>NC_056623.2:159574628-160175566 GCF_002870075.4 Lactuca sativa | reverse complement strand
CGTCTGAAGAAACTCTGAATCTCTCTTCCTTCTGAAGTACCTGCGACGAAACATGAGTTGCCCCAACCACTATGCGGGGGAAATTCGCCCTGATATAACTACGCTGAAAAAAACAATTGCATAACTCTACCTCGAATGTGCATTCATAGATGAGTTGACCCTTCCATCCGCACCTACCACACTTAGACCTGCTGCGAACATCCTCATTTGCCCCTTCATCCTTCATGCAACCACCACGACCCCTCGGGTCTCTGACACTAGCTACAAGAACATCCAACAGCTCAGATCGTCGACGCAGACCATGATCATGCTTCCTCGTCCCTAGTTGCCTATCCGAACCAATCTCCCATTCCTGAGTTAACCTGAACACTCCATCAACCGCCTGAACGATCGTGGTATGACCCTAGAACCTAACGATCAATATGCCAGTGACATGCCCAATGATGTTGGGTAACTCCTCACGTAGGGCTCACGAAACCTCCACTGGAATGCTTCCATGTGGTCGACTCTCCTGAAGATATGGCGCATAACCCAGTGATCCACAAGCTTCAAGCTTCAGATGAGCCCCCAACTTCCTCATAACGATCTCGGACCGAAAATCTCCTAGACAGCTATTTAATATCTCCGAAATCCCCTCCTTGACCGAACAAAAGATAACAAGAGTCTGCTTCAAAATACTATTGGATTAGTGTCTAAGCCCATAACTATATTTGGTATGTACTTGACCCGGTAATGCATGGTCCTTTTGGGTTGCCTTCACCAAAGCAACTGGACAAGTTGATTTATGGAGAGAGAGAGAGAGAGAGGATTTTGTGGTTTATTAATATATTATATGAATAATATACTAAAAGAGAAATCATATAGTTTAATTAATATTAGTCAAAAATTAATTAAGAATTAATTTTGTGACTTATAGAGATTAATTAAATAAATGGGGAGCGGAGCTGCCAATTATAAGAAAATTGCGTTTGGGCTAAGAATCCTTATGGATATAAAGGATACAAAATTTAGAGTTGAAGCCCACTCTAATTTCGTCCAAGGGCCTTATTCTAGAAGGTTCTTGGAGCTGCTTAGGGCCTAAGTAATCCAATTAGGGTTTTGACTGAAACCCTAGCCGCTCAACTATTTAAGGACCCCTAAGGCTTCAGGTTTCGGCTACTAGAGAAAAACCTAGAGTTAATATAGCTAAAATAAGCATTCCCTCCCTCTCTTCTCAATCATCTTCTTGCCTTGGTGTTTATAAGACATTAGAGGTATTACATTTGTGATACTAAGCAGTTGAAGTTGAAGATTGTTGAAGATTTTTGCTACTTGTGAAAGGTAATCATCTAAACATGTATTAGTTACCAATTTCAAGTTTTGTATGCTAGATCTAGGGTTTTCAAGCTTTTGGATAATTTTGCAAGTACAATAGAGAAACCTAGATCCAAAGCTTTAGGGTTTTGCATGTGCACATAGGATGTTCTTTAGCTCAAAACCCATCAGTGATATCAGAGCTTTACTTGGTTTCTATTTTATTTGATGCATTGTATGATTGTTTATTTCTTGAAATAGAGTTTTATGGGCTTCTGTCTGATAGACTCGTCGAGTCCAAAAGAGGACTCGCCGAGTTAGATGAACTCGATGAGTCCAAAAGGGGACTTGGCGAGTCGGGCTGTCAGACAGAGGGAATTTCGGGATTTTTGCTTGTTTTGACTTGAGATAATTACCATATGTGTTTCTAATTAATAAAATCTGAATTTTATTGATTCTATGTGATTATCCTTGTCAAAATAAAAGTTATTTGTCAAATAATTAAATATCTATTACACTAGATGATAAATCTTAATTATTCAGCATGAAATTGGATTAGGTCAAAATTAGATAATCACCAAATTAATTGTTTAATTTATTTATTTGAATTTTGATCTAGATAGATTTGAAATGTTTCAAAACTTTCCCTCAAGTTTTCGAATTAAAATTTTTTGATTAAAAGTTAATTTTGAAATAACTAAATTCCAAACCCTAGAATTTTAAAGTTTAAAATTCAACCCTATACTATTATAATATTATAAGAATAACTATTATATATGTATAAGATAAATGCTAGTCTTACCTTTAGTAGACCTCATTCACGAAACTGATCAATAAGGGGGTATAAGGTTATGGCATATAAAATGACAGTTTAATGGGTGTTCACTCTTACCCATCGCTTCCTTGATTGGTGGAGGGTCGTTAGCTGAACGACTAGGATTGGGCAACTAAATTCCTCATTAAAAGTATAATGATTAATAAAGTAACTAAATGTTTTTTATAAAATTCCGAATCTTATTTACTTTAGGAAAATGTGAATTTGATGTTATTCTAAGGAATTACACTTGGTACCCTTGCTAATACGTTAGTGGAGCGTATGTGGTTAACTGACACACTAATTTGGCTCTAAGCAAAGGTGGCAAAGGGTGACTCGTTGTTGGTCATAGATCAATGGAGCGTATGTGGCTAACCGGTATATTGATTACGTGACTGTAACATCGAGGGAACCAAGTACATTCGCATGGTTATTCACACCTTATTTGTGATCCTCGGTATCCAAGTCACAAACTTAAAGGCATGTCGAGATTTAAACATGCCATTAAAAACTTCAATGAATGTCAAAAGATCTAGGAGTTTCAAAACATTTAAAATTTGATTGCTTTTGTTTTTCATGGTGGAAAATAGTGAATCGTCATTCACTTACCTTCAAATTATTTGCAATTTAAATTACGACATCCCTCTTTTAAGTTGTAAATAATGTTGTTGGATCCTAGCCCTAATTTCTCATTTGGGTGTTTAATTAGGGATTCTTGTCTAATCAAACTTTGTCTCTTTTCCTTTTCAAAGCAATACCAAGTTGAGTAAGACTCAAAGTCTAAGTACTGAGACCGAGATAACAGAAATGAGTCGAGTACCTTACGCTTCCGTAGTCGGCTCGATCATGTATGCTGTGACTTGTACTCACCCTGATGTGGCCTTTGCTTTGAGCATGGTCAACAGATATCAAGGGATCCCTGGTAGAGCACATTGGACCGCAGTCAAGAATAATCTTAAGAACCTTCGGAGGACCAAGGAATGGTTTCTAGTCCTCGGTAGGAGTGATGACTTAAGGGTGCGAGGGTACAGTGACGCCAGTTTTCAAACAGACCAAGATAATTATAGATCTCATTCAGGCTGGGTCTTTACCCTAAATGGAGGAGTAGTAACTTGGAAAAGTTCCAAGCAGAAGACCGTAGCTGATTTAACGTGCGAATCGGAGTACATAGAAGCGAGTGAAGAGTCAAAGGAGGTGATATGGTTGAAGAACTTCGTCGGAGACCTTGGAGTTGTTCCAGCCATAAAGGAGCCTATGGAAATTTTCTGTGATAACGAAGGTGCGGTTGCCTTGACCAAGGAACCGAGGGATCATGGCAGCTCATGACATATCGACAGGAAATATCACTTTATTAGGCATCGGGTGGATGAGCGACTGCTCGTAGTGAAGAGGGTATCGTTAGAAGATAATCCAGCATATCCTCTTACGAAGGGACTGAGTAGGGTTAGGCAATTGTAGCACGCTAGCAGCATTGCCCTGAAGGACGATATTAGTTTAGATTAGATAGTTTTCGAAACATGTAATAGATAAATTGTAATTAACATTTGATGAATAAATAAAGCATACTATTTATGACTAAAGTTACTGTCTTGTGTTAATTATTTGCCTATTGTTTGAATTTTGCATGTTTTAATTTCCTGAATAATAAGATTATTCGAACAGTCCACAGTCTCTTATACTTTGGAAGTAGGTATGAAAGAAGACTATCATGAATTGGTTTGTAGACTGTCTAAAGTGTATAAGACATAGAAAATGTTTGCTACAACATTCATGAGTGCTTATGAATAAGATTTCAGCATTGGATTAAACCCAGGCTTGTTGGCATCACTTCATGGAATTTATCATGAGTGATCGTAAGACGATAATAGCATATAGTCTTTAAACAAAGATATATTGTTTATTGTTTGCAAGTTGGTTGTGCATTGATAATGTATAAACGCGTAAGTAATTTGATGTTATAAAACGCATTGTTGTGCATAATTCTATAAGTTAATTGTAAATACATATTATTCGAATTTTATCTGTTCCTTTTATAATAAGAGGGTAAAGGAGATATATAGGCCTCTTGATTATTTGGTTTAACTTATGTATCGGGCCCGGTAAGGACTGAATTGATGTGTTCAATTAAGTTCTATGTCAGACAAATCAAGAGATCGAGAAACAAACTAATGGACAATAAGTATAACTATGTTCCATGTAATTGTCTACACGATATCTACAATGGAGGACTATACGATTCCTTGTCTAAAAAACGAGTCAGAGTTCGACAACAACTTTGAGAGCTACGATTGCTAATCGGATCCTGAAGACGTACTTGCATTTATAATTACTAGACTTATCCAAGTGGGAGACTGTTATATTAGTGTATAAGCCTATAACTATATTTGGTATGTACTTGACCCGATTCTCCATGGTCCTTTTGGGTTTGCTTCACCAAAGCATCTGGACAAGATGATTTATGGAGAGAGAGAGAGAGAGAGAGAGAGGATATTATGGTTTACTAATATATTATATAAATAATATATTAAAAGAGAAATCATATAGTTTAGTTAATATTAGTCAAGAATTAATTAAGAATTAATTTTGTGACTAAAAGAGATTAATTAAATTAAAGGGACTGAGCTATGAATTATAAGATAATTGAGTTTGGGCTAAGAATCCTTATTGATATAAGGGGGAAGAATTTTAGAGTGGAAGCCCACAATAATTTTGTCCAAGGGCCGTATTCCAAAAGGTTCTTGGAGCTGCTTAGGGCCTAAGTCATCCAATTAGGGTTTTGACTAAAACCATAGCTGTGCAGCTATTTAAGGACCCCTAGGGCTTCAGGTTTCGGCTACCAAAGAAAAACCTAGAGTTAATATAGCCAAAATAAGATTATTTCCCTCTCTTCTCAATTATCTTCTTGCATTGGTGTTTGTAAGCCATTAGAGGTATTACATTCGTGATACTAAGCTCTTGAAGTTGAAGATTGTTGAAGATTCTTGCTACTTGTGAAAGGTAATCATCAAAACATGTATTAGTTATCAATTTCAAGTTTTGTATGCTAGATCTAGGGTTTGCAAGCTTTGGATAATTTTGCATGCATAATTGAGAAACCTAGATCCAAAGCTTTAGGGTTTTGTATGTGCACATCGGATGTTCTTTTGCTCAAAACCCATCAAATACCATAGGTAATCTCCGACGAGATGAACTCCTGCATCTACTCGCTAATCGGCTCAGTACATATATCTGAGCCGGAACCTGAATCAGAACCAGAACCTGCTCCCTAAGTGTTCATCCCCAAAATGAAATACAACATACCAAAGATCAAAACATACCCAAGTATCCTACTCCTATAAGCTTCTTAGATTCTCCAAGACTTTCCCTGATTCAACTATAGATCATGTGCTTTCAGTAGTATGGGCCCAATACTACATTTCACACCTATCCATACTTTCCTTAACAATTATCCTGAATCCTCTAAGTCACCTTCTCCTAATGATGCACCAAAAACTCGCTAAACAGCGCAACTAAACCCACTAAAGCACTTCCTAGGCTCTCCTAGGTTCTCGACCTCACCTTGCCCTCAACTGCTGAAGGACTCCCACCAATGTCTAATAGCTTCCTCATGAATATAGCCACATCCAACAGAGATCAGATAATCCTTCGAGTAAAAGACTCAACCTTAGAATGGTTGGGCACAAATGAGAGTTGCGCAATAGAGCCAAATCCATCGTTATGAGATTATTTAATATGTGTCACATGTGGCTTAATATATTCACTTAGTAGTTGATTCACATCAATAAGGGTGCTACAAAGTACAAAGCAAGCAACATTCAAGCAACGGAAAATATAATCAACATATACTAATCAAGCCATTCTATCCACTTATCGGGAATCCATACTAGCATGCAATTCAAAAGCTCATACAATCTAGCATATAAATGCATTGCTCTTATCATATAATACTGTGTAGATCCTTAGCCCTAATCTAACATGCAATTCGCATAATCAGATCATATATCATAATAAACATGTATTAGTATTCTAGGAACCACTTACTTGAGCTCGACCGATTGAATGCATCACACCCCTCTCTTTGATTAGAAATTCTTTTTGGTAAAACATTTAGTTGATGAAAATTTTCACCAGACCCTCAGTTTGAGTGCACACTGTTGGATAAGGTGTCAAAGTCCATAACTATTTCTGGTAAGTACTTGACCCGACCCAGCATGGTCCATTTGGGTTGCATGGCACCATGCAATTGGATAGACTAAATGAGAGAAATAACACTTGGAGATTATTAATATGTTATAAGTTCTAATATATTAATAATATTATTTGATTAGTTTGATCAAGAATTAATTTAGAATTAATTAAGTGATCAAAAGATAACTAATTAAATATATGGGTTGATTATGTAAATCATCCATATCTTGTATAGTGGACTAAGAGGCTCCATGGATTATCAAGTTGGGTTCCACTCATAGGATGCTCCATGGTAGTTGCAAACCCATGGGACATGGAAATGAAGAGTCATGACACATTAAGGTTTACATGGTGTAACCCTAGATGTGTCAACACTATCTAAGAGTCCCATTCTCCACCAAAATCGGCTACAGATATGAAACAAGAGGGCTAGGCTGATTTTAAGATGTGTGTATTCTCTCAAAAGTCTTTCCAAGAGCATTTGGTGTTGTGTGAAGCATTTGAGGCATTACACTTGGGGTTCTAGGCTCACAAGGTTTCAAGGAACATAAGCAACAACAAGGTAAGTTATTCTAGCTTTCATTCAAGTTAAAAATTATTCCCCATGTAGGCTAGATAGGAATACAACCTTGGAATTCAACTTTGCATGATAATTAGACAAACATAGATCCAAGGTTATTAGGGTCGCATGTACACTTAGGAAGTGTTAGAATGCTCAAAACCCATCAGTGGTATCAAAGCCTAGGCTTGTTTGTTTGTTATTCGTGCTAAATGGTTGATAAAATTCGATTTTGTGCAATCTCCCTGATGAACTTGCTGAGTCCATTGGGGGACTCGCCGAGTTCATATGTATCTTCAACCTACTCGCTGAGTAGGTTCGTGCACTCGGCGAGTAGGAGCCTCAGAATGCAGATTTTCGACTTTAGTTGCTGGAAATGGACTAGAAACATTACCCTAAACTATTTTGGTACTTGAAAACTTGTTTTAGATGGTGTAATGTCTTTGCTAATCCATTTACAACAACAAGTTATCAAAATTACAAAGTTTTGAGTGTAATTTTGATTCATGAAAGTGTACATGTTCATGTTATTGATCTTGTGATGTTTAGATGATCATAGGAATTGTTTGTAACCTATGTGGTAGATTAATTCTTGATCATTATGTGTTTTAATGGATTCCATAACTTGTCCTCAAGTTATGGAAAACCAAAAGTCACTTTGCTTTAAAACCATTAAAAGAACACATGGGTTATTAAAATGAAGAGTCTTCATTTTTAATACCCTAATTAACTCATAAGTTACAAGAAATGAAAAGTTTTGAAAGTTTACAAAACTTGCCGTCAGGTTTTGGAACAAGTAAAGTCATGTTAAAACTTTAGTTCCAACCCTTAGAATTTTAAAATTTAAAATTCTACCCTTATACTTATAATATTATAAGTTAATAATATATATATATATATATATATATATATATATATATATATATATATATATATATATATATGTATAAGATCAAACTCGTCTTACCGCTAGTATGCCTCATTCACGATGCCGATCTATAAGGTGGGTATAAGGTTGTTGCCTATAAAATGGCAACTTAATGGGTGTCTACTCTCACCCACCGCTTGCTTGACTGGTGGAGGGTCGTTAGCCGAACGGGTAGGACAAGGACTTATAAATTCTCATTAAAAGTATGATGAATATTATAAAGTAACTAAATGCTTTTATGAAATTCCCAATCTTAGTTACTTTAGGAAAAATGTGAATAAGGTGCTAATCCATGAAATTACACTTTACACTTTGTCTAAGTCGTTGGTGGAGCGTGCGTGGTTAACCGGTACACTAACTTGGACTTTAAGGGTACCAAGGGATTTGCATGGTTACTTCACACCTCGTTTTGTGATCCTCGGTATCCCAGTCACAAAACTTGGAGGGCACACTCGAGATTGAAACATGCCTTTGAAAATTTCATTGAATCTCAAAAGAATCTAGGAATTTCTAAGAACCAATCGAAAACCTAATATTTAATATTTCGGTTTTCGTGGTGGAAATTGGTGAATCGTCATTCACCTACCTTTCAAATATGTTATAGCTTGGATTACGGCATACCTCTTCTAAGTTATAATATATTGTGATTGGATGCTAGCCTTAATATTACATTTGGGTGTATTATTAAGGACTCTCTTAATATCTAAACTAATCCTGTCCTCTTCCTTCAGATGTCTTCAAAGAATGCTGCTTCCGACTCTAATCCTAATGGCTCCTTTACCCTTAAGAACTTGTGTGGGAAAGTCACTTTTGATGGATCCAACTTCAATGAGTGGATCAGAAACATCAGGATGATTACCCGCTACGAGGACAAAGAATATGTTCTCGACAAGGAGCTTAGGAGATTGATGAGACCACTGCAACTCCCCAGGAGATCGCTGACTTCCAGGCACATGAAAGGGATGCTACCAAAGTGGCATGCATCATGATGGCCACGATGACAGCGGAACTCCAAAAGTCCTATGAGGACTTCTACCTTTTTGAAATGCACCAAGATTCTATGGAAAGATACCATCAAAGTGCACGACAAGAGTGGTATGAAATCATCTGCTCCATGATAACAACCATGATGAAGGACGGGGAATCCGTCACGAGCCACATGCAGAAAATGCAAAGGTATGTGGATCGTTTGCTGAAGCTTAATGTGAACTTCCCGGAGGATCTTGTAATAGATATCATTTTGCATTCCTTACCATCGTGCTATGATCAATTCCGCATGACATATCACATGAACAAGGAAGAAGTCACCCTCAGCAAACTTCAGGGACTTCTCAAGACCGCAAAAATACGTCTTAAGGGGAAGTCGGTTGTTAACACTCCTACTCCAAACTCCGCTCCGGTTTTGGCAATCGGGAAAAGTAGAGGGAAGAAGAGAAAGAGCTCTTCGAAGGGTAACAAGGCTAGGACCCTTGATGGCTCTTCTTCAAGTGGAACCAAGAAAGGTTTCGTCACTCCTTCTTCTGACCCAAAAGAGGCTGAATGCTTCTATTGCCATGAAAAATCACATTGGAAGCGAAACTGCCCAAAATGCTAGCAAGATGTGAAGGATGGGAAAGTTAAACCCAATCGTGCAGGTATTTACACTATCTAATCTAATAACTCACCCCATTCTAACTCTTGGGTCCTTGATACCGGTAGTGGTATTCATATATGTTCTGATTTGTAGGGACTAAGAAGAAGTGAGAATGTGGAGCAAGGAAGAATAAACTTAATCATGGGGAATAGGAAAGCTTTACCTGTCATTAAGATTGGAGTTTATACTTTATCGCTAAGTAGTGGGTTCAGTTTAGATTTGAATAAGTGTTGTTATTCGCCAGAAATGGCCAGAAATATTATTTCCTTTCATGCATTGTATGAACAAGGTTTCACCTTTTCATTTGATAATGAAGTTGGTTCTATTAATGTTGTCTTTAATAATGTTCTTTATTTTAAATCATTACCTTGTGATGGCGTGTATGAAACAGTATATGTGGTTGATTACTTAGGAAATAATGTATTGTGTATTGATTCTGTTAATAATAACTTGGATAAAGCATCATTATGGAATTGTCGTCTTGGACATATAAGCAAGAAACGCATAGGCCAACTACAAAAGGATGGAGTCTTGGAGTCATTTGACCTAAAGTCAGATGATAGTTGCAAATCATGCTTACTTGGAAAAATGACAAAGTCACCCTTCATAGGTTCATGTGAGAGGGGTGAAGGTTTGTTGGATCTTGTACACACGGATGTGTGTGGGCCTTTCAAACATGCCACAAGGGATGCTAATCGTTATTATTTGACTTTTACTGATGATTACAGTAGATATGGATATGTCTACTTAATTAAGCATAAGTTAGAGACTTTTGAAAAATTTAAGGAATTTAAACAAGAAGTCGAGAATAAATAGGGCAGGAACATTAAGATGCTTCGATCTGATCGAGGAGGTGAGTATCTTAGTTCAGAATTCCTCGACTATTTTAGGGAATGTGGGATTGTCTCACAATTGACACCTCCCAGGACACCGCAGTTGAATGCTGTGGCTGAGAGGCGTAATCGAACCTTGTTAGATATGGTTTGTTCCATGATGAGTTGAGCTTCGCTACCAATCTCATTAAGGGGGTATGCCTTAGAGACTACCGCCCATATCCTAAATCTAGTTCCTAAAAAGAAAGTTTCCAAAACTCCTCATGAGATGTGGACTGGTAAAGTACCCGAACTAGACCACATCCAGATTTGGGGTTGCGAGGCTTTCGTGAGACGCGAGACTCGTGATAAGCTCGATCCTCGAAGCGAGAGGTGTATTTTCATCGGCTACCCACACCAATCCTTTGGCTACATCTTCTACAGACCTAGTGAAAATGTGGTCTTTGTAGCTAGGAGGGCTTTCTTTAGAGAGAGAGAGTTTATAAGCCAAGGAGACAGTGGGAGGCAAGTTGATCTTGAAGAAATTCAAGAGTCAAGCGGTGAAGGAACTTCAAACCCTAGCACTCAACTTGAGGAGGAAACCCCTGTTGAGCCAATTGACAATTCTATACCTCTGAGGCGTTCCACAAGGGTTAGGAATGCACCTGAGCATTACTATGGATTCCATATTACTGCAGAAGATGATACACTTATCATTGATGCGACACTGATAGATCTGGATGAACCTAACAGTTACGCAGAAGCCATGGCAGGCCATGAGTCAGCCTAGTGGAAAGAGGCAATGGACAGCGAGATACAGTCGATGTATGACAATCAAGTTTGGAAATTGGTTGAGAATGTACCAGGTTGTAAAACAATAGGGTGCAAATGGATCTTCAAGAAGAAGACCGACATGGATGGTAAAGTACACACTTATAAGGCTCGACCGGTTGCAAAGGGCTTCTCACAAACTCCAGGAGTTGATTATGATGAGACCTTTTCTCTAGTGGCCAAGATTAATCTATAAGGGTTCTGTTAGCCATAGCTGCATTTCATGACTATGAAATATGGCAAATGGATGTCAAAACCGCTTTCCTTAATGGAAAGTTGGCTGAAGATGTTTACATGAGTCAGCCAGAAGGTTTTTTCAGCAACAAGTACCCTAATAGAGTGTGTAAGCTTGAGAAATCCATTTACAGATTAAAGCAAGCACCTCGCAGATGGAATCTTTGCTTTGATGAGAAAGTCAAGGAATTTGGCTTTTCTAGGAGTGAAGACGAATCTTGTGTGTATGTCAAGGCTAGTGGGAGTATAGTTAGCTTTTTGGTATTGTATGTGGATGACATACTACTCATAGGAAATGACATCCCAACTCTACAGGAAGTTAAGTCCTGTCCTGGGAAGTGTTTCTCTATGAAGGACCTAGGAGAAGCTGCCTATATTCTAGGGATAAGGATCTTCAGAGACCGGAGTAAAAGACTAATTGGACTTAGTCAGAGTACCTACTTGGATAAGGTGCTGAAGAGATTCAGCATGCACGACTCCAAGAAAGGAGCGTTACCCATCCAGGGTAATGCCATATTGAGTAAGACACAAAACCCTAGCATTGAGGCTAAGATAGCAGAAATTAGTCGAATACCTTATGCTTCGGCTGTAGGATCGATCATGTATGTTATGACGTGTACTCGACCTGATGTAGCCTTTGCCCTGAGCATGGTTAGCAGGTATCAGGGGAAGCCTAGCAAGGCACACTGGATTGCGGTAAAGAATATCCTCAATTACCTACGGAGAACTAAGGACTGCGTCCTTACCTTTGGTGGGAGGGATGACTTGAGGGTTGTATGGTATAGTGATGCTAGCTGATACGGATAATTTCCGCTCTCAGTCAGGCTGGGTCTTTACCCTAAACGGAGGAGCAATATTTTGGAAGAGTTCCAAGCAAGAAACAGTGGTTGATTCAACTTGTGAATCAAAGTATATTGCAGCTAGCGAGGCAGCAAAGGAGGCGATATGGCTACAGAACTTCATTGGAGACCTTGGAGTTGTACCAACTATTAAAGAGCCAATGGAAATTTTCAGTGATAGTGAAAGCGATGTTGCCTTAGCCAAGGAACCAAGGGATCACGGGAGATCTAGACACATCGACAGAAAATACCATTTTATCAGACATCGAATAGAAGAAGGACTCCTCGTGGGAAAGAGGGTATTATCGGATGAGAATCCGGCAGATCCCCTCACGAAGGGACTGACTCGGGTTAAGCATCTCCAGCATGCTCGGAGCATAGGGCTGAAGGATGATATTAGATTTAGTAGTTAGATAACCTCGAAATTTGTAAAGTGTAATTGATATTAGATGATGAATAAAAGGTATTTTATTTATGAGTAAAGTGTTGCTATCTCTTGTCGATCGTTTAATATATTTCTTTTGCATGTTTTGACATCCAGAATAATTATGTTTGGTATGTCATATTATTCAAACCTCTACAGTCGGTCATATGTCGGAAGTAGGTATGAATAAGACTGTCATGATTGGTTGCAGAGGTCTAAGGTGTTAGACATGGCTACAACAATCATGAGTGCTCATAAGTTCTGAGCATTGGACTCAAACCACGCTCACTGGAATCACTTCATGGAATTTATCTCGAGTCATCGTGAGACGGTAATATCATATAAGTCTTCAAACCTAGAGATATGATTTGTTACTTACGAGTTGGTTATGCATTGATTGTACGAAAACGCATTGGTAACTCGATGTTATAAAACGTGCTTTTGTGTATAATTTAATGAGTGGTAGAACAAACATATGAGTCGAAGTTTATATGTTCCTTCTTGGATTAGAAGTTGATATATGGGCCCCTCGATGATTTTGTTTTGACCTATGTAGCGGGCCCGGTCAGAACTAAGTTTATGTGTTCAATTAAGTTCTTTGTCAAACAAATCGGAAATCAGGAAACAAACTGCTGGACAATAAGTAAGACATTGTTTTGTGTATTTGTTCGGCTGATATCTAGAACAGAGGATTATATGATCACTTATCTTAAATGGCGTATCATCATCTTCTCAGTTCCGAGAGACCTTGAAAGAGCTACAATTGCAAATCGGTTCCTGAAGTACTAGAGTTATAGTTATTAGACATATCTAAGTGGGAGACTGTTGGATAAGGTGTCTAAGTCCATAACTATTTCTGGTAAGTACTTAACCCGACCCGACATGGTCCATTTGGGTTGCATGGCACCATGCAATTGGATAGACTAAATGAGAGAAATAACACTTGGAGATTATTAATATATTAATTAAGTGATCAAAAGATAACTAATTAGAAATATATGGGTTGATTATGTAAATCATCCATATCTTGTATAGTGGACTAAGAGGCTCCATGGATTATCAAGTTGGGTTCCACCCATAGGATGCTCCATGGATGCTCCATGGGAGTTACAAACCCATGGGTCATGGAAATGAAGAGTCATGACACATTAGGGTTTACATGGTGTAACCCTAGATGTGTCAACACTATATAAGAGTCTCATTCTCCACCAAAATCGGCTACACATATGAAACAAGAGGGCTCGGCCGATTTTAAGAATTGTGTATTTTCTCAAAAGTCTTTCCAAGAGCATTTGGTTTTGTGTGAAACATTTGAGGCATCACACTTGGGGTGCTAGGCTCACAAGGTTTCAAGGAACATAAGCAACAACAAGGTAAGTTATTCTATCTTTCATTCAAGTTAAGAATTGTTCCCCATGAATGCTAGATAGGAATTCAACTTTGCATGATAATTAGACAAATATAGATCCAAGTTTATTAGGGTTTCATGTACACTTAGGAAGTGTTAGAATGCTCAAAACCCATCACACGCATACCCAAGAGTGTTCCTGAATCTCTCAAACCAAGGCTCTGATATCAACTTGTAACGTCCCGAGAATCATAGGGTAAAATTTTCATTTTTATTATAACCAAATCACTCATGTAACTTTTATTCAAACATTAAAAGCATTTCAAAATAAAACAATTATCAGAGTTCATTCCCAAAATCACGTATTGCAGAAAACATGGTTGTATGCATTGCGATCAAGTCGGACCCCTCCCATTCGAACCAAAAGTACCTGAAACCATAAACCACAAATTGTAAGCACAAAGCTTAGTGAGTTCCCCAAGATACCACATACCATACATATCATATAATGGGCCCCTCCCACACTCGCATAACAGGCCCCACCCACACTCGAATAATGGGCCCTGCCAAATGAGATACGGGACCCTACCTACACTCGAATAATAATGAGATACGTGCCCCGCCCACACTCGAATAATAATGAGATACGGGCCCTTCCAACACTCGAATAATGCAGACAACAAACGCAGGTCGTCCTTGGTTCCTTAGACCAACTAAACCCAAGGAGGAAACTCACCTCGAATGCTAAAGCTCACTAAAAGAAATCCCTAGTTGATGCCCTTGGAACTCCATGAGCTATTAGTACAAAATAACACCCGACTAGCAATTGAGTTCCATTCTATGGACCACAATCCATACTTGGGGTAAAATGACCATTTTCTCCCTCACCCAACTTGAACCAACACTGAGTCCCAAATCCAATAACCAAAAGGCCCAAAACCAAAAGATCCACAAACGCCCACGAATGGCCCAATTTTCCAAATTGGGTCCAACCCCATCCGGGCCTTATCCTAAACACATTAATTTCCTCAGTTACAATCCTGCAACACCTCAAATTTCAAGACAAAATTTTCATTTTTAATTCACCAAATAATGCTCATAAATCCAAGTAATCACAGAAATTAAGAATAATTATTAAAACAATATTAGAGTGTTGAGAGAAGAACTTTGGAGAAACACTTGAACAAACGTTAGTACAGGTATATGGTTTTGGAATAAGTTAATCTCAAAGGATCATGAAAGATCTACAATAATAAGTTAGATTTGTTAGATTGTTCGTTGTATAAATGTAAAGTGCTGAAATGTAAAGGAAATGTAAAGACAAGTTATATCAAGTAAACACCAAAGAGATTCATAACACAGTTTACATTCAAACACAAGTTAGTAAAAGATATTAGGTCAAAGTGAAGAGGATCTTCGATGATGATCAGGAAGTAAGTAACATAGAGATAACAGAAAGTGATATTTATATTTTAGAGAGAGAGATCAACATATCATTGTAGATAAGTAATAAGAGATAAGAAGTAGAAGTGTATAGAAGTAAGAAGTGAGAGGTGTTTGATACAAAAGATGAGCACTCTATTTATAGAGCCTCAAAAAGTTACTGATGGGTTTTGAGCATTCTAACACTTCCTAAGTGTACATGCAACCCTAATAACCTTGGATCTATGTTTGTCTAATTATCATGCTAAGTTGAATTCCAAGGCTATATTCCTATCTAGCATACATGGGGAACAATTTTAACTTGAATAATAGATAGAATAACTTACCTTGTTGTTGCTTGTGTTCCTTGAAACCTTGTGAGCCTAGCACCCCAAGTGTGATGCCTCAAATGCTTCACACAACACCAAATGCTCTTGGAAAGACTCTTAAGATAATACATACTTCTTAAAATTGGCCAAGCCCTCTAGTTTCTTAGTGTAGCCAATTTTGGTGGAGAATATGATTCTTATATAGTGTTGACACATCTAGGGTTACACCATGTAAACCCTAATGTGTCATGACTCTTCATTTCCATGACCCATGGGTTTGTAACTCCCATGGAGCATCCTATGGGTAGAACCCAACTTGATAATCCATGGAGCCTCTTAGCCCACTATACAAGATATGGATGATTTACATAATCAACCCATATATTTAATTAGTTCTCTTTTGACCACTTAATTAATTCTAAATTAATTATTGATCAAACTAATCAAATAATATTATTAATATATTAGAACTTATAATATATTAATAATCTCCAAGTGTTATTTCTCTCATTTAGTCTATCCAGTTGCATGGTGCCATGCAACCCAAATGGACCATGCCGGGTCGGGTCAAGTACACACCCGAAATAGTTATGGACTTAGACACCTTATCCAACAGTCTCCCACTTGGATAAGTCTAATAACTATATCTCTAGTACTTCAGGAACCAATCGGCAATCGTAGCTCTTTTCAAGGTTTCTCGGAATTGAGAAGATGATGGTATGCCATTTAAGATAAGTGATCATATAATCCTCCGTTCTAGATATCAGCCGGACAAATACATGGAACATTGTCTTGCTTATTGTCCAGCATTTGTTTCCCGATTTCCGATTTGTTTGACAAAGAACTTAATTGAACACATCAACTTAGTTCTGACCGGGCCCGGTACATGGGTCAAAACAAAATCATCGAGGGGCCCAGATATCAGCTTCTAATCCAAGAAGGAACAGATAAACTTCGACTCATATGTTTGTTCTACCACTCATTGAATTACACACAAAAGCACGTTTTATAACATCGAGTTACCAATGCGCTTTCGTACAGTCAATGCATAACCAACTTGTAAGTAACAAATCATATCTCTGGGTTTGAAGACTTATATGATATTATCGTCTCACGATCACTCGAGATAGAATTCCATGAAGTGATTCCAGTGAGCGTGGGTTGAGTCCAATGCTCAGAACTTATGAGCACTCATGATTGTTGTAGCCTTGTTCAAGACCTCTACAACCAAACATGACAGTCTTGATTCATACCTACTTCCGACATATGACTGACTGTGGAGGTTTGAATAATATGTTATACCAAACAAAAATTATTCTGGAAGTCAAAACATGCAAAAGAAATATAGTAAATGATCGACAAGAGATAGCAACACCTTACTCATAAATAAAACATTTTTTATTCATCATCAAATGTCAATTACACTTTACAAATTTCGAGGTTATCTAACTACTAAATCTAATATCATCCTTCAGCCCTATGCTCCGAGCATGCTGAAGATGCTTAACCCGAGTCAGTCCCTTTGTGAGGGGATCTGCCGGATTCTCATCTGATGATACCCTCTTTACCACGAGGAGTCCTTCTTCGATCCGATGTCTGATGAAATGGTATTTTCTGTCGATGTGTCTGGATCTCCCGTGATCCCTTGGTTCCTTGGCTAAGGCAACAGCACTTTCACTATCACAGAATATTTCCATTGGCTCTTTAATAGCTGGTACAACTCCAAGGTCTCCAATGAAGTTCTTCAGCCATATCGCCTCCTTTGCTGCCTCGCTAGCTGCAATATACTCTGATTCACAAGTAGAATCTGCCACTGTCTCTTGCTTGGAACTCTTCCAAGAAATTGCTCCTCCGTTTAGGGTAAAGACCCAGCCTGACTGAGAGCGGAGATTATCCATATCAGTCTAGAAGCTAGCATCACTGTACCCTACTACTCTCAAGCCATCACTCCCACCGAGGGTAAGGACCCAGTCCTTAGTCCTTCCTAGGTACATGAGGATATTCTTTACCGCAGTCCAGTGTGCCTTGCCAGGGTTCGCCTGATACCTGCTAACCATGCTCAGGGCAAAGGCTACATCGGGTCGAGTACACGTCATAGCATATATGATCGATCCTACAGCCGAAGCATAAGGTGTTCGACTCATTTCTGCTATCTCAGCCTCAGTGCTAGGGCTTTGTGTCTTACTCAATCTGGTGTTACTCTGGATGGGTAACTCTCCTTTCTTGGAATCCTGCATGCTGAATCTCTTCAGCACCTTATCCAAGTAGGTACTCTGACTAAGTCCAATTAGTCTTTTACTCCGATCTCTCAAGATCCTTATCCCTAAAATATAGGTAGCTTCTCCTAGGTCGTTCATAGAAAAACACTTCCCAAGCTAGGACTTAACTTCCTGCAGAGTTGGGATGTCATTTCCTATGAGTAGTATGTCATCCACATACAACACCAAAAAGCTAACTACACTCCCACTAGCCTTGACATACACACAAGACTCATCTTCACTCCTAGAAAAGCCAAATTTCTTGACCTTTTCATCAAAGCAAAGATTCCATCTGCGAGGTGCTTGCTTCAATCCATAAATGGATTTCTCAAGCTTACACACTCTATTAGGGTACTCGTTGCTGACAAAAACCTCTGGCTGACTCATGTAAACATCTTCAGCCAACTTTCCATTAAGGAACGCGGTTTTGACATCCATTTGCCATATTTCATAGTCATGAAATGCAGCTATGGCCAACAGAACCCGAATAGACTTAATCTTGGCTACTGGAGAAAAGGTCTCATCATAGTCCACTCCAGGAATTTGAGAGAAACCCTTTGCAACCAGTCTAGCCTTATATGTGTGTACATTTCCATCCATGTCGGTCTTCTTCTTGAAGACCCATTTGTACCCTATTGTCTTACGACCTGGTACATTCTCAACTAAGTTCCAAACTTGATTGTCATACATGGACTGTATTTCACTGTCCATTGCCTCTTTCCACTTGGCTGACTCAGGGCCTGCCATGGCTTCCGCATAACTGTTAGGTTCATCCAGACCTATCAGTGTCTCATCACTGATAAATGTATCTCCTTCTGCAGTAATATGGAATCCATAGTAATGCTCAGAAGCATTCCTAACCCTTGTGGAATGCCTCAGAGGTACAGACTTGTCAATTGGCTCAACAGGAGTTTCCTCCTCAAGTTGAGGGCTAGAGTTTGAAGTTCCTTCACCATTTGATTCTTGAATTTCTTCAAGATCAATTTGCCTCCCACTGTCTCCTTGGCTTATAAACTCTCTTTCTCGAAAGACTCCTCTTCTTGCTACAAAGACCACATTGTCACTGGGTCTGTAGAAGAGGTAACCAAAGGATTGCTGTGGGTAACCGATGAAAATACACCTCTCGCTTCGAGGTTCGAGCTTATCATGAGTCTCGCGTCTCACGAAAGCCTCGCAACCCCAAATCTTGATGTGGTCTAGTTTAGGTACTTTACCATTCCACATCTCGTGAGGAGTTTTGGCAACTTTCTTTGTAGGGACAAGATTAAGGATATGGGCGGCAGTCTCTAAGGCATACCCCCAAAATGAGATTGGTAGCGAAGCTCGACTCATCATGGAACGAACCATATCTAACAAGGTTCGATTACGCCTCTCAGCCACACCATTCAACTGTGGTGTCCTGGGAGGTGTCAATTGTGAGACTATCCCACATTCCCTTAGATAGTTAAGGAACTCTGAACTAAGATACTCACCACCACGATCGGATCGAAGCATCTTAATGTTCCTGCCCAATTGATTCTCGACTTCCTGTTTAAATTCCTTAAACCTTTCGAAAGTCTCTGACTTATGCTTGATCAAGTAGACATATCCATATCTACTATAATCATCAGTAAAAGTCAAATAATAACGATTAGCATCCCTTGTGGGGTGTTTGAATGGTCCACACACATCCGTGTGTATAAGGTCCAACAAACCTTCACCCCTCTCACACGAACCTGTGAAGGGTGACTTTGTTATTTTTCCAAGTAAGCATGATTCGCAACTATCATCTGACTTTAGGTCAAATGACTCCAAAACTCCATCCTTTTGGAGTTGGCCTATGCGTTTCTTGCTTATATGTCCAAGACGACAATGTCATAATGATGCTTTATCCAAGTTATTATTAGTAGTAGAATCAATACACAAAACATTATTTCCTAAGTTATCTACAACAGACACAGCTTCATACACACCATCACAAGGTAATGCTTTAAAATAAAGAACATTATTAAAGAAAGCATCAATAGAACCAACTTCATTATTAAACGAAAAGGTAAACCCTTGTTTGTACAAAGCATGAAAGGAAATAATATTTCTTGCCATTCCTGGCGAATAACAACATTTATTCAAATCTAAACTAAACCCACTACTTAGCGATAAAGTATAAACTCCAATCTTGGTAACAGGTAAAGCTTTCCTATTCCCCATGATCAAGTTTATTCTTCCTTGCTCCACATCCTCACTTCTTCTTAGTCCGTGCAAGTCACAACAAATATGAATACCACAACCGGTATCAAGGACCCAAGAACTAGAATGGGGTGAGTTATTAGAAATGATAGTGTAAATACCTGCATGGTTGGGTTTGACTTTCCCATCCTTCACATCCTGCTGGTACTTTGGGCAGTTCCGCTTCCAATGAGCCTTTTCATGGCAATAAAAGCATTTAGCCTCTTTTGGGTCAGAAGAAGGAGTAATGAAACCTTTCTTGGTTCCATTTGAAGAAGAGCCATCAAGGGTCCGAGCCTTGGTACCCTTCAAAGATCTCTTTCTCTTCCTCCCTCGACTTTTCCCGATTGCCAAAACCGGAGTTGAGTTTGGAGTTGGAGTGATAGCAACTGACTTCCCCTTAAGACCTGATTCTGCGGTCTTGAGAAGTCCCTGAAGTTTGCTGAGGGTGACTTCTTCCTTGTTCATGTGATATGTCATGCGGAATTGATCATAGCACGATGGTAAGGAATGCAAAATGATATCTATTACAAGATCCTCCGGGAAGTTCACATTAAGCTTCAGCAAACGATCCACATACCTTTGCATTTTCTGCATGTGGCTCGTGACGGATTCCCCGTCCTTCATCATGGTTGTTATCATGGAACAGATGATTTCGTACCTCTCTTGTCGTGCACTTTGATGGTATCTTTCCATCAAATCTTGGTGCATTTCATAAGGGTAGAAATCCTCATAAGACTTTTGGAGTTCCGCTGTCATTGTGGCCATCATGATGCAAGCCACTTTCGTAGCATCCCTTTCATGTGCCCGAAATTCAGCGATCTCCTGAGGAGTTGCAGTGGTCTCATCAATCTCCTTAAGCTCCTTGTCGAGGACATATTCTTTGTCCTCGTAGCGGGTAATCATCCTGATGTTTCTGATCGACTCATTGAAGTTGGATCCATCAAAGGTGACTTTCCCACACAAGTTCATAAGGGTAAAGGAGCCATTAGGATTAGAGCCCGAAGCATTGTTGAAAGACATCTGAAGAGAAGAGAACAAGGTTAGTTTAGATATATAAGAGAGTCCTTAATAAAACACCCAAATGTAATATTAAGGCTAGGATCCAATCACAATATAATATAACTTAGAAGAGGTATGTCGTAATCTAAGCTATATCATATTTGAAAGGTAGCTGAATGACGATTCACCAATTTCCACCACGAAAACCGCAATATTTAAGTATTTGGTTTTTTGAATGGTTCTTAGAAATTCCTAGATTCTTTGAGATTCAATGAACTTTTCAAAGGCATGTTTCAATCTCGAGTGTGCCCTCCAAGTTTTGTGACTGGGATACCGAGGATCACAAAACGAGGTGTGAAGTAACCATGCAAATCACTTGGTACCCTTAAAGTTTATCACTCAATCGATGTGCCGGTAAACCACACACGCTCCATCGATACTATAATAAACCCTAAGTCACCCTTTACCTACCTTGTTAAGTCCAAGTTAGTGTGCCGGTTAACCACACACGCTCCACCAACGACTTAATCAAAGTGTAAAGTGTAATTTCATGGAATAGCACCTTATTCACATTTTTCCTAAAGTAACTAAGATTGGGAATTTAACAAAACATTTAGTTACTTTATAATATTCATCATACTTTGAATGAGAATTAATAAGTCCTTGTCTTACCCGTTCGGCTAACGACCCTCCACCGGTCAAGCAAGCGGTGGGTGAGAGTGGACACCCATTAAGTCACCGTTTTATAGGCAACAACCTTATACCCACCTTATAGACCGGCTTCGTGAATGAGGCGTACTAGCGGTAAGACGACTTTGTTCTTATACATATATATATATAATTATTAAATCATAATAATATAAGTATAAGGGTTGAATTTTAACTTTTTAAAATTCTAGGGGTTGGAACTAAAGTTTTAACTTAACTTTACTTGTTCCAAAACTTGAGGGCAAGTTTTGTAAACTTTCAAAACTTTTCATTTCTTGTAACTTATGAGTTTAATAGAGTAATAAAATGAGGACTTTTCATTTTTCCTAACTCTTGTGTTCTTTTAATGGTTTTTTTAATCCAAGAGACTTTTGGTTTTCCATAACTTGAGGACAAGTTATGGACTCCATTAAAACACATTATGATCAAGAATTAAACTACCACATAGGTTACAAATAATTCCTATGATCATCTAAACATCATAAGAACAAGATCATGAACATGAACACTTTCATATATCAAAATCACACTTTAATCTTTGTAATTTTGATAACTAGTTGTTGTAAATGAATTAGAAAAGACATTACACCATCAAAAACAAGTTTTCAAGTACCAAAACAATTCAGGGTAATGTTTCTAATCCATTTCCAGCAACTGAAGTCGAAAATCTACACTCTGTCGACCCTACTCGCCGAGTGCATAAATCTACTCGCCGAGTAGGTTGAAGATACAAGTGGACTCGGCGAGTCCCCCCCATGGACTCGGCGAGTCCATCAGTCAGACAGCAAGATTTCGACTTTTTTCAACTTTTAATCACAAATAACAAACAAACAAGCCTAGGCTCTGATACCACTGATGGGTTTGAGCATTCTAACACTTCCTAAGTGTACATGCAACCCTAATAACCTTGGATCTATGTTTGTCTAATTATCATGCTAAGTTGAATTCCAAGGCTATATTCCTATCTAGCATACATGGGGAACAATTTTAACTTGAATAATAGATAGAATAACTTACCTTGTTGTTGCTTGTGTTCCTTAAAACCTTGTGAGCCTAGCACCCCAAGTGTGATGCCTCAAATGCTTCACACAACACCAAATGCTCTTGGAAAGACTCTTGAGATAATACATACTTCTTAAAATCGGCCAAGCCCTCTAGTTTCTTAGTGTAGCCAATTTTGGTGGAGAATATGATTCTTATATAGTGTTGACACATCTAGGGTTACACCATGTAAACCCTAATGTGTCATGACTCTTCATTTCCATGACCCATGGGTTTGTAACTCCCATGGAGCATCCTATGGGTAGAACCCAACTTGATAATCCATGGAGCCTCTTAGCCCACTATACAAGATATGGATGATTTACATAATCAACCCATATATTTAATTAGTTCTCTTTTGACCACTTAGTTAATTCTAAATTAATTATTGATCAAACTAATCAAATAATATTATTAATATATTAGAACTTATAATATATTAATAATCTCCAAGTGTTATTTCTCTCATTTAGTCTATCCAATTGCATGGTGCCATGCAACCCAAATGGACCATGCCGGGTCGGGTCAAGTACACACCCGAAATAGTTATGGACTTAGACACCTTATCCAACAGTTACATCCTAAATAAACGAATAATAAAGCTACTAACTAATATAGCCATGCAAGGTCCATTAGATAATGAGTCTATCACACTAAGTCAGCTAGACGTAAGTAAGTCTTTACTAGAGTAGAGGGATTGCGGCAGCAGAAGAATAATTACAATAGGAAAAGTAGTTACGGTAGCAAGAGAACATATTGCGGTAGACAAGAATCATTGTGGATGACTAAGTTTAAGAGGGTCACTTTTTTCTTTAACATTTTCCCCGTTAGTGACCTCTTCAACTTCTCCATTAATGATTGAGCTTCAGAAATTTGATAAGAAGCCACCAGAACTTCCTCACTTCTCCTAACCAGGTGATTCTTCTTGTAATCTCAAACTTCACTTCATCAATTATGTGCTTAGTCCTTTGAACTGAAGCCAAGGTGACTTCAAGTTGCTTGCTTTTCAGTCAATGCATTGCATTGATTGGAATGAAGTACTTGATATCATTGTTGACTCTTTTAAACACAACACCAAGTTCAGGGAAGTTGGTTACTGCTAAGGATCTTTCTTGATATCCTTCGGTGAACATTGGTGCAGGTTCAAGAGCTGGGAGATTGAACTTTTGGGCAAGTACCGGATGAATGTCCGCATCGATCTTAGCAAAGTCACATACTCCAGACTTGATAAATTTACAGGCTTTCTTATATGATATCTTCATCTTCAAATGCTTCTCAGACTTGATTTGAAAGACACTGGCAATCAGAAATACTTCCTTAGGATTCATGCAAGGAAAATCTGCTTGAGTTCTGATGTAATCATCTTCTCCACTCGTAAGCTCATACTGAACAAATTCCATTTTCATAAACTTTCTAATCTTGTAGCTCTTCACTACTGATGGTCTATCATTAGACCAAATGCTTTCAAACTTAGATTAATGCTTGGCATGGAACTAGTTTACACGTTCAAACTCAAGTAGCAGCCTTTGATGCTCTAGGAGGCTAAGATCGAAAGGTTGAAAGACAGGGAAGAATTTGGAGTTGGGCGAAATCGGAATGTCCTAGTATCCATCAGAAGGTGGCTCAGCATAAGCCAAAACTGGCATGTAGTCAGAATCAAGTAACTTTCTGGTGGGATTTATCCAAGAATGAATGGGGGTTTCATCAATGGTTGTGTCAAAACCATGATCTCTAAATATTTGCTCAATAAGTTTTGCTGACCTCCAGTCATCTTTCCTTTGACGAGTAGCAGGCATCATTGGAGTAATCTGAAGACATATGGGTTCCAAATTCTTGAAATGAGGAGGATTTTTTGGATGAGGAGTTTTTTTTTTCTGTTGAACTTCATATTGCGGGGGATCTTGTTGCGATGGAGCGGAATGATGGGATTGCACCGGAGTTGATATTTTATCAGATAGTTGCGGTGTGGATTGTGGAGTTGGAGGCTTGTTTTGATCCGTATTGTTTTGATCCGCAGTTGGTGATATTCTTGGAGGATCTTGATGATTTGAGGGTGTTTTGGAGTGAGAAGGATCAGGTTGTTGATTGGACGGACTGTGGTCATTTCCCCCTTTTGAGGAATCATGCATTTGTTCCTCAAACCACTGCTTCAGTCTATCGATCTTGGAGAAAGTTTCGGTAAGCGGATTTTTGATCAACTTAGAATCTTGGAGGTTGTCTATGATTTCTTTGTTGAACAGCAGGTTGTAAATCTTTTTAGTTAAGCGCACGATCTCGTCAACACTTGAATTTGCCATGAGGGAATGCCTCTGGCCATTAATGATTGATTTTAGGAGCGCAAGGGCAGACTCATAAGCATTGTGAGTCTCTTGTACCAGGTTCTTTGAATAAGAAGCTTAATTTTGAAGAGTGGTCTTGATTTCTTCTTTGAGTGATGTTACCTCTTTGACGAGATTCCCAACCGTTGAGAGGAATTGTTTGTGATCTGCAGTGAGACTGTTATCAAGGGCTCTAATACCCATTTCGATCTTGAGAGTGATGTGCTCAGAAGCAAGACGTCCCCTAGTTTCAAGTGTCTCAACCCTTTCAACTAATGATTGCAGGGTAGGGAGCGCAGAGTGTTGAGTTTTGTTGGAGGAGACTACGGCCAAAATTTGGTCGACTTTGGATTGTAGAGAGATAAATTATTTTATTGTCACTACCAACTTCTTCTTCTTCTTTGTTTCTTTTGGTTTTGATGTGGAGTGTTGAGATCCATTAAATTCATCATCATCGAAGACAATCAAAAATTCATTGGACTGAGGAGGTTGCTGAACATTGTTATCAGAACTATGAATTTTAGTGCCTTGTAACTACAACACCTATAACAACTATGAATCAATAACATGAAAGCATGCATGATGCTTATTCTATAACAACAAAACATCATCAAATACTTCATTCTAGCGCTACAAATGGTCAACAAAGAATTGGAAACCTTTGAAACCCCGATTTAAGTCCATTTTGGAACTAGGACTTCCTTATTGTGCCTAATGGACTAATAAACTTCCAATTTATCCATCTTGAACCTAGAACCCTCTAATGGGCCCTAATTGGACCCATATATATGAAACATACTATTTTTGGCCTTAATGGGTCACAACCAATTTAATTTAGCCCTAATAGGTCATAAAAATTATACTTTGATTTATTTGGGCCAAGCATCATCTAAATTAACTATAATATGGACTTAAGGGCAAAAAGCCCAAATCATTTCTCTTCCCCTCTCCATTCTCGGCCCAAACCCACAAGATAAAGAGGAGTTGACTTTCTCATTTCCACCTCATTAATAATTGGTGGGTTTCCATGCAAATCCCATGCTTCCAAGCAAACATCTCATCAAATTTCTCTTTTCCCCTCTCCTTTCTTCTCTTGGCCGAACACAACGCACACACACACACACTCACAAAATTCATTTCCATTCTCTCAAACTCTCACTAGAACATCCTTACACTCTCTCTCAAAAATTTCGAGAATCACAAGGGCTACATGGAAATCTCTTCTTAATATCACAAATCTAATGTAAGTTGATGTTTAATACATGATCTAACTACTTCATTTCATCAAAAACCTCTTCTAAATCCATGCAATCTTGAGATCTTGCATCTTAGAAGCTTCTAAATTCGAGATCATCCAAGAAAGCTTACTAGGATCGAAACTTTCTCCACTTCTCTCTTCAAAACAGAAACCACAACTCAAGGTGAGCTTCATACCCCTCTGTTTTCAGTTTTCATATGTTGTATGGAGGAGAATAGAAGAAAATGTATAGATCTATGTGTATGTGTATGCTATGTGTGATTTTATGCATGTATGTGTGTGATTTTATGTGTTTTTGTGACAAATATGTAACCAAAAGGGATGTTAACTCAAGATCAATGGCATGAGAAAGGAAAGAAACATAATCTAAGTTATTTCAGACTTAACAAGTCAAGAAAAGTAGCTTATAATGTTATGCGGAACATATTCTAACATAAAACCCATTTTAGGGATTAAATTGTCAAAAAATACAAAACTTGGGTTAAAAACTGTCAAGTCACGGTTTCTTGAGGGTCAAAAGGGTCAAAACAGTTTCTATAATCATTTTTCTGAATATTAGAATTTTCAAAGGACTTGAAATGCAAATTTTTAGCTTAATGGGCTAAATTTGGGCTTTTTGGCCCAATAAGCCCATAATTTCGAAAAATGAAGTTTTAAAGGAGCTGAAATGAAATTTTTTGCAAAACAGGGGATAAGAAGTGCAATAAAACTATTTCAAAGGTCAATAATGCTTTTCAATTCCAAAAAGGATCAAAAACGTAAACTTTTTAGATTTTGGGCCAAAACTGTAAAAGTTGCAAAATAGGGGGTTGTAACCGAGAAAACTTAATTCTGGAAGGATTAAAGCTGTTAAAAAAAATAAATTTTGGGTTAAAGCTGTATTTTCAACAAGTTTATGATACAAAGTGTCAAGAAAATGATTTAAGGACTAAAATGGAATTCTTTTATATAAAGGACTAAAAGTGTTATTTTTATAAAAGAAAGGTAGTGCAAAGGTCAAATCCTATTTTTAAACAAATTAATTCATTAAGACAAAATACAAGATCCACGACTACCGACAAAATGGAAAACGAATACACATTGAACACCTAATAACGTTATAAACGAATTGATTCGGTCTCGAATCAATACAAAACAACAATCATTAAATCAAACCACTCCAATAGATACGTGATGACTAAAATGAATAAATCTTTAAACTTTGGGCTTGTGAGTTTCAAATCATGCTTGTTGGGCCTTGGAAGCCCACCAACATGATCTTTGGGCCCAAAGGGATAACGCTTATATCTTATTGGGCCTTCAATGACCCAATATTTTATAAAAGGACTTTCAATAACTTTTATGTGCTAGTGGGCCAAAGTCCCATTAGAAAAGCTAATAAGGTCACAGTAATCAAATGCGAGTTGGACCATCGTGTCTTTCACATCCACGATAGCCTAAGGTACTTACGATAGTAGTGGTACATAACACTCCCCTTCTCTTCGTTCGCTAAGGCTTACGAGAAATCAAAGTAGACGAAATTAGGACGATATACAATGTGGATTAATCAATATTCATTCGTTAAAACAATACAAAAATCAGTAATCACGAATACATTTCAACATCAGAAAACATCGGGTTTTCCGGGGAATTCAATACTACTCGCTCGAAATTTTATAATCATAATACAATATACCCTTCATATATATGTTTTGAAATCATTTATGCATCAACTATGGATCTTCACACTTTGATAAACAAATGTGTTTTCAGAAAATATCGGATTTTCTGGGTTTTACAAACTACACAAATCATTTTATCACAACATTGCTTATGAACTCACCAACATTTCATATGTTAACGTTTTTCCAAAATAACTTGTATTCTTAGGTAACAGGTAAGCGGAAGAGTAATATGAAGTAATGTTAGATGTTATGTTATTAAAAGTACTCAAAGAATTTATGTTATGAATGTGTAATGTTAAAACAATGTACTTGATGTGAACAATTCCAGTTTTAATATATTGATGCATGGTGACGTTTATGTTATGATTCATGTATATTCATTGTGATGATATTCAATTAAAGTCACGCGAGCCCTCGGACATTTCCGCCGTCTGGTTCAGGGGTGTGACAATCGTCAAGCTCTATAGCATCTAAACCAAACATGGGACCAGAGCTGATCTCGATTGTGGTGCCATCAACATTTAAATAATGATTTTCAACAGTAGGGGGAGGTTGAGATAGACCAACACCACCTTGGAGATTCAGAGATTGCTGCATCAAGGCTTCCATTGTTGACATCCATTCTTGAATCTTCAGTATATCATAAACTGTTTTTGCATTGCTGAATGAATCAACCCAATACTTCGCTACGGTTTGAATCTCTTTCTCCTGTTGCTAAATTTTTTGAGTTTGTTGTGCCTTGTGTGCCTGAAAAGCCCTGCGAAAAGCTTCATATTTCTTGATTTCAGATTCAGTGCTTGGTTGAAGCCAAGACCAGGAATCATCATAGCAGTATCTATTAAATTCTTTGGTTCGCATCGGGGTGTCCTCCGAGTTCGTGGATCCTTGCACGTTTGTGCTCACCGTGCCTAAACCGCTTGTGTGTAATGGTGGCAGAGTAGGATTTCCTGAGCTTCCTTGGTCTTCTTGACCTGAAGTCAAGTGTGGCCTCGACTCACATCTAGCAGGAGCGAAAGAAGTGCTCTACTGCTAGTTAGGTGTTTGCAGTTTCTATGTTACAAAAAGAAGGATGGGGCACAACTTTTCAGGCTAAAAAACGCGTAAGTGCGCTTCCCTGGAGACCTTAGGGTGTTTTGAACCAATGAGATCCTCTTGGGATCCAACTGGGGTGTTGTCTCTATGTTCTGTTGAAATAGATAAACCTTTTGTATCTGAGTAGGAAGAGAGGGTAGAAGCGAATAATCATGTGGGGGCTCCAAGGACTATCAGAGTCTTTCGAGAGACTGCGGTATGAGTCTGGTCACGCATTTTTCTATGACTATGGGTAAGTTTAAGCTTTTTGCGTTTGAAAAGATCACTGGAGTCATGATCAACGCCTTCTTTGACATTAATAGGGATGTCATGTGATTCGGAGGGAGAGGGAGGAGTTTCATCTGAGGACTCAACAACCCTGGACTTGCGTTTATTGGAGGGATTTTCACCATTTTTGACTATGTTGCGGGGAGCTTTCTTAGAGCAAACAATTTGCTTGCGGCGCATTGGTTTTGGTTGGCTAGATTGTTCTTCATCATAGGGGACTGAGTTTGAAGTAGGAAGTATGGTAATAGAAGGACCTTGGGTTTTGGAAGGAACTACAACAGCCTGACTGGGATGAGGTGGGGAGGTGTGGTATGGGTCAATACCATCCGTAGCCTTAATGTGGTCAGTGAATTCACAAGAATTGAGTCCAATAGACTCTAGGATGTGTCCAGATAGTCTCCTAAGAGGTCCAAAAATAGATTGATCTTTGGAAGGGGTGTACATTTTCAATTCGTCAGTGATAAAGAGTGTGGATTCATCACCCATATCTAGGTTTGCCTCCTTCTGAAGATCTGAGACGTGTAGAGACCAAAAACGAGCAAAAGTAAGATCTATAGCATCTCGCCGAGGCGTCTCCTTCGGGATGTACTGTACGAAGTCATCGCATAGATGAATTGCCATACTGCAAGTATTTGATTCTTTTTGAACTCGTTAATCCCTTTCAGTTTCTTTTGGTACCCCATCTGATACAGAGTGGTGATGATGTCGAATGTGCTTAGTGAGAAAAACTTGGTGCTGGGAGGTGCTCTGAGATTGATGGCTTCCAGAAACTTGTTCTGTAAGACCCAAATCTGCTTGTGTATCAATCAAATTTGTTTGATGGTGCGGAATCCCAATCAAATGGATGATGTCAGATCAAATGAAGAAGAAGGAGAAGAAGAAGTTGATGAATATCGTATGATTTGATTAGAATGAAGATCCAAATAGAAGATTCACACACAACTTACACACACTTATGCTCCTCTCTTCTCTCTAACTTTCTGTCTCTACAATATGCTCTCACACCTTATGCACTCCTCGACACTAATATGATATATAGTAGACATGGGTCGTGAATGGTTTACGGCCGTAAACCTGTTCACGGTCGTAAACACATATACAGCCATAAACACCAAGTTGTTTACGGTCCTAGACATAAAAAAACATTTTCCTAGAAAAGTAAAGTATAAACCAATATTTTAGACCAAAAAATATCCCCCTTGGTTTATATCTTTCTTTTCTAATTGACCCAACAATCTCCCCCTAAAAACGTAGATGGCCTTTCTTGTTAATCTCCATTTGGAGCTTGATTTCAGTGTTTATCTTCGATTTCTTCACAGCTTCAAGATGAACTTGATGAATATTCAGTTAGTGAATTCATCTTGAGCAGTTGGGATTTTCATCAGAATTTGACATTGAACGCATATTGGGTGAGGAGGCTTCCTGAAAGATTCTTGAAAGATAGCGCTTTCAGCTTGAGAATCATCAGAGAGAACAATAGAGAAAACGAATCTTCTAGATCACTTTAGCAGGTATATATATAGCAGCAAATTGATTGAGGAGGCTTCAATGAAACTTGTCACATAATCTTTAAGAACATCTTGACCTTGCTTCTAGGGTTGAAAGATTGAATGTTGAAAGAATAATCTTCATTTCTTGTTCCTTTGAATGAAAAATTCTTCGACACTCACAGATAAAGTATTAGCTCAGAAATTCTTAATACAGTCACCATGAGTCTCATCTACAACTGAATTCACTTTTCAAGACAAAACAAAACTAAAAGAAAACTTAGCACACAATATTTTTGGATTTTTCATATTTTTTTGAACAGAGATAAAACAGAAATAACACTATGTTTTGGATTTTTATTAATATTCTGATTTTTGTTTGTTTTTAAAAATATTAATTCTCCCCTAATTTTTTAAATTAGAAGAAAACTATGAACAAATTTTTTTTAAAAAAAAAACAAAAATAATAGCTAACTTTAGGAGTGAATTAGGATCAAAGGTTTTAGAAAGTCGTTATCCGTTTATCAGTACCTCTCCCTTCATGAATAGATCTGGTTAATCGGTGATATTATGGTCCACTTAAACACGAGAGATTGTGACAAAATTAGGACATACTACAAGTAACAAGACAATGTGATCCTATGTTCCTAGAAAATATTCCTAAAGGACCATTCAGCTGACGATGACCAAATAAATTGTTGTCCACCCAAATTAAGCAATGAGATCTATAGACAACCTAGTGATTGTTCAATTTTAAATATACAAGAACATGTTTCCCGCCTCCTGACATACCCCAATAATCAGGAACTTCCAAAGTACTCCTTACTTTAGGTGAGCATAAAATTATTATGAGAGAAGTCAGATTTAGAATGCATATGCTTTACACCTAGGTCGGATCTCTTCCAATCTCGTAGAGGGTTAAACATATGACTAACTAGATTTAGAGGGATTGAGAAGTAGAATGGTGCATATGCTATGTACCAGGTCGGATGTATTTCAATCACGCAAAGGAGACATCATATGACTAACAGACAGGAAGAATTCCATAGATTGAAGGCTACAGAGAAATAGAATTGCTTATGTTGCAGTCCAGGTCGGATATATTTCAATCACGCAGAGGAGGCAACATAAGACTAACAGAAAGAAAGCAAGAAAATAATTTCCTACAGACCTACTTTATCGGAATTCCCCAGTCGTCCCATCAATACCAGAATTAAGGACAGAGTCCGTACATCGAGGAAGAGTTAAACCACAGTTCTAGATATAGATTACTTTAGTATGACCGATGGATTCTCATGCATATCTCCTTGCTCAGCCTATCTGAGCGTCGTATTGTCAGGCTAAATGGATCTATCTAGGTCATGATTTTTCATGTCTCTAGATTCCTTAAGTTCACCTATGCCTAGTCAAGTCCATTTTAAATTTTTCGTGCCTACCAACGTATTGAACATAGGGCCAAGAAAATTCAACATTGGTACCTTAAACAAAAGATGATTGCCTGTTACACTTCTTGATATCCCTTCCCAACACATCACCTGCAAGCACATTCCATTAACAACATATTTTTGGATTTTCTGATTTTCTAATGTTTTTGGATTTTTTAAAATTTTCTAATTTCTGTTTTGTTTTTATTTCTCCCCTAAATTTGTGCATAGGAGAGAAAGGAAAGTAAATGCACAAATTTAAACTATCCTAAAACAAAAATTTGTCTTTGAAGCGAATCAGCTAAAGAAAAACTCAGGAGTATCGAGAAGAAAACTCAAACCGTAAGTCACCAATGGAGTTTGCATCCAGAAGGTCTGAGAACAGCATGCATAATCTCATAACAAATCTGAAAATTCTTCATATCCTTAAGCACTAACCCTATGTGTGATCCTTTCTTTCTTCCATTCATGCGAAAGACACATACTCTAAAACAAAGTTCTGAATGTTGTACAGTTGAGAGATGTTCCCTAACATGTGCCTGGAACAGCCACTATCAACAAACCGAAGTCGGATGATATGCCTGATGGGTTTTAAGCAATACATCATTCATATGGTGTACATGCAAACCCTAATAGCTTTTGGATCTAGTTTGTCTAATGAACATGTAATTGAATATCCAAAGCTATAAACCCTAGATCTAGCATACAATTAATCATATTAACATAAAATAGGGTTTAGATCTTACCTTTGATTGTTATATAGCAATAACAATCAATCCTTGTCTTCAGAAAGCTTAGTGCCTGAAATGTTGCACCTCTAATGGAGTGACAAACACCAAGAGCAACTTGGATGAAGAGTAGAAGAGAGGAGGCAGCCAAAAATGTCTACAAACCCTAAAGAGAGTCTTAGCCACGTTTATGGGGAAATAGGGATCCTTTATATAGGTAGGCTAATAGGGTTTTCAACTAGGAAACCCTAATCTGACTTCTTAAGCCCTAAGCAGCCCATGGATTCCTTTAACATATCCCTTGGAAGATTTCTAATGGGCTTCCCCATAGAATTCGTCCAACCTATATATTATTAAGTAATCCATAGCCTAATTGCAATTATCTTATAATTACAAATCCAGTCCCCTATGTTTAGTTAATCTCTTTTAGCCACAAAATTAATTCTTAATTAACTCTTGACTAATATTAATTAAACATGATTTCTCCTTTAATATATTATTCTTATAATATATTAATAAATCATAATTAAACCTTTTTCTCCTTAATTCATCTTACATATTGCTATGGTAAAGGCAACCCAAAAGGACAATGCACAATCGGGTCAAGTACATACCAAAATAGTTATGGACTTAGACACTAATCTGCATATAACTTCAGATCCTGATTAGCAATCGTAGCTTTCAAAAGCCGCTGTCAACTCTGATCATATCAGGTACGCGTGTCCTTTAGATAAGGGATCATATATTCCTCCATTCTAGATATCGTATAGACATGAGACATGAATTTTAATCATTCTCTCTATACTATTTCCCGACTTCCGATTCACGACGACTGACAACAGACTACAATTGAACACATCAAATTAGTCCCGACTTGGCCAAGCGCTTATGTGCCATCACTAAATCATCGAGGGGCCCAAAGATATCCCTTTTATCCCACTTTGGGTAAAAGGAATAGATAAACTTTGACTCCATGCTTGCTTGTATTCACTCATCGAATCAAACACAACGATTAGTTTTATGACACCAAGTTACTGGTGTGTTTACTTATAATGAATGTGCAACCGACCAGCAAATAACAACTCACACATCTTCGTTTTAAGAATATACAATATTATCGACTCACAATCACTCGTGATAGAATCCATGAAGTGATTCTTGTGAGCGTGGGTTTAATCCAACACTCAAAATCAGATTCATAAGCACTCATGAACGTTGCAGCAAACCTTTGCTATGTCTAATACACTTTATACAATCTACAAACCAGTTCATGACAGTCTTCATTCATACCTACTTCCAACATATGACCGACTGTGGACCATTCGAATAATTTGATTATTCTGAAATAATTAATTATTCAGGAAGTCAAAACATGCAAAGTGAAACACAAGAATAATACTAATCCTATATGGTCCTAAACATTTGAGTATAAATAAACCACCTTTGATTTCTTACCATATCGATTACTCATTATTTGTTGTTTCGGTTAATTAACTTATTATTTGAATTATTACTACAATTGCCCCATGCTATTAGCATACACACAATGTTTACTTATGGTCATTACTTTGTGATATAGATCAAATGAACACATTTCCAATCATACTCATTTCACAACTCTCAATCCTTATCATAAGCATAAGAATATCAAATTCTTGTCACTTATAGAATATGCTAGATTCAAACATTTTATGCAGTAATCCTTTCGTAAAGTCAAAGCTCAAAATCATCAAGACTTGGCCAATCTCTATCAGAAACAATTCTATAGATATGATGTCTCTCACTCAAAGTACATTCCATTGAACATCCTTCTTGCATAAAAGTTTCTAATCTAGACATAGATTCTCAATATCCAACTCCCAATATGGAAACATTTCCATATTTGCCATATGACAACTCATTCTTAATAGAATCTTATCTATTCATAATAATGTCGATATGGTCCTTCCAATACCATACTTCCAATTACTCACAAGCGAACAATCCTTAGCGAGCTTTGGATCGTCCTTTGATAGTTGTTTAATTATCTTAGTCAAACCCGATTCTTGTCCTTTTTCCCTCTAAATGCGCTAGACATTTGGAAAATTTTAGAATGGTCAAATATGATATCACTTGCAATCAATCCTATACCCGAAGCGTATGGGACATGATGCATAATGTCTTACATAAAGATACGATACTTTATCAATCTTCTGCCTTAATATTTTATGTGTCACGTTCTTACAATTCAAACTATGAAGAGGGATATCGTAATCATAATCGAAATTTAAGAACACACTATGTATCCTTTGACTAAATTTATTAAAATTTCTCAATCTAAGCTTTAGATTTTGAAACGAAGTACAACATTCTCTCTCTTAATTATAGCAAAACAACTTTTCAACCCTTACGACTTTGCAAAGTATAACTCTTGTTTTCTATAATTAATATTGTAAACTTGAAATACTTGCCTTAATAATCATACAAGCACAACATTTATGCTCCCACTATCATGATGATTATTATCATATAAGCATAACACTTATGCTCCCACTAGCTTTGACATGTATTCAAAAAACAACTTAACTTCCAGAAAACAATACCAATTGAATTTCTTCAGTTCATATTTCTAATACCTAGTGCTTTGATAATCCTTTATCTAAGCTTCTTAAACTTATACACCTTTGCCTTAGATAGCTCATATGTGTGTCTAAGCAATTCAGACTAATTGCCAAATCTCATAATTCGAATTATGGAAAGGGATACCGTAAACATAACCGAATTCGAGAATACAATTTTTCACAATTGCTATCTTCTTAAAGTCTCTCTTAGTGAAAGCATTTCCTCACAGTCATTTTCATGAAGGAGGTAATCTTATGACACTTAGATTTTATGGTGTATGAGTTCCTATCCATGTGAATTTGCCAAAACCAAAGTTTGCGACAAATCCAAACTCATATGGACCGGACCTTCTCAACCTTGATCTCTTGCCTTATGGTAACACGGGTGGCCACCATGTCTTCCAAGTAGTTAAGCAGCTCACCCTTTCCTATCAATGTACTTTTCATTGATCAAGGTGCTTGCCTATTATCCATTCAAATAAGAACTCATAGAACTCACATTGATAATTAACTCAATTGGAATCTCACAGAAACAATATAACGTCAACCCGATAGGTTATAAACCTCAAGTCGTGTGCTAGTGATGATCGATAAGGTTTATTCTTGATTTGTTCTTGAAACCTTTCAAGACCATTAAGACTCCCACTGACTCTTTGACATATAAGATTCTCTTGTCAATAAACATTTCTCGACAAACAAATATTCAAGAGTTAGTGTAGCTTTTATCAAGACAAAACACTTCAGAAAATCCGTCCTAGTTGGTATTTGTCTTATCCAAGACATCACGACTTTCCTATTTCAAATGTGAAAGAATAAGAAAACCTTTTTCCAAATTCCACATTTGATGAATGTTATAAACCTTCTTAAGACTTGTCACTCAATGTCATAATCTTAACTCTCAGACTTGTTTTTGGAACGAAGTATGATTGACTTCTTGATTTAACCATTTCTTCAATTCTCGATTCCTCTTCTCAGACATACAATTGTACTAAGACTCACTTAGATGATCAATTGAGATATGGTTCTTAATCATTAAGACCTATCTTAAAACATAATAAAAGGTACTCTCTCTTCTTCTTAGAATAGAGAAACTTTTATCTTTCTGCCTACTCGATTCTTCTTATTCGTTCTACTATTGATTGAAACTCTTTTAATCAACTTAGAATTACACTTAATCCTATAATATTCACTAAACTTTAGTAAATCATGACGAATATCTTTGTCACTCTTGTTGTAGACTTGATCAACGTACGACCTAGTGTACTCGATCTCCTAGTCCTTCAATTGACACTTTGTCAAAGAATTAGTCTAAATTTCCCAAATGTGAAAGTTTTTTTTTTCATTCATCAAACTATAATCGTTGCATGATTCCAAGTTTCTGTCCAATTGAAATTTGGGCGATGAGAAACTCTCGCTATTTGGTAAATTCTCGACATTTCCACAAATAACATAATTAAGAATCAAATCCATTATTGCTAATAATATAAACATTCAAACATCAATTTGTCATACACGCCATTGCAAGGATAAATAAATAATATAAAATCAAAATTTATTTTATTGCGGAAAATATTTTCGTTACAATGCAATTTAATTGAAACCTATGTTATTACATATTTCTTAGCAATATATTCTAACTCCAAGTAGTAGCTCAAGAATCCAATCTTCAAGCAATGTGATCGAAATCCATTTCCTCACGATTAGATTCCACTCACTTCTTCCCTTAGGCTTCCTCTCTTTTCTTCGATCCTACAAAACATCAAAATGTAATCCTATGACATCATGTATTAAGAATCTAGAATAGGAACTTAAAGGAACTAGTTAATGGATCTTACCTGAAGTAGAGCCATACGTGTTGAATCTCCCATCTCTTAGATCTCTCAGGTAGTTAGGGCAGCTTCGTTTCTAATGCCCCTTCTCTTGGCAATAAAAGCAAATGGACTCCTTTTGGCATAGCAAATCGGACAATCATAGAATTAGTTCTTTCTACACTTCCGATGTCCATTGCAGTTTGGGATTTTGACTTACTAGAAAATTTTGCTTGACCAGCACGCCAAATCATTGCTGATTCAGCAGCTATAAGCAAATAGGTGAGATTAATGAGGGTCACGTCATGATCCATCATATAGTACTCTCTAATGAACTCACTATATGATTCAAGAAGCGACTGAAGAACCCAGTCAATAGCTAACTCTCCTAAAATCTCGACTCTCAACATCCTTAACCTATCAATGTGTGACATCAACTCTAAGACGTGTGCACACACAAGTTTCCCATCTTCATGCTTAATTTCCAACAGGGCTTGATTGAGCTTGAACTTTTCAAGCCTTTGAACTTGTGGGATAGGGAGAACAACTGGAGGAGGTGAAGCATGATCTCTTGTTCCTCGATTGAATCGTGGAATATCATCTCCATGTGGAAAGCTTGTTCCATGAGATTTGGGAAGGCCATAGTTGTCATACTTTGACATCTACAAAACGGGAGAAAATTCAAGTAAAGTTGATTAGAATCCTTGATGTGACACCCAAACGAAACATCGAGGCTAAGATCCAACACAATACTCTACAACAAAGAAGAGGGATGTCGTAATCTAGTTGTAGAATATTTGAAGGTAGGTAAATGACGATTTACCAATTTCCACCTTGAATAACGAAAAGGAAACATAAGTTTCAAATCTATTGAAAACTCCTAGATATTTTAAGATTCATTGAACTTTTCAATGACATGTTTAAATCTCGATATGCCCCTCGATTTCTGACTGGGAGGCCGAGGATCACAAAACAGGGTGTGAATAACCATGCAAACTTACATGGTGCCCCCAATGTTACAGTCACGTATTCGATGTGCCGGTTAGCCACACACGCTCCACCGAACTATGACAAACATTGAGTCACCCTTTGCTACCTTTTCTTAGAACCCATTTAGTGTGCCAGTTAGCCACACACGCTCCACTAACGTCTTCGCAATGGCACAAAGTGTAATTTCATGGAATTGCATCAATTCACTTTTGCCTAAAGTAACTAAGTTTGGGAATTTTGTAAAACATTTAGTTACTTTATATTTCATTATACTTTTAATGGAAAGGGTTTTGTCCTATCCTACCCATTCGGCTAACGACCCTCCACTAGTCAAGAGTGCGGGGGGTTAGAGTGGATACCCATTCAATCACCATTTTATAGGCAATTTCCTTAAACACCCCTAATAGACCAGCTTCGTGAATAAGGCCTACTAGGTGGTCTAATTTAATAAATTACACTTTTAATTTAGTTAAATGTAAACCAAAAATTTATAGGTTTATTAAATCTCTTTTAATTATACACTTTAATTAATTAATAAAACCATAATGGTGTGATTTGAACTTTTCAAATTTCTTGGGTTTTAGAATTTAACATTTCAAAATAAAACTTTTAATCAACTTTTAAATTCCAAAACTTGAGGGCAAGTTTTGAAACATTTCAAAACATTAGGGTTTAACTTATTTAACTTTCAAAACAAAACTTTGAAGTTCAAAATTTAAACTATAAAACCTAATGGGAGTAATTTGAAACTTTTTCCAAACTTAATCAAAAATATTCTAGATCACAAAATTCAAATAACGCAATTAACAATTAATTGGCGGTTATCTAATTTGACCTAGTCCAAATTCTTGCAAGATAATTTACCAAATAATTCAAATAATTAAATCGAATCTTTAAAGGAAATAATTATTTGATTAATATGAAGTTATCTTTTATTTTGGCAAAGAGAATCACCCAATATCATAAAAATCTGATTTATATCAATAAAAAACGTTTTGGTAACTATCCCATAGCCAAAGGAGCACAAAATCCCGAAATTACCTCTTTCTGACGAGTTGACACGTCGAGTCAGACATGGAGTCGTCGAGTTCACCATGGACTCGGCGAGCCCAGCCCCCAGAAACCCTAATTTTCGATTTTTAAGCAAGAATAATCCATAATAGCATCAAATACCTCAAACAAACAGCCATGGCTCTAATACCACTGATGGGTTTTAAGCAATACATCATTCCTAAGGTGTACATGCAAACCCTAATAGCTTTTGGATCTAGTTTGTCTAATGAACATGCAATTGAATATCCAAATCTATAAACCCTAGATCTAGCATACAATTAATCATATTAACATAAAACAGGGTTTAGATCTTACCTTTGATTGTTATATAGCAATAACAATCAATACTTGGCTTCAGAAAGCTTAGTGCCTCAAATGTTGCACCTCTAATGGAGTGACAAACACCAAGAGCAACTTGGATGAAGAGTAGAAGAGAGGAGGCAGCCAAAAATGTCTACAAACCCTAAAGAGAGTCGTAGCCACGTTTATGGGGAAATAGGGATCCTTTATATAGGTAGGCTAATAGGGTTTTCAACTAGGAAACCCTAATCTGACTTCTTAAGCCCTAAGCAGCCCATGGATTCCTTTAACATATCCCTTGGACGATTTCTAATGGGCTTCCCCATAGAATTCGTCCAACCTATATATTATTAAGTAATCCATAGCCCAATTGCAATTATCTTATAATTACAAATCCAGTCCCCTAAGTTTAACTAATCTCTTTTAGCCACAATATTAATTCTTAATTAAGTCTTGACTAATATTAATTAAACATGATTTCTCCTTTAATATATTATTCTTATAATATATTAATAAATCATAATTAAACCTTTTTCTCCTTAATTCATCTTACATATTGCTATGGTAAAGGCAACCCAAAAGGACCATGCACAATCGGGTCAAGTACATACCAAAATAGTTATGGACTTAGACACTAATCCAAAAGTCTCCCACTTGGATAAGTCTAATAACTATTCTGCATATAACTTCAGATCCTGATTAGCAATCGTAGCTTTCAAAAGCTGCTGTCAACTCTGATCATATCAGGTACGCGTGTCCTTTAGATAAGGGATCATATATTCCTCCATTCTAGATATCATATAGACATGAGACATGAATTTTAATCATTCTCTCTATACTATTTCCCGACTTCCGATTCACGACGACAGACAACAGACTACAATTGAACACATCAAATTAGTCCCGGCTTGGCCAAGCGCTTATGTGCCATCACTAAATCATCGAGGGGCCCAAAGATATCGGTTTTATCCCACCTTGGGTAAAAGGAACAGATAAACTTTGACTCAATGCTTGCTTGTATTCACTCATCGAATCACACACAACAATAAGTTTTATGACACCAAGTTACTGGTGCGTTTACTTATAATCAATGTACAACCGACCAGCAAATAACAACTCACACATCTTGGTTTTAAGAATATACAATATTATCGACTCACAATCACTCGTGATAGAATCCATGAAGTGATTCTTGTGAGCGTGGGTTTAATCCAACACTCAAATCATATTCATAAGCACTCATGAACGTCGCAGCAAACCATTGCTATGTCTAATACACTTTATACAATCTACAAACCAGTTCATGATAGTCTTCATTCATACCTACTTCCAACATATGACCGACTGTGGACCATTCGAATAATTTGATTATTTTGAAATAATTAATTATTCAGGAAGTCAAAACATGCAAAGTGAAACACAAGAATAATACTAATCCTATATGGTCCCAAACCTTTGAGTATAAATAAACCACCTTTGATTTATTACCATATCGATTACTCATTATTTGTTGTTTCGGTTAATTAACTTATTACTTGAATTATTACTACAATTTCCCCATGCTATTAGCATACACAGAATGTCTACTTATGGTCATTACTTTGTGATATAGATCAAATGAACACATTTCCAATCATACTCATTTCACAACTCTCAATCCTTATCATAAGTATAAGAATATCAAATTCTTGTCACTTATAGAATATGCTAGATACAAACATTTTATGCAGTGATCCTTTCGTAAAGTCAAAGCTCAAAATCATCAAGACTTGGCCAATCTCTATCAGAAACAATTCTATAGATATGATGTCTCTCACTCAAAGTACATTCCATTGAACATCCTTCTTGCATAAAAGTTTCTAATCTAGACATAGATTCTCAATATCCAACTCCCAATATGGAAACATTTCCATATTTTCCATATGACAACTCATTCTTAATAGAATCTTATCTATTCATAATAATGTCGATATGGTCCATCCAATACCATACTTCCAACTACTCACAAGCGACCAATCCTCAGCGAGCTTTGGATCGTCCTTTGATAGTTGTTTAATTATCTTAGTCAAACCCGATTCTTGTCCTTTTTCCCTCTAAATGCGCTAGACATTTGGAAAATTCTAGAATGGTCAAATATGATATCACTTGCAATCAATCCTATACCCGAAGCGTATGGGACACGATGCATAATGTCTTACATAAAGATACGATACTTTGTCAATCTTCTGCCATAATATTTTATGTGTCATGTTCTTACAATTCGAACTATGAAGAGGGATACCGTAATCATAATCGAAATTTAAGAACACACTACGTATCCTTTGACTAAATTTATTAAAATTTCTCAATCTAAGCTTTAGATTGAGAAACAACTTTTTAACCCTTACGACTTTGCAAAGTATAACTCTTTTTTTCCATAATTAATATTGTTAACTTGAAATACTTACCTTAATAATCATACAAGAACAACATTTATGCTCCCACTATCTTGATGATTATTATCATATAAGCATAACACTTATGCTCCCACTAGCTTTGACATGTATTCAGAAAAGAACTTAACTTCCAAAAAACAATACCTATTGAATTTCTTAAGTTCATATTTCTAATACCTAATGCTTTGATAATCCTTCATCTAAGCTTCTTAAACTTATACACCTTTGCCTTAGATAGCTCATATGTGTGTCTAAGCAATTCCGACTAATTGCCAAATCTCGCAATTCGAATTATGGAAAGGGATACCATAACCATAATCGAATTCGAGAATACAATTTTTCACAATTACTATCTTCTTAAAATCTATCTTAGTGAAATCATTTCCTCACAGTCATTTTCATGAAGGAGGTAATCTTATGACACTTAGATTTTATGGTGTATGAGTTCCTATCCATGTGAATTTGCCAAAAGCAAAGTTAGCGACAAGTCCAAACTCATGTGGACCGAACCTTCTCAATCTTGATCTGTTGCCTTATGGTAACACGGGTGGCCACCATGTCTTCCAAGTACTTAAGCAGCTCACCCTTTCCTATCAATGTACTTTTCATTGATCAAGGTGCTTGCCTTTTATGCATTCAAATGAGAACTCATAGAACTCACATTGATAATTAACTCAATTGGAATGGCACAGAAAAAAATAACGTCAACGCGATAGGTTATAAACCTCAAGTCGTGTGCTAGTGATGATCGATAAGGTTTATTCTTGATTTGTTCTTGAAACCTTTCAAGACCATTAAGACTCCCACTGACTCTTTGACATATAAGATTCTCTTGTCAATAAACATTTCTCGACAAACAAATATTCAAGAGTTAGTGTAGCTTTTATCAAGACAAAACACTTCACAAAATCCGTCCTAGTTGGTCTTTGTCTTATCCAAGACATCACGACTTTCCTATTTCAAATGTGAAAGAATAAGAAAACCTTTTTCCAAATTCCACATTTGATGAATGTTATAAACCTTCTTAAGACTTGTCACTCAATGTCATAATCTTAACTCTCAGACTTGTTTTTGGAACGAAGTATGATTGACTTCTTGATTTAACCATTTCTTCAATTCTCGATTCCTCTTCTCAGACATACAATTGTACTAAGACTCACTTCGATGATCAATTGAGATATGGTTCTTAATCATTAAGACCTATCTTAAAACATAATAAAAGGTACTCTCCCTTCTTCTTAGAATAGAGAAACTTTTATCTTTCTGCCTACTCGATTCTTCTTATTCGTTCAACTATTGATTGAAATTCTTTTAATCAACTCAGAATTACACTTAATCCTATAAGTATAATCATATTCACTAAACTTTAGTAAATCATGACGAATATCTTTGTCACTCTTTTCATAGACTTGATCAACATACGACCTGGTGTACTCGATCTCCTAGTCCTTCAATTGACACTTTGTCAGAGAATTAGTCTAAATTTCCCAAGTGTGAAAGTTTTTTTTTCATTCATCAAAGAATTCTCGTTGCATGATTCCAAGTTTCTGTCCAATTGAAATATGGGCAATGAGAAACTCTCCCTATTTGGTAAATTCTCGACATTTCCACAAATAACATAATTAAGAATCAAATCCATTATTGCTAATAATAGAAACATTCAAATATCAATTTTTCATACACGCCATTGCAAGGATAAATAAATAATATAAAATCAAAATTTATTTTATTGCGGAAAAATTTGTCCTTACAATGCAATTTAATTGAAACTTATGTTATTACATATTTCTTAGCAATCTATTCTAACTCCAAGTAGTAGCTCAAGAATCCAATCTTCAAGCAATGCGATCGAAATCCATTTCCTCACGATTAGATTCCACTCACTTCTTCCCTTAAGCTTCCTCTATTTTCTTCGATCCTACAAAACATCAAAATGTAATCTTATCACATCATGTATTAAGAATCTAGATCGGACAATCATAGACTTAGTTCTTTCTAGATTTCCGATGTCCATTGCAGTTTCAGAGTTTGACTTACCATACAAATTTGCTTGACCAGCACGCCAAATCATTGTTGATTCAGTAGCTATAAGCAAATAGGTGCGATTAATGAGGGTCACGTCATGATCCATCATATAGTACTCTCTAATGAACTCACTATATGATTCAAGAAGGGACTGAAGAACCCAGTCAACAGCCAACTCTCCTAAAATATCAACACCAAACATCCTTAACCTATCAATGTGTGACATCATCTCTAAGACATGTGCACACACAGGTTTCCCATCTTCTTGCTTAATTTCCAACAGGGCTTGAGTGATCTTGAACTTTTCAAGCCTTTGAACTTGTGGGGTAGGGAGAACAATTGGAGGAGGTGAAGCATGATCTCTTGTTTCTCGATCGAATCGTGGAATATCATCTCCATGTGGAAAGCTTGTTCCACGGGATTTGGGAAGACCATAGTTGTCATACTTTGACAGCTACAAAACGGGAGAAAATTCAAGTTAAGTTGATTAGAATCCTTGATGTGACGCCCAAATGAAACATCAAGGTTAGGATCCAACACAATTCTCTACAACAAAGAAGAGGGATGCCATAATCTAGTTGTAGAATATTTGAAGGTAGGTAAATGAAGATTTACCGATTTCCACCTTGAAAAACAAAAACGAAACATAAGTTTCAAATCTATTGAAAACTCCTAGATATTTTGAGATTCATTGAACTTTTCAATGACATGTTTAAATCTCGATATGCCCCTCGATTTGTGACTGGGATGTCGAGGATCACAAAACAGGGTGTGGATAACCATGCAAACTTACATGGTGCCCCCAATGTTACAGTCATGTATTCGATGTGCCAGTTAGCCACACACGCTCCACTAACGTCTTCGCAATGGCACAAAGTGTAATTTCATGGAATTGCATAAATTCACTTTTGCCTAAAGTAACTAAGATTGGGAATTTTGTAAAACATTTAGTTACTTTATACTTCATTATACTTTTAATGGAAAGGTTTTTGTCCTATCCTACTCGTTCGGCTAACATATACTTTAACTTAGTTAAGGTTAATCCTTCTAAATAATCTTCCATCAAAATTTAATTTTTGATGCTTATCGTCTCTAAATTGACTAGACCGGATCTACGGGCGTTACAACACTACGAAAGGCCTCACCATCCCTATCACTTCAACACCTTTATCACGACCTCCCCCGACCGAATCTGATACAGTTCTTGGTGGAGCTGAAATGAAATTTGACTATGTGTATTACATCCCCTATCGGGTTCTAAGTGAAGAAGATGTTGATGCTCCAATCACCCAACATCACTTGAAGGATCTCAATTCCAAACTTGATCAATTGATTGCTTCTTCTGCTCCTCCCTCCACTTCAGCATATTCTGATGCTGCCACAAAGGCTTTAATTGAAACTTTGATCAAACAGCATAATCAATCCATTGTAAAGGCAGCTCAAGTTGTGGATGCCTCCACTCTCACTTGCAACAATGCTATTGGCGAGGTCAAATCTCTCATTTCCGAGTCAAGGCTTTTCGTAGAATCTTTTCAAAACGCTGCAGACGGCAATACCAACAAAGTGAATGAAGCTATTGCCTCTCTTTCTACATCTCCTAAGGCTGAGCGGGAAAAGTTTGAGGAGATTCGCCAATGTCTACAGGCTGACATAAATATTCTTCTTTCTTCTCTTAAAATAGGTCTCACCAACTTAAAAATTGATCTTGCCATATATAACAAGGTCAGGGAAGATCTCGCACTTTCACAAACCCAAGTTGCCACTCTTTCCTTGGAGCTTTCTCAAGCAAATAAGGAAATTGATTCACTCTAGGCCAAACGCACAACCCTCAAAATTTGTGTGACCAATATGCACTCTCTTCTTTCGAATCTTTTACAGGCACATGATTCGGTTCTTACGATAACTACTCACCGTCATTTGGATGAGAAATTAAGACTAGATCTAGATATCCTTCACTGGATTGAGGATGTTTTGGAGTTTGGTGTCCCTCCAAAACAAGGGGGAGATAAGTTTATCCAAGAGAAATTCACAGCTGAACCGAAGGTTAATGTAGCTTCGGACAAACAAAAGACCAAAGTTGTTGATGATGTAATTATTAAAGATGTAATTGAAGGTAAAGCCATTGAACCTGAAAAACACAGTAATCATGAAGATATTGAAAGAGAGAAGAAGAAACACAAAGTGTATGAGGCCTTGGAACGAAAGCAGTCCTTGTTTCCTTTGTGGTCAAAAGAAACTCTTCTGAAAGAAGCTATCGAATCCCCAAGCATGCATTGGCTTGAGCAGGTTCTGTCCTTCGGTCTTGAAAATTCCAAGGATGCTCACTTCGATATGCCCATCACTTTTGCATTTGTGTTTCATTGTTTTGATTCAACTATTCCTATCCCCTCTCCTGATCCAAAGGTTGACCGAGACTTGCTCGACTTTTATCTTTCTTTCTCTCAACCGTAATACCTCACTTGGAGCAATCAAAAGATCACAATTGTGAAGGTATTGAAACCAACTTTGGCAGGGAAATTTATAAACTTCAAGTTCAACGTGACACGCGGTTCAAATGGCTCGGTTCATGAAATCTCCCTTGCTAATCTACCGAACTTAAATCCCCATGATTGGATTCTTTTGAACAACATTCTGCTGACCAATCAACAAGAATGTGGTCCTATCATTGATCATATCAAGCGGATGCTGGTCTGCTATATTCTTGAAGTGGAAAAAATGGATCAGGATGTCGCCTCTGCAATTAGAAAGAATCCCATTATAAAGCCAGTCGGGAAGGCAAGTGATATGACGGTTATGATTAAAGGAAAAATTGATCCACAATTTTACATGGTTTCGTTCACAAGGGGCGAAGGTCAAAGATGTTTGTTTGCTCTGGCTGATAAACACTTGTTCTCCACCATGTGCTTAGAGCACATTCTTGAAATCATATATCGGTGTGACCAGAATAGTGATGCAGATAAGAAATTATTTACGGACATGCTTCGGTGGTATATTCACTTTCGTCAAACTCTGCTTGCAATTATACCAAAGTTGTTCAAGATCGTGAAGTCATCTGCTCCCAATCAACCGAAGTGATCTCTCACTTCAATTGGCGCAAAGGGGAAGATTGTTAAGTTTAAAGAGTTGTGTAATTGGGCCTTGATAGTTCGGTCCATTAAGTACTCTCGGTTTGGGCCTATCCAACCATGTTTGTCTTTCTAGGGTTTATTATATAAGGTGCATGCATGCATCCTTGTCATTAACGCTTTGATTATTAACTTATTGATTGTAATGTAAACCCTAGCACACCTCTACGTTGGAAGTTCTTAATCGAGCTCTTCTGAGGTGTGACTATATTTTAATCATTCGACATACGGATTGATTCATTGAGTGTTCTAATATTTGTTATTCTTATTGATTTACCTGTTAAAGATCTAATCGATCTAAAGAGTTTTCAAGTCATCACTCTAAGTCACACTAAATTGGTACCCGCAACATTCTGTACCCATAGTCCATCAGTTGAGTCTTCATCCAAAGAACTTCAGAATAACAACTGGCTGCGACCACATATTATGCCTCTGCGGTGGACAACGAGACATAATTTTGTTTTCTCGAAGACCAGCTGACTAATCTTACTCTTAGAAATTGGCAGCCATCGGAGGTACTTTTTTGATCTAATCTACAAACGGCATGATCCTCATCGGTGAAGGATTGTAGATTGAAGTCATTTCCTGCTGGGTACTAGAGGCCTAGAGCTTTGCTTCCCTTAAGGTATCTAAATATTTGCTTGATTGTAGTCAGATGTGATACTTTAGGGTCGGCTTGGTATCGATCACATAAGCCTGTGGATAGGACAATGTTTGTTCTACTTGCGTTAGGTACATCAACAACCCAATCATTCCTCCATAAGTTTTGTGATCCACTGACTCTCTGGTAGGATCAACAAAGATCTTTTATCCAAAGGCCATTGGGACTTTGGTTGAGGAGAAATTGTCCATTGAATATTTCTTCAGTAGCCCTGAGGTGTATTTTTCTTGATGGATGAAAATCCCTTGAGAGACTTGTTTTACTTGAAGAGCTAGAAAGAAATTGATCTCTCTATTCATGCTCATTTCAAATTTGCTTGTCATGAGCTTTGCGAAGTCATCCACCATACATCAAACCACATATCCTTTTACACCACAACAAAATGGTGTATCTGAAAGGAAGAACAGGACTTTGAAAGAAATGGTTAATTCCAGGTTGTCCTATTTTGGATTAAGTGAATATTTTTGGGATGAGGAAATGTTAACTGCATGTTACATCTTGAACACAACTCCAAATAAAAGAAGTAAGAATACTCCTTATGAACTTTGGTGTAAAAAGGTACCAAATTTGAGTTATCTCAAAGTTTGGGGTTGTAGGGCAGTTGTAAGGCTAACTGAACCTAAAAGGAAAACATTCGGTGAGAGAGGTGTAGATTGTATCCTCATTTGATATACTGAGCATTCCAAATGAAGATAGATTCTATGTTTTAGAATTGAATGACTTTGTGTTTGTAAACACTGTGATAGAGTCAAGAGATGCTATCCTTGATGAAAAAAGATTTACATCTATACCTAGACCAAGGGACATGATTCATCAATCTTCTAACAAGAGTACTATTCAAGCTAAAGATGATTATGGTGGTGCAAGTGTTGTGCCTAACCTAGGAAAAGCACAAGATCTAGAAAAGCTAAGTCTTTTGGATATGATTTGCAACGTTATCTAGTTGAAGGAACAATGAATGAGACTATATGTTAACATCATTATTGTTTTAATATTGAGGAGGGTCCAAAGACTTTTAGTGAAGCTATGACTTCTAGGGATTTTCATTTCTGAAAAAGAAGCAATTTAGGATGAGATCTATTCTATCATGCATAACAATACTTAAGTATTGTCAGATTTACTTCCTGGTTGCAAGGCATTTGGAAGTTAGTGGATCCTCAAAAGGAAAATGAAGGAGGATGGCATAATTGATAAGTATAAATCCAGATTGGTAATCTAAGGCTTTAGCAAAAAGGAAGGCATTGACTTCTTTGATACTTATGCTCTTGTTGCTAGATTTCCATTGTTAGATTATTGTTGTATATTGAAGCTATACATAATCTTATGATTCACCAATTAGATGTGAAAAATGTTGAGCTGGATGAGGAAATTTACATGAAACGACTTGAAGGGTTTGTCATACCTGGTAATGAACATAAGGTGTGCAAGTTAAAGAAACCATTATAAGGGTTGAAACAAGTATCAAAACAATGGCATCAAAATTTTGATGATGTGATACAATATAATGGTTTTGCATTAAACTAGGATGACAAATGTGTATATAGAAAATTTGATTCTTCTGGTAAAGGAGTTATAATTTGTCTATATGTTATTGAAATGTTAAATTTTGTTACTGATCAAGCTGAAGTTAATAAAACCAAGAAATTCATATCATCTACTTTTGACATGAAAGACATGGGAGAGGCTAAGGTAATTCTTTGTATAAGAAATAGAAAAGGAAACAATGGGATTTCAATTTCTCAATCTCATTACATTGAGAACATATTGAAAAAGTTTAACTTTGAGAATTGTTCTCCTTTAAGCACTCTTATAGATCCTAATCTTAAGCTTCTACCTAATAAAGGATCTCCAGTATCTCAACTCAAATATTCTAGAGCAATTGGATGTCTTGTGTATTCCATGATTAGTACTAGGCCTTTATAGCTTTTATTGTGCGAAAGCGTAGTAGATATACTAGTAATCCTAGTGCACATGATTGGCAAGCAGTGAATAGAGTATTTGAGTGGAACCATGGATTATGGTTTGACTTATAGTGGATATCCTTATCTTTTGGAAGGTTATTCAGATGCCAACTGGATTACCAACTTAGAAGATCACTCTTCTACAAGTGGTTGGGTATTTCCTCTTGGAGAAGGAGTCATTTATTGGGCATCAAAGAAAGATACTTGTATTACTAACTCAACTATGGAGTATGTGTTTGTAGCATTATCTGCAACTGGTAAGGAAGTTGAGTGGCTAAGGAACGTGATATACGAAATTCCGGTATAGCCTAAACTGATATCTACCATTTCTATTAGATGTGATAGTGATGAAACCTTGGCTAAGTCTTATAATCAATTGTACAATAGGAAGTATAGACACTTAGGTGTTAGACATAGCATGATTCGTGAGTTCATCATGACTGGTGTGATATCTGTGGTGTTTGTGACAACTCAGCTGATCATCTAGTCAAAGGGTTAGCAAGACATCTTGTGTACAAGGCGGTTATAGGGATGGGTTTAAAGTACACCTAAAATATTTCATATTGAGATACCCAATTTCCCATCTAATGTAATATTAGATATTGAATTCAATGTGGAAAGCTTGATATTTGAATACTGAAACACATTATTATCATCATCCCAAGGTATGTGTTAAGTATTGCAAGTTAAGGAGGTTGAAATTTTATTTCTTAATAGTTCTTTGAAAAATTGCATTTGTAGGTGCAATAACAAAAGAACTACCTATATAGGCATGAAGTTTAGCTACTTCAAGAAGTTGGGACTTGGCTATGATATGCTTATTGAAGGACGGGACACAAGCTAGTAAAATACAGTGTCAAGTTAGAATTTATGAGAATGTAAACTGTTTTGTGTATTATCTTCATATATTCACTATGAATAGAAAGGGTTGAAAACTTAGTCACACCCTGATATTCGAATATTTGGAATGAATAACATACTAATATGAAATTCAATCGTCATGATATTTCATTTATATTATGATATTTCATTTATGCATCAGTTTGTTGTTGTTATGTTTTGATTCAAGTTAATCAAGATTACACTTAAATGAGGGAGGTTTGTTGGTGAAGTGTTTCGCTAAGTTTATTTAAGTGTAATAAGTTGAACTTGTTGACCAAAATCAATCTTAATGAATACTAAACAAATAAGGAAGGTGCGGAGTGCACACTTGTTTAAGTTTGTTCAAGTTTCAAAATACACTATTATTTAGGGGGGAAGCCACTGAACGAACATGGGTCTGAGGGCAGTGTCCCTAGGAGCGGAGTCTAAGGGGCGGCAGCCCCTGGCTGGGGTCGAGGTAGCCTTGACTTTTATCCAAATACTCATTTTTATGACCATTTTTGGCGGTTTCTGACTGTTTGAAACTGTCATATGACAGCTTTCAGACAAAGATCATAAAATCGGTTTTTGGTCTTAATTTTTGGTACACTCAAAATTGATAACAATCACATTCTATATTCTCTTTATTACATTCTTGGTATTATTCAATTAAAGATTGGGAGTACCACGCAAATACTTTAATCTGAAAGTGATATCACAATTCTCAAAGTTTCCAAGCCTTTCTATACCCCAAATTTCTAAAAAAGATTAAAGTATTTATGTGATCATGGCAGGGCAAGTTGTCGTTAAGTGTACATTTTCAAGGACGCATGTGTTTTTCTCACCGAAGGAACTGATACGTAAGGAACTTGTTATAGTTAGTAGTTCTTTTGGGTAGCTCCACCGATCTGGATGTAGGGGCGTTGAACTGATCTTTTATGCATTGATTATAGGGAGCATTGTGAGCTCAAGGTATGGGCCCGTTGTTTATGGCCTAGAATAGGCAGTCATTGATGTGTCATTCAGCTTCAGAGTTCGATAAGCGTATTTTCACATGGATTTTGTTTAGTGTGTGATGGGTCACCGAGTTAAGTTCCCCACCCATTTTCGATCGTTAATTGTTCATTTATTAGTAGCAGCTAAGGTTATTGGAAGGATTCAGGTTGTAACATCTAAGGGTGCAACTAATGAGTCAACCCTTAGTTATGTTCAAAACATTTTGTATCTTGGTCCCTGTGAATGTCTTCTCTCGATTTATATTCGTCGTGGAATTTTTATTCCTAGTGGGTTTGAGATGGAAGTTAGCCATAGTTATTGAAAAATTGAATATAGGAGGAACATTGTCTTTTTAGGTATCATCGTGGATAAGAAAAGGTCAGTTTTGGCATGTCGCATCGGCTCGGTAGGTATCAGGAATGATTCGAAAAGGTTTCGGGCAACATTTCCGGTTAATTTTGGAACCCTTTCTGAAATTGAAAGTTTTGATAATCCTTTTTACGCATTGGTGGGACCTCTTCAGCTTCTTCAAGGTGTGGGGTCTTATTGTCGTCGATAGAAGAATGTGTCTAATAACGGTTGGGGTTCATCATTTCGTTCGATTTCCTAGTATGTCACCTTGTGGGTAAGGTCGCAATTAAGAAGGAACACGGTTGGCCTAAGGAGCGTCATATTCTCTTCTGTGGAGTGTGTCGTGTTGGGTTTACAAGTTGGAGCAGGTGCTTGGCTGTCTATTTTGTTTTCTACATTTGTGTGGTCATGTTTCGTCTAACAAGGTGTCAGTGGTAGTTGGACTATGGAAGAGTGTGTATGTGTGTGTCAGAATGGTATGGCTCTTATATTTTGGAAAGTGATCAGTGGGATATGGACATGGTCTTTAGGCCCGTTGGATAATAGGTACTTACCGGTCAGTGGAATGATGGAAGTATGTCTTTAGGCCCGTGGGATGTTGGTTGGGAGTCTTCATGTTTGTGGTTGGGAGATGGTAGGAATGATGAGGAGTCGTGAGCTTCTCATCCCAATGGATAGGTAGCGTCACGATGTGTCATGAGCCATCATGGGTGTCACTTTTGAGACTAGCAGTTGCATAATGGAGACCCGAGTACTGGTTTGTTAATCGTGTGGCGTTGATGGTGCTTGAGCAATATAGTATTATCACTGACGACTCAGTGTCTGGTAGGTTGGGTAAAGTAGTTGTACGGTGTTGACTTGTTGGAAAAAGTCATGGTGGTATACTAGCAGATCATTATTGGCATTCTTCATAGTGGATGCATGTTTGTTTTATGATGAGGTTTCGTGTGAATTCTCTCCCTATTTTACCTATGTTATAGTAGGCTACCTGTTAGACTAGTTGAGTCTTAGTAGGTGATGGTTGTTATGAGTATTTACGGAGTTGTTGATGTGACATCCCTATTTTCATGGCCTTTTTTAAACTTTTTGTTAATGCTTATTTAAAACATTTGTTATTGCGAAATTGGTCCCCAAAATATCCTTTACATGATATAATATCGAAAAGAAGGAATTTCATAAGATTTTATACTTTTAAAAGCATGGGATGTCATAATTGATACAAGAAACATAAGCATAAAAGGGGACTTACAATGTCTCAATATACTAACGGTCTACATCTCCTTGAATGTATCAGCAAATAAGTATATCACTATCCAAGTATCTTTACTTAATTACCTATGATTCAAATAAACTGAGTGGTCAAGTAGGGAAACCTAATGAGTACATAGGGTTTTCATCCTATAATATTATAATCTTTAATTATATATTTTTCAGAAAACAAATAACCTAGTTACCCTTTCTCATTATCCTTACTTCCTAATCTTTTAAATAATGATCTCAAGGGATCTTTCCTAATGGATCTTTATCAGCAGCAGTTGCCATCTATCCTTCCTTAAACATCTAGACACTGTAGTACAATAGTACTTTAGACACAACAGTATGATAGTACATTGGTCATAGCACAACATTTCACAACTTATTATTTTGCACAACATTTTACTAACTATTATATTCCAAGTTGACTAGGCACAGCAGTACAATATTACTTTAATTATAGCACAATGGTTCACAGCTCGTTACTTCACATAGCCCTTATCAGCCTCTCATTTATTATTTTACTCATCCCTTTACAAACCTATCAAAACCTCTCATTGTTTATTTCGCACAGCCCTTCACTACCCAATCATATTTTATAATAATTTATATGTGGTTTAATCAAGTAATAGCTATATCATATTACACAAATCTATTAAACACAACTAAACAACACACATATAAATTAAGCATTTAGAATTCATGTATTATGTGTAAGCAGAAAGTAACTATGCATTCACTTGTTCAAGTGAGTGACTGAAAAGTCAGGCAACGCTTCTCTGTGGTACTTGGTTTTTCCTTTTAATGCGACCTAGGTTCATATTACTAAGTTTTATTCTTACATTCCTAGCGACTAATGATAGTCTAGATTCTTCACTAATCCCGATGTCTACATCAAGATCTATCAAGTAAGGAACAACCAGGTAGGATCAGAACGCAGGTAGGGTCCGTTTGGCATACATAGTATATTGTTTGGAAATCCCACTTTAAACACTTCTCTAACCTAGCCATCATCCATGTAAGTAGATTAATTAGTATAATAACATGGAATCACTGATAAATCTTAATTATAGGTTCATAATAATGACTATGACTATAATTACAGGTTTCACTTTATTAAAATAAGTGTAGCTTAACCTACACAGCTTTCTGATGAGAACCAGGAATTAAGCGGGCAGAATTCTAATCTAGTGTCTTCTATTCACTGCTATCTGACACCATAGGGATTCACTAAAGGGGTCGGGAACTCAATAGTAAAGGGGCTAAAAGCTACAAAGTGCTCCAGAGAGATTTGGAGTGAAGGGTCGAAAGAAAAGTGCTGAAATCGAAGGTTTATAATGGCTAAATCAAGGGGTGCGCCGCACACCATGTCCCCTACGCGCCATGCATCTGGTTCTCCGTGGTGACGTTTCGATCAATCGATGGATACGTTAATTATATAAAATGGTTGGCATGATCATATGGATTGTGTTAGTACAGTTAAAATTCTAACCGAGTCATATTTCGAGGATGAAATCTCATTTAAGCGGGGGATAATTGTAGCATCCAGTTTGCTGGAATTATTTTCTTAAGTCAATCATTTTAAAAATTGGAATGTTGCATGGCCACATCGTAGCATTGGGTGGGCCATGGTGTGTCATTGGATGAGGAATAACGTGTATCTACGAAACACCAAAACGTGGCATATATCTTGTATCACCCAAAATCTGGAAGGCCAAGAAAGGAAAGAAACCCTATTTTTTAGGGGCGACTCCGCGAGTCCAAGGAGGAACTCGGCGATTCCGAGCGGGATCCGGGTCGAGGAGTAAGTGACCGACTCGGCGAGTCGGCCAAGGAGACTCGGCGAGTCTGGTCTGTGCGAGGAAAACCCTAATTCCGGGAGTTGTATCCTATATAAAGGGTGTTATGTCCCTCCCTCAACGTCCATATCATCCTAGAGAACCTGTAAACCCTAGATTTCGTGTGAGCTTCCATCATTTGAGAGATATAGCTTTGGAGGGAGGAATTTTGGAAAGGAACTTGAAGATCAAGAAGGTTGCTTCAAAGGAGAGGTGTATATCCGAGATCCACTTCAGTTTGTGTTCATCTTGGAGGTATTAAGCTGCCATTTCCCTTCTTTGCATCTAGATCTATTTTGTTATGAGATTTGGGGGTTTTATGGTTGATTGAGACCTAATTCGAGTTACGGGCTTAGATATGTTGTTGCCACTTCAGATCTAGTGTTGGGATGGTCCAATATGTCATAAAACATCAGGAGATGAGTAGTTGGTGAAGCCATTCTGTCCTTAAACCAAACCCTAGTATGTTTTGAGCCTATATCTCTTTAGTTATACGTAAAGTTTGCAACTTTATGTGGGGATTGAGCTTTGGAAGTAAGGATCTATGGTTTGGAATCCCTGCATGACTCAAAAGTCCTCTGCATTTTGGGAGATCTGAATGGACTCGGTGAGTCCTTTGAGTGGACTCGGCGAGTAGCATGAAGATTTGGACAAACTCGATGAGTGGGATGAACAGCTCGTCGAGTCAGATGATGTTGTGCAGGAACTCGGCGAGTTGGATGAACAACTCGGCGAGTCTATTGAAGGTTGTTTTTGACTCGGCGAGTCTATTCTTGGACTCGGCGAGTCAGGTCGCCAAACCCCAAACTCTTCGTGTTGAGACTCGAATCAGTGAGTCGAATGGAGACTCGGTGAGTTGGTCAGGTCAGGACTCAGTAATCGGTAGACATGGCGAGTCATGGACTGACTCGGCGAGTCGAATCGCGAATAAAAGGACTCTGAACTTATGAACTCGGCGAGTCAATAGGGTGACTCGGCGAGTAGGGTTGACCTGGGAAGTTGACTTTGACCAGGACTTTGACTTTGAACAAAGTTGACTTGGTTGTCTTTCGGGGGGGGGGGGGGGTCAGTTAGACTCAGTGTTGCATTGATATTGGTAGCTCGGGGAGCGAGTGGAGCAGGAGTTCAGAGAGTTGTCGGGCAGTAGCTAGTGGGATCATTAGCGAGTTCAGCCAGTGCCGGTGAGTTTCCCTTTGTATGAATGGGTCTACGGCCACAATGTCGGCCCATGTAGTTATGAGTAAAAGACCCGGGGGTTAGCCCTAGGCACAATATGCTAGTATGATATTCGGGACGAGGTCCAATGGTAGAGGGTGGGTGCCCTGGGATGGTTTATGTAAAAGTTTATACTTGTTGTCTGTGTGATACTTGTATATGCCTGGTAGGGAGGTGAGTATGGGTGAGGTCCCGTATCTCACCCATAGCAGAGTGTGGATGGTGTTCCACATATCAGTAGCAGCAGAGCAGGGGCGAGGCCCAAGTTAGGGAAGGAGTGAGGGTGGGCTGGGCCCGTATCTCACTATTAGTAGGAGCATGGATGGGGTTCATGACTCATCAGTAGAGTTCGGTTGTTAGGACTGGAGGGTAGTCAGACGCCCCGGAAACGTCTGACAGTATGTGATGATATGTTTATATGCTAACAAGTTATGTTATATGTGATAGTGGTAGTAGGAGGGGAATAGTCCCCAAGTTCGGTCGTTAGGACCCAAGGGTAGATCGGACACCCCAGATATGTCTGATAATATGTTATGTTATGATATATGTGATAGTAGCAGTAGGGGGTGAAATAGTCCCCGAGGATCGGTTGTTAGGACCAATGGGTAGTCAACACCCCAGAATGGCTTGACATGGGTAGTCAGCACCCCAGAACGGCTTGACATGGGTAGTCAGCACCCCAGAACGACTTGACACGGGTAGGTCGGCACCCCAGAATGGTCGTATCGGGTTGGTCAGGCACCCCAGAATTGCCCGGTAGTGTGTTTGATATCTGATTGTATGGTATGTGGTAGAGTGGGGAACTCACTAAGCTTCGTGCTTATGGTTTTCAGTTTTCGTTTCAGGTACTTCCGGTAGTGGAGGGAAGAGCTCAGGGTGATCGCATGGCACACACACCATAGCTTAGATAGCCTGGGAATGTTTACTCTGATAACGAGCACGTATTTTGGAAACTAATACTCTGTTTATGTTTTGGAATGATAAATTTGCTTAAAGTAATGTTTTATTAAAATAAATTTTTAGTCTTGAATTTTGGGACGTTACAAGTTGGTATCAGAGCTTGGTTTGAGGGATTCGGGCATATTCTCGGGGGTGCCTGAACTCAAACTGAGGGATCGGATAAAAAGTTTTCAAAAATGAAAAGACAGTTTCGTAAAGAGAATTTTGAGAACGAAAAACAGTTTTAGAAAAGCAAAAAGAATTCACAAAGAAAAGAACTTTGAAAAGAGAAAAGGGGTATGGTGCATGCAATCAGCCGAGCTCAAGTAAGTACCCCAAAATACCCATACAAGTTTATGTTATGATTATCAGTTGATAGATCAGTATGCTAGAATAGGACTAAGGATCTAGGGATGATGCCTTATGTGCCTGTTATTTGTGCTTTTGAGCTGCATGATAGTGCTGATTACACAGTAGTAGGATAGCCTGTTTAGGTTATGCCTGAGTTTATGAGTTTGTGTTGCATGCTAGTTCAGACTCTTGCTATGTGGATATGATTACTTGAGTATGTTATGGTTAGATTTTCCCTTGTCTGAATGCTACTTGCTCTGTGCATTGTGGGATTCTAAGTGATGGGAGTTAGCCATTAGGTGGATACGACACGTCACATGTGATCAAGGTTGAATAATCTCAGAGTGCTGGACTTGGTCCTATTGCGCAGCTCTCGTTAGAGTCCAACCGTTGTAGGGAAGAGTCTTTTACTTGAAGGATTATCTGAGCCTCGTCGTATGTGATGGTATCCAGGTGATGGCTAATTGGCATCACAAGGAGACCTTCAGCAGCTGAGGACTGGTTGGAGTTGAGTCAGAGGTTTCCCTAGGGTAAGCCTAGGATGAGATAGTGTTGGGAGCAGTATTAGTGGATAAGGGACCTGGTGGAGTCGAAGCAATTCCTGAGGAAAGTACGGATAGATGTGGAAGGTAGTATGGGCCCGTACTACTGAAAGCAGAGGATCCGTACTCGATTCGGGAAAGGCCGAGACAAAACCGGGGACCTAGTAGGGTGCGTTTGGTCTCGCAGCAGTGATCAGTATTTTGATTGAGAATGTATTATATTTTCAGCATGGTGATGTTGCGAGAGAGACCAGTGGGCGGATCAGGCGCCAGAGAGGGATCAGGCTCGGGCTCAGGAGCCGAGCAGCTCGAGGAGCGAATAAGGGAGTTGATATCCACCGAGGTTGCGCATAGTATGCTAGATCAGACTCCTGTGATATTTGGCACGATCAAGGAGGGTATATTGGAGATTTTGGATGAGAGGCTGGGAGCCTTCCGTACTGAGATGATGGCCTTGATAGGAGCGCGTACCTTGACATTTCGGGAGTTTAGGGCTTGCGGGGCACCAGATTATCATGGGGCTAGGGACCCCATCGCTAGCACCAGATGGTTGGCTGATGTTGCCAGCACATTTCGTACGAGCCGGTGCCCTGAGGGGGACAAGGTCATACTCGCTTCCTATCTTCTGAAGGACAGAGCGAGGGATTGGTGGGAGGAGATTGGTCATGCTTTGGGTGATGATGCCGCATTGGACGCGATGACTTGGAGCGATTTCTCGGCCAGGTTCAGGGCGGAGTTTTCGCCGATTATTGAGGTGCAGCAGTTGGCACGGGAGTTTCAGGATTTGGCGCAGACCACTGAGACTATGGCGGAGATCACCGCCAAGCTCAGGAAGAGGGCTCTTCTTGTACCGCAGTATGTCGCGGATGAGGAGATGAAGAAGGCCCGATACCATGAGATGTTGAAGGATGACATCAGGGAGTTCCTGAGTAGATCCAGCTATAAGACGCTGGAAGATATGATTTCTCGGGCCAGGGAGAGGGAGATTGATTTGGAGCAGATCCGGAAGAGGAAGCCGGAGGAGGTTCAGGTGGCCACGAGTTCGGGCAAAAGGCCCAAGGGATCGGATTCGAGATCGAGGGATTATCAGGACCGCAGCCGATACGAGAAGTGTGGCAAGGCGCACGGGGGCGCGTGCAGGAGTGGTAGCGGCGGTGAGTCTGGCTGCTTCAAGTGCGGTCGGACTGGTCATTTCAGCAGGGATTGTACAGCTACCACCTCACAGGGATCAGACCTGTTATGTTTTCACTGCAACCAGCGGGGCCACAAGAAGGCCCAGTGCCCCAGTTTGTTTTCAGCAGGACGGGTGATGACACCTGGCCCTACAACTTTGAGGATCACAGACGGCCGTCAGGGCCGTGCAGAGGCACCTGCGGTAGGTGGCAGAGCTCTTCAGATGACTACCTTAGAGGCGCGATCAGCACCAGAAGTTGCAGGTATGCGATTTCCGTTTTCAGTTCTTTTATTTGTGCATGATTATATTGTTATGGTTCTGCATCACTATCGGTATGAGTATTTTATTTTTTTCGAGCGGTTGATTGTGACCGAGTTATATGCCATCTGCATACCTTGGATATTCGAAGGGTAGTGAGGGGATGTGCCCTATTGGAGAAGGTTACATAGGATGCAGTAACTGTAGCATGCTTGGGAGAGACTTGGTACGTCTCGCTAGATCGGAGTTGTATAGTGTTAGAGATGGATTGGTTAGATCCCTAGCTATGGTAAGCTTGGGTTCCTCGACAGATTGATTATGAAATGGTAGCAAGGATTGGGATTTCTTTTTGAGTATTGAGTAATAAGGGGTAAGCAGGATCGAAGTGGGGGAGAATCCTCCGAGTGTGCAAAGGTAGGAGCACACAGACCCAGGATGAGTGTGCGGCCTCCGAGAAGGAAAGGAAGTAGTTCAGCGTTTGATGGATTGAGGATTTCAGGGTTGGGAGTTTGAGAAACTCCCCATCAGTTAGTGTGTGTGATGGTAATGGTTAGTGCGTAGTTGGGAATTCAGGTTGTGAATCGCCCGTAGCACTCGATGGAGTCGGAATGAGGATCTTGAGAGCTAATGGCACATGGGTGCCTTCATGTTAGCAGTCAGTAGTAGGAAGTGATGTAAGACTACGGGTCAGCCGTAGCATTCACTAGCAGTCAGTGGTGGAAGTGTTGCAAGAGTACGGGGCAGCCGTAGCATTCACTAGCAGTCAGCCATGGATGGTGATGTAAGACTATGGGTAAACTGTAGCATTCCTTAGTAGCTTCGTTAGTGGAGTTGGGGCGAGGCCCTTATCTCCAAGTGATCAGATAGGGATCAGGAATGGGTAGTGGATGAGAATGATAGGGAGTCGCATGTATAGCCCTAGAGAGGTGAGACCTTGGGAGAGGCCGCTCCAGGATATAGTTGGGTGAGACCTGTGGGCGAGGCCCATATGAGATTAGTAGTGTAGATGAGACCTGGGAGCAGGGTTGCTCAGTAGTATGGTTGGGTGAGACCCGTGGGCAAGGCCCGTGAGTTTTAGCAACACAGGTGGGACCTGGTAGGGACCTTAGTGTCAAGTTAGGGGATTGGGGATCCCAGGTTTGTAGTGCCTGGATAGCAGAATCGATTGAGCAGTTATAGGTGGTCGAAGTTTCTTCGGAAGTCGCTGGGAGCGAGTAGTGGTGGTGTTGGGACTAGCTACCGGTGGGAGCTGCTAATCCAGACACTGATAGGTTGGTAGGGACCAGGGTGGTCTCAGTTCATCCGGAAGGCAGACAAGGAATAGCAGGATTTTCAGTCAGTAGTACTGCGGGTAAGCAGTGTATGGTGGAATTCAATTAGTTGAATCGAGGGGTGCTCGGCACCAAGTTTTGGCAGAGAGGAGTGTCAGTGGTTACTGACGGTGATGACCCGTATTGGGAATAGCAGGGGTGATGGAGTTGGTGAAGGATAGGGCCTTCACAATGGCAGAAGGAATAGTTGGTTATGGATTTTTGCCTTGGGAAGGCAAGGAATTGTGCAAGGAAAGAACGGGTGAACCCCTATAGGTTCAGTGCAGTACTTGGTGAGTACTAGAAGGATTGTCGGTTGAGTAAGTTGCGTTTCTAAGTTGTTCAGGGTCAGGTTTGGCCCGAGGTTTTATCCGCGGGGTTTATGTTAGTCAGAATGACCAGGTGGAAGACCAACGAAGGTAGGCAGCTTGTGTTGGGATAATTGGTGGGTTTTGGAAGCAGATCGCAAGCGGTGGACCATGGCAAACTTCGAGGACAAAGTTTAGTTTAAGTGGGGGAGAGTTGTAACACCTAAAATCTGGAAGGCCAAGAAAGGAAAGAAACCCTAATTTTTAAGGGTGACTCGGCGAGTCCGAGCGGGATCCGGGTCGAGGAGTAAGTGACCGACTCGGCGAGTCGGCCAAGGAGACTCGACAAGTCTGCTCTGTGAGAGGAAAACCCTAATTTCGGGAGTTGTATCCTATATAAAGGGTGTTATGTCCCTCCCTCAGCCTCCATATCATCCTAGAAAACCTGTAAACCCTAGATTTCGTGTGAGCTTCCATCATTTGAGAGATATAGCTGGAGGAAGGAATTTTGGAAAGGAACTTGAAGATCAAGAAGGTTGCTTCAAAGGAGAGGTGTATATCCGAGATCCACTTCAGTTTGTGTTCATCTTGGAGGTATTAAGCTGCCATTTTCCCTTCTTTGCATCTAGATCTATTTTGTTATGAGATTTGGGGGTTTTATGGTTGATTGAGACCAAATTCGAGTTACGGGCTTAGATATGTTGTTGCCACTTCAGATCTAGTGTTGGGATGGTCCAATATGTCATAAAACATCAGGAGATGAGTAGTTGGTGAAGCCCTTCTGTCCTTAAACCAAACCCTAGTATGTTTTGAGCCTATATCTCTTTAGTTATACGTAAAGTTTGCAACTTTATGTGGGGATTGAGCTTTGGAAGTAAGGATCTATGGTTTGGAATCCCTGCATGACTCAAAAGTCCTCTGCATTTTGGGAGATCTGAATGGACTCGGTGAGTCCTTTGAGTGGACTCGACGAGTAGCATGAAGATTTGGAGAAACTCGACGAGTCGGATGAACAGCTCCTCGAGTCAGATGATGTTGGGCAGGAACTCGGCGAGTTGGATGAACAACTCGGCGAGTCTATGGAAGGTTGTCTTGGACTCGGCGAGTCTGTTCTTGGACTCGGCGAGTTAGGTCGCGAAACCCCAAACCCTTCATGTTGAGACTCGAACCAGTGAGTCGAATGGAGACTCGGTGAGTTGGTCAGGTCAGGACTCGGTAATCGGTAGACTCGGCGAGTCATGGACTGACTCGGCGAGTCGAGTCGCGAATAAAAGGACTCTGAACTTATAAACTCGGCGAGTCAATAGGGTGACTCGGCGAGTAGGGTTGACGTGGGAGGTTGACTTTTACCAGGACTTTGACTTTGACCAGAGTTGACTTGGTTGTCTTTCACGGGGGTCAATTAGACTCAGTGTTGCATTGATATTGGTAGCTCGGGGAGCGAGTGGAGCAGGAGTTCAAAGAGTTGTCGGGCAGCAGCTAGTGGGATCATCAACGAGTTCAGCCAGTGCAGGTGAGTTTCCCTTTGTATGAATAGGTCTACGGCCACAGAGCCGGCCCATGTAGTTATGAGTAAAAGACCCGGGGGTTAGCCCTAGGCATAGTATGCTAGTATGATATTTGGGACGAGGTCCAATGGTAGAGGGCGGGTGCCCAGGGATGGTTTATGTGATAGTTTATACTTGTTGTCTGTGTGATACTTGTATGTGCCTGGTAAAGAGGTGAGTGTGGGCGAGGTCCCGTATCTCACCCATAGCAGAGTGTGGATGGTGTTCCACATCTCAGTAGCAGCAGAGCAGGGGCGAGGCCCAAGTTAGGGAAGGAGTGACTGTGGGTTGGGCCCGTATCTCACTATTAGTAGGAGCATGGATGGGGTTCCATGACTCAACAGTAGAGTTTGGTTGTTAGGACCGGAGGGTAGTCAGATGCCCCAGAAACATCTGACAGTATGTGATGGTATGTTTATATGCTGGCAAGTTATGTTATATGTGATAGTGGTAGTAGGAGGGGAATAGTCCCCATGTTCGGTCGTTAGGACCGAAGGGTAGATCGGACACCCCAGATATGTCTGATAATATGTTATGTTATGATATATGTGATAGTAGCAGTAGGGGGTGAAATAATCCCCGAGGATCGGTTGTTAGGACCAATGGGTAGTCAGCACCCCAGAATGGCTTGACATGGGTAGTTAGCACCCCAGAACGGCTTGACATGGGTAGTCAGCACCCCAGAACGACTTGACATGGGTAGGTCGGCACCCCAGAATGGTCGTACCGGGTTGGTCAGGCACCCCAGAATTGCCCGGTAGTGTGTTTGATATCTGATTGTATGGTATGTGGTAGAGTGGGGAACTCACTAAGCTTCGTGCTTATGGTTTTCAGTTTTTGTTTCAGGTACTTCCGGTAGCGGAGGGAAGAGCTCAGGGTGATCGCATGGCACACACACCATAGCTTAGATAGCCTGGGAATGTTTACTCTGATAACGAGCACGTATTTTGGAAACTAATACTCTGTTTATGTTTTGGAATGATAAATTTGCTTAAAGTAATGTTTTATTAAAATAAATTTTTAGTCTTGAATTTTGGGACGTAACATATCTGGCCAAGATGTGGTGGCTGTTTTGGGCCAAAACCCTAATTTACGCATTAGGGCCCTATTTAAGGGCATTAACTCAAAGTGTTTCTCGTTTTGGCAGCCTCCACTCTTTGAGATTGAATTCCCTCCAAGCCCTAGCCTCCAAATGTGTATTTTGAGTGTGTGAAGCTATTCTTGTAATGGATGAAGAAATAAGGAGCTTATTTTGGTCTTTGGTTGTTAGGTTCACGCATAGAACTTGCATCTTTACTTCATTCCTGACATGTAGGATGTATAAAGTCTCTACCTTTTTTCATTAAAGCATGCTAGATCTATGTTTCCTACTTTTATCTATGTTGGGTTTAGTAGAATGCTTGGAATCCATAAAGCTAGCAAAGTTATGGATTATTGAGGACCCTTAGTGGTCATATATCCCAAATATGAATTTTGTTGCTATTTTGGGCTTCATGCATGTGATCTTTGACTGTATTTCTCCATTTTGACCTAATTTTGAGTTTTAGACTTGCATTGGACATACAACACTACAAACTACCAATCTTTTTGAAGTATTAAGCCTTAAGAAGCGTTCTGGAGATTTTAAACGAATGGATTAATAGGTTAAGAGCTAAATCCATTATGTTGCTGGAATCCAGTTCCCACGACGTGGCGACTGGGGACGGTGCCCGACTATTTTCTTTTAGTGCCCATGATGTGGCCTATTCACAAGTATGAAACTCCAAAAGATATGATCCAAACTTGTCAAGTTGAAGTTGTGGAAAATTGGTTTGTTCATGAATTCAAATCTTCAAGTTCCAAGAAGGTGAAAAGGAAAAAGAAGAAGATTAAACATAAAAAACAAGCGGGTATATTCACAAAAATTGTCAAATGTTGTTGTGAAGCCGAAATTCATAAAACAAATTTGGGTTCCAAAACAACAATCTCCAAATGGGGCACTTAATTTGAAGTCAAAACTCAAAAGTGTTGATGGTCCTTATGAAGACGTTCTTAGATCGTTGAAGAATACGAAGAACGAGTTGTACAACACGCATCGTGAGTGGTACAATGTTCAAATTAGAAATTTTCTCGTTCAAACAAAAGAACCAAGATCTTCAAATTTTGATTGGTTCGTTGCAAATAGAACTCGAATCGTCAAAAAGGTATTTCAAATTCTCAAATGGATTCCAAAACGTCCGTGATTTCAATTCGTGTTTTAAGTTTTTAATTTTTGATCGCTTTGTCTTATTGGATCAAATCCGTTTCTACCCCATTTGATTAAATAATTTTTCTCGAAAACAATTTTTCAGCCCAAAGTCTTAATTCGTTTACTGTTCATCCAGTCCAACAAAATGGAAATCATTTTACTCAAATTTCTTGTCCATTACTGTTCATCAGTTTTCTTTTATTGATCTGACACGTTGTTAAGTCCTGTTTTAAATAATTGATCAATATCTCAATGAAAACTTCATTTCTTTTCTAATTCACGTTTCATTCATCAAGATTTGAGTTTAGTTCAAGTTTACTTGTTTGATTCATGACTTCGTTCAACAAATTTGCTTCAAGATTTCATTAATCTTCATTATTGATTCAGAATCGAAATTCTTGATCTATTCGATTTTGATGGTCAACGCCAAAAGTCAAAATTGACTCCTTTCTTATTCGATACCTGTTTTGGAGGTTGTTCGATTTATGCCTTACGTGTTCGATTATCTTGAAATCAAGTTGAATTGTAGTTGTTTGAAGTCAATGTCGAAAGTCAAAATCAGGATTTTGGTGAATCTGGAAACGATTTCGATTTTGACCGGTGTCATTTTTGTTTGGAGTCGATGGTTTGGTTTGGTATTGTCAATTGAAGATTTTGGAGTCTCTATTCAAAGGACTATTATATATTGTTTGTTCCTGTTTGATTTCAAAATATTGTTAGGTTGATTTCGAAGGGTCAAGTTTGGTTTGGCGTCAATCGATATTGATATTTTGAGTTACTGAAAATTGGAGGACGAAGAGTAAAAGGTTGAATGGTTACAGGTCGATGTCAAATGGTCAAGTAGCGAAGGATGTGTTTGATTTTCACTTTTCTTAGTCAAAATTCCCATTCGTTACCTGTATTACGAAGTGAAGAAGACAAGGAAAAGTTTCGAATATCACCCCTGAAGTTTCTAAGCAATGGCAATTCATACCCAAATTCGACATTGGTGTAAAAAGTTTGTGAAGAAGGCAGAAGTTCTCATTTAGTCCCTACAGTTTCGAAGACTTGGCAGGAAATACCTCACTTCGAAAGTCGATTAACATTGCTGAGAAATTGAAGAAATTTACAGTTCAGCCCCTGCAGTTAATGTGAATTAACGCTTTATACCAAGTTTCGCAATTAGGGGAGTGTTTCGCATTTTAGACTCTTTTTGGCGCAACGGGTCCCTATAGAATTCTGAAAGTGGCAGTTTTTACCTGGATTTTGCAAATTCTTGCAACTCTCACCCAAAAGTCGAAAATTTTCACAAATTTGGAAATTTTCCAGGACTTTTTCTTGATTATTTTTCCATGCAAGGTTTTCAAGGTCTCATTTTTGGCACACATCAAGATTGATTTATGTTAAGATTATTCTTCGAGTGCTTCTCACCCTTAATGGGTTTTATAATCTTTTTTTTTTATTATAAAAATGGGGAGAATGAAAAGTGTGTATTCGAAGTTTCGGGTATTCATTTGTGGATTTGAAGACCAGTATCATTTCAAGGGGAGTTGGTCTTTATTGCACGAGTTCGTTGGATATTAAACCCGGGACATCCAATCCTAACTTTGAGGAGGAGAATGTTAGGGTGCAAAGTCACGCTTGGATGTATTTTGTGCTTACTTTCTTGTATTGTCTAATGAGTTGTCTTTCCAATAAATAGAAAGTGAGCGACACTCATCTATGTAATGTTCATTTAGAGAGATTATATCATACCCCCAAACCAAAGATGGCGGAAATGTTCGGGGGTGGAGGACTTCATGTATAGTATCACAACAACGAGTATAATAATGCTCAAAGTAAACACAACCATCATAAATATATTTAAAAAAGTTACATCATAGTAAGTTTACATGTTTCAAAAACAATTACATTATGATGACAAAATGAACTGTTTGACTATTTAACGTCCCATCCTCAAAATGTTGTTGCTTTCCTGTTTCACTGATTTCCTGAGAATACAAGTAGTTTTGAAAAGTGTCAACAATTAAGTTTGTGAGTTCATAAGAGTTTTGTTTGAGAAAGAAATCGTTTTCTATGTAAAAGCGACAAAGTATGTTTCCAGAAACCCAATATTTTCTTTGTTAAGTGTGAAATGAATACTTCTATGTTATGCGATAATGAACCCTAGAAGGACCCATAGATTCCTTCTATAATCGCCCAGCTTATATAAGTTATATAAAATCTAAGTTAAATAAACCATTGAATATAATGGGTCTGCCCTAGGTCCACAACCAAACAAAGAACAAGAGATGAGGCGGGCCCACAAATTCTAAGTCGATTGCGACTAGATTCTTATATAACCCTAGCATATAAACTTAGCGATTATAGTTCAAGTCTAACAATTCTAGCTTTATGTGGTTTTAATAGAAATATGTTCCAAAGAAAATCCAAAATTTTCCTTATAAAAGTTAGGTAGTCCTAATTTCCAGGACCGAAAATAAACAAGTATTTTTCAAAACTTAAAGATATAAAAGTGATTTTAAAGCGGCATAAAATCTTTTTTGATATAAAAGTGTACAAGTATCTTTCCGTACTTAAATATATAAAAGTGATTTTATGTGAGTGAAATCGACATAACTCGTTAATTTGATTGTAGAACCCATAAATCTTATGATTTGTTAATATCACATGTGAGCTATTATAACCATTCTAAGACTCAGACGGCCTCGTAATATGACGTTCTTCAGGCGTCGCACGTTAAATGACACTTGTCACCTCAAACCTGTCGGTCTAGCTGTTGCAAGCAGCACAAGTGCGGGCTTGTCAGACCCAATATAGATCTATACACAACTATAACGCTCTCCCTACAAGAGGCTCTGGTTACAATTTACAGGACTTTTGACTTTGTTACCATGAAGGTAACACGAAGGGAATGTCTCACAAATTTATTCATTAGCAGATTTACGTGAACTGAACTGAAAATCTTTGGTAAATAAGTTTCAAATGTAAATGATACATAAAATATACCTATTATAGTTTATCCAAAACGTTTGTAATGTAAAAGAACCCCTTTTATGAAAATACATTAATGCTATGAGTCCATAAACTATGCTTATTATAGCTTTTTATATGTGTTCGAAATAAATGAAGAATCTTATCATGAATGACAAAATTTCAGTTTATGATGATAAACTAACAAGAAAATACATTTAATGTTTAGAACTTACTGTTATACACTTTGCTCAACCTAATACAAAGTGTTATGAAAGTTATAAGCTGTTAACTAGTTTTTAACCTTTCTGCACTATTTTAGAAAAATCATACAAAGTCGAAAACTGAATCCGTAAATTCTGAGAGTTCATAAAATGTGTCTAGTTGATTCATAAGTCTTATTATGATTTTTGGAAGTCTTTAATGTAACACCGTGAATTTTCAAAATAATTTTTGCAAATATAAAAACATTTCTCATTTAATCTCATAAAACATTAAGTTTAACATTCCCAATTTCGTATCATACAAAATCCCAAGATCATATATATCAAAAGTCCCATGCGTGTGTACAGATCAAGTCGGCGCCTTCCCACGGTCATCGCTAGTACCTGAAACAACAACACTAACACTGTAAGCACGAAGCTTAGTGAGTTCCCCAAAATACCACACATAAAACACATATTCGCCACTCGAGGCTATGACTCTATGGGTCCGTTCACCCAAACTCTGTGAACCCTCAGGTTCTAACTCTAGGAACCTTCCGGTTCCAACTCTGTAAACATGCACAGCATAAATCACATAGAAATAATGCAGTACAACACATAACATACATAGCATACAAATACTCTGTCACATAACTCTGGTTACCTACTCAGGGTAAAGTATAGTGAGAAGACTCACCTCGCATATCTCGGTATCTCACGAATCCTGGAATCCCTCGTGCTCGATCCTCCGAGCTCTAATCCTCCTATAACATCATATGTCTCTAATTAACACTTTTTATCTCTAAGGTTGACTATCCCTAAGAAGTCAACATAGGTCAACTCTGGTCAACAGTCAACGTCAACGGTCAACTTTGACCGGACTCGGCGAGTGCACTAGGGCGACTCAGCGAGTCTAGACGTTTTCACCAACTCTCTTGGATTCCCTTTTTACACATCGAGTACTCCCCCTGACTCGACGAGTTCCACCTGGAAGAATCGCGGGGCCACCCCGACTCAACTCGCCGAGTCTCAAGAACAACTCGGTGAGTCCCAGTTCAACTCAGACGACCTGTCAACCCTCTCTAGCTCGCCCTGACTCACTGAGTCAATCTATGACTCGACTGGGCCATTCACTAGCCGATCTAAGGCAATCTTCAAGCTACTCGCCGAGTCTGTTCGTCGGACTCGGCGAGTCCACGCCATGCAATCGCTCAAACTTGCTTCTAAGGTCAGATCTGCTCCAACAATTCATAGATCTGGCCTTCCTAGAATGATTCATCACGTAAAGCCCCTATCTTGGTGTCCATAACACACCCCATGGCTCATAAATAGCATTTTGACCTAAGGCATAAGGATTCCAATCCAAAACCTCCATTGATTCACAAAAGCTTGGGCAAAGGGACACTCTGGACCTCCAAGGGTCCAGATCTATGGTCTAAAACCCTTAAGGGACCAAGGGAGCACTAGATCTAGCCACAAAAGGCCTCAATAAGCCCTAAATCAATGTAAACATCAACATAGAAGAGGATAGCTCGAAGATATTACCACAATAGCGATGCTCTGGACTCCAAACTCTCAGAAAATGGCTCCTCTTGCTTTCCCCTTAGCTGATCCTCCCTTTCCCTTGAAAGATGGAACCTCTAAGATCAATAATGGCCTCCTACTTTGCTCCAAACGCTCACACTCGATTAGGGTTTCACTCAAGGGACTGGTGAGCACAAATGACGGCCATAAGGCCCTTTAAATAGGTCCCAAACCCGAGAAATTAGGGTTTCATTAAACAGTGCGGACTCGCCGAGTCCAGGCGCGAACCCGCGTCCAGAATCGCGACCCTACTCGGCGAGTCTGAGCTCCAACTCGCCTAGTCCCCTCACAAAACATCAAAAATTGAAAGCATAAAAGATACCTGGAAATCCGGGCTGTTACAACTCTCCCCCACTAGAACTAGACTTCGCCCTCGAAGTCTCGCTCTAAAAATAGCTCCGGATGCTACTCACACATCTCACGCTCCGGCTCCCAAGTCATCTCTGATCCCTTCCGATGTTGCCACTGAACCAACACCAAAGGTACCTCCTTGTTCCTCAGAACCTTGATCTTCCGATCTCTGATGGCCATCGGCCTCTCGGCATAATTAAGGCTCGCATCCACCTGAATATCCTCTAATGGAACCACTGCCGACTCATCGGCTATACACTTCCTCAGCTGCGACACATGAAAAGTGTCGTGAATCTGCCCCAACTCTGCTGGTAAATCCAAACGATAGGCTACCCGGCCTACCCTTGTAACCACACGGAATGGACCAATATATCGGGGCCCCAATTTGCCCCTCTTCCTGAATCGAATCACCCCTTTCCAAGGAGAGACCTTCAGGAGAACGAGATCGCCGACCTGAAACTCAAGCTCGGATCGACGTCTGTCCGCATAACTCTTCTGTCGGCTCTGGGCGGTCAATAACCTCTGTGTGACCTGCTGAATCTGCTTTGTCGTCTGAAGCACGATCTTTGTACTACCCATCACTCTTTGCCCAACCTCTCCCTAACAAATGGGGGTCTGACACCTCCTCCCATACAACAGCTCAAAGGGTGGCATACCAATGCTCGAATGATGGCTGTTGTTGTAGGAAAACTCTGCCAAGGGTAAATACGCATCCCAGTTGCCCCTGAAATCCAACACACATGCCCGGAGCATGTCCTCAAGCGTCTGAATCGTCCGCTCACTCTGACCATCTGTCTGGGGATGATATGCGGTACTAAAATGCAGTCTAGTACCCAATTCCTCATGAAATTTCTTCCAGAATCTGGAAGTGAAACGCACATCACGGTCCGAAACAATCGAGATCGGCACCCCATGCCGAGATACCACTTCCCTCACATACACCTCTGCCAACTTTTCCGCTGAAGAACTCTCACTGATGGCAAGGAAGTGAGCGCTCTTCGTCAACCTGTCCACAATCACCCAAATTGCATCAACTCCTCTGGCAGTCCTCGGCAATTTGGTGATGAAATCCACAGTGATCTGTTCCCACTTCCACTCGGGAACCTCCAATGGCTGCAACTTGCCATGCGGTCTCTAGTGCTCGGCCTTAACCTTGCGGCAGGTCAAGCACCTCTCAACAAACCATGCGACGTCCCTCTTCATACAGGGCCACCAATACTCTTTCCTCAAATCCAAATACATCTTCGTGGCCCCCGGATGGATCGAAAATTTCGACTGGTGAGCCTCTTCCATCAAAGTAGTACGCGTACCACCCACAAACGGTACCCAAATCCGACCCTGAAAAGTCATAAGCCCTCGACCATCCGTAACGAACTCCGAAACCAACCCAACGACCCGCTCCTTCTTCTACATCTCCGGTTGCACAGCTTCGGCCTGTGCCCCACGAATGGCATCCAGTACCGGAGCTATCACGGTCAATCTCAAACATACATCTCGCAGTGGAGTGCTCTCCGCCCTGCCGCTCAACGCATCGACTACCACATTAGCCTTGCCTGGGTGATACAGGATCTCACAATCATAATCCTTGACCACATCCAACCACCTCCTCTGCCGCATATTTAGGTTGGGCTGATCCATCAAGTACCTCAAACTCTTATGGTCCATGTATATCGTACACCGAACCCCATACAAGTAGTGACGCCAAATCTTGAGGGCGAACACTATTGCCCCCAACTCTAGATCATGCGTGGGATATCTCGTCTCATGAGGCTTCAGCTGCCTCGATGCATATGCTATCACATGCCCTCTCTGCATCAGCACCGCACCCAGCCCCAAAATCGATGCATCACAGTATACTACAAAGTCCTCCATCCCTTCCGGGAGAGCTAATACCGGGGCTTCGCACAACCTTTGGCGAAGTGTCTCAAAGGAGGTCTGCTGCTCGGGACCCCACGAGAAAGCAACACCCTTCCGGGTCAATCTGGTGAGTGGCACTGCGATCTTGGAGAAATCCTTGATAAATCTCCGATAATACCCTGCCAACCCAAGGAAACTCCTGATCTCAGAGGGTGACTTCGGCACCTCCCAACTCATCACCGCCTCAACCTTGGCCGGATCGACCAATATCCCTTCTTGATTAACAAGATGTCCTAGGAACTGGACCTCCCGCAACTAGAAATCACACTTGGAGAACTTTGCATAAAGCTTCTCCGATCTCAATACCCCAAGTACCTCCCTCAAATGCTCCTCATGCTGCTCTCTAGATCTCGAATATACCAGAATATCATCAATAAATACAATCACCGACCGATCCAACATCGGCCTACATACCCTGTTCATGAGATCCATAAACACAGCCGGGGCATTGGTGACCCCAAAAGGCATCACCACAAACTCATAATGCCCATATCGCGTCCTGAACATTGTCTTCTGGACGTCCTCATCCCGCACTCTCACCTGTACATATCCCGACCTCAAATCGATCTTGGAGAACCAAGATGCTCCCTGCAATTGATCGAATAAATCGTCGATCCTTGGTAACGGGTAACGGTTCTTGACCGTCAGCTTGTTCAACTCCCAGTAGTCAATGGACATCCGGTGTGAACCATCCTTCTTCTTGACGAACAAAATAGGTGCTCCCCACGGCGAGCTGCTCGGCCGAATAAATCCCTTTCCCAGCAACTCCTGGAGCTGCGAGGATAACTCTTGCATCTCTGGAGGTGCAAGGCGATAAGGCACCTTAGCGATAGGCGCGGCCCCCGGAATCAAATCAATACCAAACTCCACTTGCCTCACAGGAGGCACACCCGGCAACTCCTTGGGAAAGACATCTGGAAACTCACGCACCACCTGTACCTCCTCAATTGAACTCAGTCTCTCGGAAGTCACTCGCGTATCCATCACATACGCCACAACACCCTTACAACCCTACTGTAGAGACTGCCTCGCCCTAGCGGCCGAACAAAAAGCCGATCCCGAACATGTACCCTCGCTGTACACCGAAAGAACTCTCCCACTAGGGTCTCGTATGGTCACCAACTGACGCTCGCAGTCGAAAACTGCACCAAATCTGCTCAACCAGTCCATGCCCACAATGACACAGACATCACCCATCGCAATAGGAACCAGATCAATCGGCAACTCAACACCTAAAATCTCTAACACGCATCCTAGGAGAACCTCCGCGGCATAAATCACTCTCTCGTCAGCTATGGAAACTCTCAGAGGCCGACTCAACGCCTCACGACTAACACTGATATGTTGACTAAAGGACAAGGATACAAAAGACCGAGTCGCACCCGAGTCAAATAACACTAAAGCAGGTACAGAGTTCACAAGGAAAGCACCTACGCATAACATAATATAAGCATAATATCTCAACATAAAAATAAATACATGAAAGGAAACATACCAGCCACAACATCGGGCGCAGCGCGGACCTCCTCCGCAGTCAGCTGGAAGGCTCTCCTTCGATCTCTCGGCGCCTCGGCCTTCATAGGCCGACTCTTTGTAGCTCTGATGGCGGCAGGAGCAGATCCCTGAGATGCTCCGCGCAACTGCGGACACTCCGCCTTCCGGTGTCCGGTCTGGTTGCAGTGAAAACACACTGCAAACCCCTTGGGGCAGTCCTTGGCCATATGCCCCTCCTTGCCACATTTGTACCAAGATCCCGCTCGGCAAACTCCATCATGACCCTTGCCGCACTTCCCGCAAGTGTGGCCCTTCTGGCTCCGTAGTTTGGGATCAGCGGGCTTGGCCCGCTTGGCTGCTGGCTGAGACTGTGCCGGTCGCCGATCCCTCCCCTAAGACTCCGCCTCCTCCCTGGCCTGAGTCTCAAGCTTAATCTCCCTCTTCCTGGCATTTGCCTGAAGAGCAGCAAATGTCCGGTACGAGGAGTTCGCAGCGAACTCCCGAATATCCCGCCTCAAAATGCTCAAGTAGCGGCTCATACGTGCCTGCTCAGTGGACACGTGCTCAGGGCAGAACATCGCCCTCTCATGGAACATCCTCGTGATCGTTGTAACTGACTCAGTACCCTGCTTGAGGGTCAGAAACTCCTGGGCCAAACGCTCCCTCTCCACCTGGGGAACGTACTCATCTCGAAACATGGCAGTGAACCTCTCCCAGGTCACTGCTGCAAGCTCAGCAGGCGTGAAATGCACTGTCACAAACTTCCACCAGTCCTTCGCTCCCAAGCGAAGCTGGTTCAGCGCGAACCGAACCTTCAAATGCTCAGGAGATGAGCAAGTGAAGAAGCACCCCTCTATGTCAGATATCCACCACATAGCTGCCATCGGATCCTGTCTCCCATCAAACTCTGGTGGTTTTGTGTTGCTGAACTCGCGGAACAGCAACGCATCACCACCTTGCGGCCTCGCAGCAGCAATCGTTGCGGTAGCCGCTGCAACAGCAGCCTCAGAAAGAGCGGCATAACGCTCGTCAAACGTCTCAATCAGTGTGGTCTTTATAGACCCAAACATCTCCGGTATCTCTGCCCTGATGGCCGCAGCCACCTCCTCCTGGATGATCCGGCGGATCTCCTCATCACCGGTACCACTGCTCTCGGGCATCAACCGTGTCCTCACCATGATCTACCTCTGAAATACATTATACGATAAATTAGAACCCACACGAGCATACTCACACTCATCAACTCTTTCCTCCTTGATTCTTGGTATTCCAAAGATTCTTACTTGGGCTGCACACCGCTCCGGTGCTTTCAGTAGTACGGGCCCAATACTACTGTCCGCACCGCATCAGAATACACCCCAAGTCCTCCTCTTCGGATCCCAAATCCCAAGTACTCTATCATGCGTAGACCACTCTCTAATAAATCTCTCATAAGCCCCTCGCTGCTACCTACTCACTCTCAAGCATCTCATAGCAGCTCACCTCTCCCTAGGCTAAGGCATCACAAATCAGGCCACTCTAGTCCTAATAGCAATACCTAGCCTACTCTAGCATGTGGATACATCATATCAATATCAATATCACATAATATAAAAGTATTTTGGGAAATCACTGTTCGGGCGCGGACTGATCGTACACACATCTCTTGCTCTGCGTTTTTCAAAATTCTTTTACTCTTTTTGAAAATAAATCTCAAATCCTCAGTTTGAGGTCAAATACGCCCGAAGGTGTACTCGAATCCCTCAAACCAAGGCTCTGATACCAACTTGTAACACCGTGAATTTTCAAAATAATTTTTCGCAAATATAAAAGCATTTCTCATTTAATCTCATAAAACATTAAGTTTAACATTCCCAATTTCGTATCATACAAAATCCCAAGATCATATATATCAAAAGTCCCATGCGTGTGTACAGATCAAGCCGGCGCCTTCCCACGGTCATCGCTAGTACCTGAAACAACAACACTAACACTGTAAGCACGAAGCTTAGTGAGTTTCCCAAAATACCACACATAAAACACATATTAGCCACTCGAGGCTATGACTCTATGGGTCCATGCACCCAAACTCTGTGAACCCTCAGGTTCTAACTCTAGGAACCTTCCGGTTCCAACTCTGTAAACATGCACAACATAAATCACATAGAAATAATGCAGTACAACACATAACATACATAGCATACAAATACTCTGTCACATAAATCTGGTTACCTACTCAGGGTAAAGTATAGTGAGAAGACTCACCTCGCGTATCTCGGTATCTCACGAATCATGGAATCCCTCGTGCTCGATCCTCCGAGCTCTAATCCTCCTATAACATCATATGTCTCTAATTAACACTTTTTATCTCTAAGGTTGACTATCCCTAAGAAGTCAACACAGGTCAACTCTGGTCAACAGTCAACGGTCAACGGTCAACGGTCAACTTTGACAGGACTCGGCGAGTGCACTTGGGCGACTCGGCGAGTCTAGACGTTTTTGACCAACTCTCTAGGATTCCCTTTTTACACGTCGAGTACTCCCCCTGACTCGACGAGTTCCACCTGGAAGAATCGCGGGGCCACCCCGACTCAACTCGCCGAGTCTCAAGAACAACTCGGCGAGTCCCAGTTCAAGTCAGACCACCTGTCAACCCTCTCTAACTCGCCCTGACTCACTGAGTCAACCTATGACTCGACTGGGCCACTCACTGGCCGATCTAAGGCAATCTTCAAGCTGCTCGCCGAGTCTGTTCGTCGGACTCGGCAAGTCCATGCCATGCAATCACTCAAACTTGCTTCTAAGGTCAGATCTGCTCCAACAATTCATAGATTTGGCCTTCCTAGACTGATTCATCATGTAAAGCCCCTATCTTGGTGTCCATAACACACCCCATGGCTCAAAAATAGCATTTTGACCTAAGGCATAAGGATTCCAATCCAAAACCTCCATTGATTCACAAAAGCTTGGGCAAAGGGACACTCTGGACCTCCAAGGGTCCAGATCTATGGTCTAAAACGCTTAAGGGGCCAAGGGAGCACTAGATCTAGCCACAAAAGGCCTCAATAAGCCCTAAATCAATGTAAACATCAACATAGAAGAGGATAGCTCGAGGATATTACCACAATAGCGATGCTCTGGACTCCAAACTCTCAGAAATTGGCTCTTTTTGCTTTCCCCTTAGCTGATCCTCCCTTTCCCTTGCAAGATGGCACCTCCAAGATCAATAATGGCCTCCTACTTTGCTCCAAACGCTCACACTCGATTAGGGTTTCACTCAAGGGAATGGTGAGCACAAATGACGGCCATAAGGCCCTTTAAATAGGTCCCAAACCCGAGAAATTAGGGTTTCATTAAATAGTGCGGACTCGCCGAGTCCAGGCGCGAACCCGCATCCAGAATCGCGACCCTACTCGGCGAGTCTGAGCTCCAACTCGCCGAGTCCCCTCACAAAACATAAAAAATTGAAAGCATAAAAGATACCTGGAACTCTGGGCTGTTACATTTAACTTGTGTTAAAATGTTCGTATTCACAGATTGGTCCGAACTCGTTTCTGAAATGATAGGCAATTTTGTAAAAATCACCATAAATTGTAGAAAAATCATATGGAGATGTGCAAGTAGTCATTTTAAAGGTATGAGCCTGGACATTTTTCATATTAAATAGTTTCGAAATATATTGAGTTTAATATAGTTAAAACAGTCTGTGAATAAGACTCAACTTTTCTGATGAAAGCTGTTGTTTGAGTTTAGTTGTGTTCATGGTGTTTTAACTTATATTCTTCCCCCCCCCTCCCCCTTAAAACTTAAGAAAAACATGAAACAATAGGGGTATGAACTCACCTTGAGTGAATTCAGTAGATGGATGATGAATTAAAGAGGTGTTCAACTCAAGAACACTTAGATATTGCTTGAGGATTCTAAGATCTAACAACAAATATGACGATATTTGTGTTAGGAACTCATGATTTGAGTGAACAAATGTAAGGAAATCAAGTGTAGGAAGAGATTTACTTACCAAGGTAGATGAAGAACTTGAGAATCAGCCTTGAAATCTCGAAATCTAAAGAGAAAAGTGAGAGAGAATGAGTTTTTGCTTCTTGGTGAAGTATGAGTGAATGGGAGGATAGATAAGGGTTTTCCTACCATTAATTCAAAGTACTTGGCTGGAAAGAGGGGAAAAAGGACAATGAAATGACCAGGTATGGTGGAAAGACAAGGGTTGGTCATTGAGTGGGTGTGGGTGGTTGCTTGTGTCATAACCTAAGTCAAGTCAACACTCCCCCTCAAGTACTTCACCTACTCTTGTTGGATAAGATTTACACCCAAAAATGTGATTAATTATGAAATAAGGGGTTTTATATGTAAAAACATGATTTTAGGTGAAAATCCCGCTTTAAAATAATTTAAAATGGGCTTAAAAGGAGTCGTGGTCGAAAAACAGGTGGAAAATGGGAAAATCCGAAGTTAGGGACGTGGTTCCGGTCGTAGCAACATTAGAACCAGAGGGGTGGTTTGGTTGGTGAATTGGATCCGAGGGGGAAGGGACTTTGGTCCTAGCAGGTACCGCAGGCGGACTCGTTAGAAGGGACCGCATGCGAAGGTCAGATACGGTGCTCTAGTTTCGGGTTCGGTTCCAGCTTCGGTCTTCATTCGCCTCGGTCCTCAGCAGTTCCGGTCCTCAGCCATTCTGGTCCTATGGTTGTGGTTCCTTAAGTGGCCTTCGGATTTGGTCCTTGTAACTTCAGCTCAAGGAGGGTTTGGTCCCAATAGAGATACTTCGACCCTAAAAGGCTATTTTTCAAGGAATCATCACGTTTCGAATGGTTTTTCACCAAGTCAATTGTTAGGATGCCCCAAATGATTAGAAAACTCAAAAGAGGTTTTGAGAGAGATTGGGAGGGATTTGACATACTTGGAGAGATTTGGCATACTCGGAGAGATTTGGGAGAGATTTCACATTCTTGGAGAGATTTCTCATACAGAGAGAGATTTGGGAGAGATTTCACATTCTTGGAGAGATTTCTCATACAGAAAGAGATTTAGGAGAGATTCGCATTCTTAGAGAGATTTCTCATAAAGAGAGAGATTCGGGAGAGATTTTACATTCTTGGAGAGATTTCTCATAAAGAGAGAGAGAGATTTGGGAGCGATTTCACATTCTTGGAGAGATTCCTCATACAGAGAGAGATTTGGGAGAGATTCACATTCTTAGAGAGATTTCTCATACAGAGAGAGATTTGGGAGAGATTTCACATTCATGGAGAGATTTCTCATACACAGAGAGATTTGGGAGAGTTAGAGTGAAAGAGATTGGGAGAGACTTCTTTTGTGACATTTTTGAGTGTTTGGTTCTATAATTCAAGGTTCGTAAACCTCGTTAAGTCTTGTTATGATTTTTATATGCCCCCGAGGGTCAAGGAATAGTGTTTTATCGAGTAGTTTCATCACTTGCCCTGATTAGGGTTTAGAATTTCCGAACACGTGAGAACTTTGAGTGATACTTTGTATTAACATTGCAAGTTGTTCAATAAGAAACATAACGGAAACCCTAATATACAAGGGTTAGATGAGTTGACCAGTTTGACTTGTTGACCTTAGTTGACTTTGACTTGGCCAAAATTGACGGTTGTCACATCATCCCTCCATTAGAAAGAATTTCATCACGAAATTAGTGTTTCGACTGGGACTTCAAGAATTTGGAGGAAAGATGGGGGAACTTTTTGTAGTATAAGAAATTGATATGGTGGGTAACAACCCGCCTGATGTTAAATGACGACCTTAGAATTTCTTATTGTAACTTAAGCTGAATCGATTTAAAGGAGTCATTGTTTTGGAATGATAGTGTATTCTACATGTGCCTTTATGCTTTCTGTTTTATACTTTGTATTACCACTATGAATATTTTATAATGTAATTTGTGAGTATTAGTATTACGAATGCTTCCACTAATTGTGATGAAATTCGCATTATAAGCCCTACTAGTTCTTTTATAATCGCTTGATGTAAACTAGTGGTATATCATTAAGATTACAAGGGAATTCGGATGGGTGGCCCTACCTTAAGTCCACAACCAGGCAAGGAACAGGAAATAGGGTGGAAGCACACATCCAATGTCCGTAGAATCTTAATTATACCTTATCCTCGCGTATACACGTAGTAGTGGTAGACTAACCGTATTCATCCCAAGCTTCTGTGCTTGCCTTATCTGTTGCATGCGTGACATTCCGGAAGGGTCTTATGGAATTACCTGTGGTAAGGTTTCAGAGGGTATAATACTCCTCTGGTGAGTGTTTTGGGGTTTCGTGGTGAGTGATGGCCCGGAGGTCCGTGTTGGATTTGTGTTTATGCGAGACAAACGTTTTTCGAGATTCGGTGAAAGGTATTTTCGTAGCCATTTAGTCAAGAAAGTGAGGACTATATCAATTGAAATCGAATGACGATAACATTATCTTTTTAGGTAAAACATGGGTTAAGCTGTATTTGCAAGAAATGCTCATTAGAGGGATAGAGTATCTTGTGTTTCTTTTCAGTGTGTTCCATTTTGCTCGATGTTATTATTACCACAGATGGTTCATACTACAGCAACTAGCACTAGTAGTGAGTGGGCTCTGATAGCTAGCAATGATACTTGATATCATGATCCCTGACAGGTCACTCTATGATCGAGCGGTATATGTATGTCGTATGTAATTTGATATTGGTGAAATCATCGAGTGGGTGGCTCTACCCTAATCCCACTACTAGACATGGAACAGGAGTCAGGATGGAATTATTTGCTTTAAGTCTTTAGTATTTTGATTATAATTAACCCTGATGTATGCACAAGGTCGAAACAGCTCACCGATAATGATCTTAAGGTCATATACGAGTGTCCTTGATTTGACTTGAACGAGGGAGTATTTTAACTACTCTTAGAAAGACGGTAATTTTAGCAAGTATTCCAAATTCTCTACAAACATTTGGTACCTATACATTTTTGTAGTTAGAAACATTAGAAAAGTCCTAAAAAGGTTCCCTTGTTTCTCCTGCTGGTTTGTTCGTCACACTGCTCCTGCTCCCCCGTCATTCTTCTCAGTTGGACATTCCTTCTTGAAGTGTCCCGTTTCACCACATAGGTAGCATACTGGGCCTACCTTGGTGTTGGTGATTGAAGGGAGGTGCTGGGTTTGTTTCCTACAGAAACGCGCAATATGTCTATTGTTGTTGCAGTTTTTACAGTGCATCACCCAGCAAACCCCATTGTGATGGAAGCCACAGTTGTTACACTTTGGGAGTAATCCCTTATATGGTCTGGCCGGTGCTTGGGTGATAGGCCTTGTGGCTAGTGTTGAGGCATGTATCGTGACTGCTGTTGTATTAGCAGGGGTAGCCATGGGTTGTTGCCTTTTAACGAATCTTTGAGATAGGTTGCGCTCCTCTTTGTTCCAAAACTTTCGTTTATTACTCTTAGGTTTGTCGTCTGGAGCGTCTTTGTAGGTAGACACTCGTTGGTGTTCCTTATTATTGCGGCAATTAGTATTTACGATATCGCTTCCACCTCCGTTGGCTTTGTTACCATTGATTTGCGCCATGGTGGCTGTCCCGGCTGCCGTGACTGCCGCTTGAAAAGTAGCAGAGTCTATCTGCAAGGTTGGCGCCTTGCTAGTTGGTTGGTTGCCTCTTGGTGAAGACATAGCTCTATTTCACGATGAAAAACGACTTCGTGGGTGGGGATAATTATCTCAAGTGCATTCTTACGATTTATATTCACATATAAAAATTTATGCACATTGTTGTACTATTCTTATTGTTTCTGCTAATGTTCCTGAGATGGAGTTATGGTAGTGGGTAGAAGTAGGTTTCCTACATGAGTTAAGCTTTACTCATCTTAGAATCATGTTTGTACAAACACACTTAGCTGAGGAATTTTGATGGGATCCGGTGTATTAGTGTTGGTATAATCGCACCCTATAGGTTTACGAAGAAGGCACCTCTCAACCAAAATGTTTAAAGGTGAGACGGTAATGAGTCTTTAGAATGGCTATACATCGCGAGTTTTTCCAACTAAGTTTATCTTACTTCAAATTGTAACGTATTCCGTTCTTTATGGTGTTCTGAAAGCAATTCATATATATATATATATATATATATATATATATATATATATATATATATATATAAAATAAACCCATGTATTTTAGCAGTTCTGTATCCAAGTGAAACCTTGTAATTTGATCCAAGCTAGGTCCTTCTTACAAGCAATTGGTGTATGCTTAGTTATATAATTAAGACTAAATAGACATTCGAGTCTGTTAGGTATGTCCTAAGCCCACCTTGTTAATATGATTCTAGTAATTATGGTTTCAAAGGAAATTTTGTCCTCGATGCAGGTCTACCTCACATCCATGCAAGGAAAAGTTTTCATAGCAAATAGATCCCTCGATTAGTATAACTGCTTAAATCGTAGTGTTGTGCTTAGACCTAGAATAGAGTAGCACCAACGCATACTCATTAACCTAATTTACAAGGTCTTGTGAGCGGTATGAACTCTACTCATGACGATCCGTCCCTTGCGATGCCTGAGGCAAAGTCGACGCTCCTTGCAGCTCTGCCAATCGACGCTTGGCTGCAACCATTCTCTCTTCGAATGTCGTGTGCCTACCTTGTTACTCTTTTGCCTCTGCCCGAACGGCGATAAGGTCCTAAAGGGAAATTTGGTCTTTGAAATAGCAGTCTCTTTCCAAGTCTTGGGTACGTGAGACACTAGGGTCTGTAGTAGCGTGCAGTTTCCGAACTAGGTTTGTAGTCCCCCTGTTTTAATCCCCGATGTTCGCGATCTACCTGGTCTTCGCCGGGAGGGCTCTGTCAGTCGGTTCCCCGCGGTTGAGGTCATAGCAACATCGTTGGTCTCCACATGGTGATTGCTATCATTGTTGTCGACTCTAACCCTCGATCACGGTTGCCCAAGGGGGCACAGGTCTGATGTAGTCGAAACGGTCCGCGGGAACCCTGGCTATGCATGGAGGGTTAATTACCTCCGGTTTCGCTTTTGATTCTTCTCATAACCATCCACCATTTCCCTGGTTGGGAAAGTAGGGGTCGCCTGGTAAGTAGGATCTTGCTATGTTATACGTGCGAGAATAGAAGTAGAAGAGATAATTAATAGGCGTCTAACCCTATAATTAATTACTTATAGGGGTGATCCTTATCAGTCATGTCTATAATCACATAGTGCATACCGGTTATAAATAATCTGAGATAGAATAGACCTTCGAATAAATGAATCTACTATAAGTCCACAACCAAACAAGGAACAGGAAGTAGAGCAATAGTCATAGATTCTGAGTCTATAATATCTTTAATTATGTATAACCTTGGCGTATGCACTCATTCGTTAAAGACCTACTAATAGGGGTCTTTAGTTTTCACATAAGTTGGTTATATTATGACAAAATACTCCTATAGTATTTTAATGTTTGACTTATGCTTTTCAATGTTTGTTTGTAGATCGAATTGGTAAGTTTTTATACTTGTTGCAACGCCACAACCATTCTCGGGTATATGCTAATCACTTCTGGGTTAGACATAGTTGATCAGGCTATGTCATTCCCAGACCTGACTATACATCCCCAAGCCTACTTGGGCCATTCAACAATCATAACTTTTGTTTTGTTCTAGAATAATGTTGACCTTAGTATGTATGCATGCATGTATACTTTTAACAAAAAACTATTTATTTCTAAAAGTATATTTCTTTGAAAAATGTTAAATCAGAGACCTTAGTCCCAATGCATTTATAGTTTGTATATCTTATGTGGTTTGATATACTTAGTTCACTATAAACAATGCTCAGATACCAATCTATCACAACCCCAAACCAAGGATAGCGGAAACGTCCGAGGTGGAGGACATCATGTATAGTATCACAACAACGAGTATAATAGTGCTCAAAGTAAATACAACCATCATAAATATAATTGAAAAGGTTACATCATAGTAAGTTTACATGTTTCAAAAACAATTACATTATGATGACAAAATGAACTGTTTGACTATTTAATGTCCCATCCTCAAAATGTTGTTGTTTTCCTGTTTCACTGATTTCCTGAGAACACAAGTAGTTTTGAAAAGTGTCAACAATTAAGTTGGTGAGTTCATAAGAGATTTGTTTGAGAAAGAAACCGTTTTCTTTGTAAAAGCGACAAAGTATGTTTCCAGAAACCCAATATTTCCTTTGTTAAGTGTGAAATGAATGTTTCTATGTTATGCGATAATGAACCCTAGAAGGACCCATAGATTCCTTCTATAATCGCCCAGCTTATATAAGTTATATAAAATCTAAGTTAAATAAACCATTGAATATAATGGGTCTGCCCTAGGTCCACAACCAAACAAGGAATAGTAGATGAGGCAGGCCCAGAAATTCTAATTCGATTTTGACTAGATTCTTATATAACCCTAGCATATACACTTAGCGATTATAGTTGAAGTCTAACAATTCTAGCTTTATGTAGTTTTAATAGATATATGTTCCAAAGAAAATCCAAAATTTTCCTTATAAAAGTTAGGGAGTCCTAAATCCTAGGACCGAAAATAAACAAGTATTTTTTCCATACTTAAAGATATAAAAGTGATTTTAAACCGGCATAAAATCCTTTTTGATATAAAAGTGTACAAGTATCTTTCCATACTTAAAGATATAAAAGTGAGTTTATGTGAGTTAAATCAACATAACTCGTTAATTTGACAGTAGAACCCGTAAATCTTATGATTTATTAATACCACATGTGAGCTATTATAACCATGCTAAGACTCAGACGACCTCGTAATACGACGTTCTTCAGGCGTCGCACGTTAAATGACACTTGTCACCTCAGACCTGCTGGTCTAGCTGTTGCAAGCAACTCAGGTGCGGACTTGTTGTAACGCCCGTAGATCCGGGCTAGTCAATTTAGAGACGATAGGCGTCAAAAATAACTTTTTGATGGAAGATTATCTAGAAGGATTAATCTTAACCAAGTTGTAGTATATGTCACAAGGTTTCCGTGCATATAAAGAACGCCAAAATCCGAGTTATAACGAAGAAGTTATCACCCGTCGAAGTTTCGCGACAGAACCGGCACGACGCAATGCAACGTAAAAAGTGAATTTACGTTAGAGCGGTATTTAGCCGAAGCAATCTAAATGAGAATCGAAGATCTCATTGTTGGTATCGAAGCGATAAAAAGTTAGGCGAGAACGGACGTCAAACGAAGAAGTAATGAATTTTTAACGAAAGTTTCTGTCCCAGCCTATTAAATATAAATAATAAAAATAAAAGTCAAAATTAGCCGACGGAGTCTAAACGAAAGTTGTAGATCGTAGTCTCACCTTCGCGTGGATATAAAGAACGTCGAAAACGGAGTTCGTATGAAGAAGATATGAATTTCCGAAGATTATTAAATAATTTGTATTTATTTTTAATCTTTAATTCGAAAGCATTATCCGAAGGAGTCACCGGTCTGATCCGAGGTACGCCCCGCGTACTCGAGTACGCCCCACGTACTCCGAAGTGTCGACATTCGCAGCAAGTGGCTTCGGATGACGAACGCAGTGACGTTTTTCGGACCAGTACGCCCCGCGTACTCCGAGGCTCCAGCCTCCTATAAATAGGATGCGAGGGCAGCCGACCCAAATGCCAATTTCCTCTCTTCTCTCTCCCGTTTTGCATCGATTTGCATGCCAGAAATACCCCAAAGCCCCGGTATCATACTCGAGCCCCGAGGCGAGTCCCGAGATCCCGAAGATCCCGAGAAGTGCGATTCCCGAGCCGAAGCTCTGCCCGCGAGAAGTTCGATTTTTGAAGAGATCTTCCAGATCTGCTGAGGATTACTACTTCTGCAAGTCGTAGTGCTCTCCGATCATCTTCTAATCATGTGAGTGTGTAGTTATTTTCTTCTAACGCATAATTATTAAGTATTTTCTATGAAATACGTGCTACGTGTATAATATGAGGTTGTTTATATGTGTGGGTGTATAGTCCCTTTCATAAACACGGGTATAATACAAGTATTGTTTGAATGTATTAAGTGTATGTTTGGGAGAGTGTATGGTTACTTTCTTCTAACACATAAATATGAAGTATTTGGTATAAAATACGTGCTATGTGTTTATATATTGTTGTTTATTTGAGATGAGTATGGAATGAATGTTTTATATAGTTTTTAAATGAGATAAACTGTATGTGTATTATATATCTACAAATATGTTGGGTAGAACATGGGTAGATGAGATAGTTGGTATGTGATAAAGTGATGAGGTATGAAAGATGATTAAGAATGATATTGGTAGACGCACCAATTAAAGAATGTCATAAAACTAGCAGATGTGCTGGAGAATAATATCGGTAGATGCACCAAGTAGTGAATGTCGTAATCCTGGCAGATGCGCTTATAGGATAATGTCGGCAGATGCGCCTAAAAGAAAAGGTCATAAACTTGGCAGTCGCGCCTCATAGTGTATGACGTAATCCTGGCAGAGGCGCTTAAAGGATGATGTTGGTAGATGCGCCTTATGTAGAAATAGATTTTTGTGCTAATTCCTTAGGTCAATCCTAGGAATGGATGAATGACGGGTAGTTGAATTCTTAGGGTAAAATCCTAAGAAATAAAGGAGATAATGGGGATGAGTAATTGGGTTGATTGTTTGATGGTTGAATATAATAATTATATTATTGTGGGTTGAAAACCCTATATGCTCACCAGGCTCCCAAGCCTGATCCACTCAGTTTTCTTTACATTACAGGTAATGACACAAGGCTATAAGTTGGTGGACTTAACGAGAGGTTTTGGATTATAGATCAGTAGTTGAATAACTATTGTAAGGTCTATTTTATATTGTTTATGCTTTTGCTCTGTATCGGAACATGACACCCCAATGTTTTATTATTTAATGGAAATACATTCTCTTTGAGAAATGTTTTGATAAATGGTTATCATATTTTATTTTGGGAACAAACTCCGCAACCGTTTTCTTTAAATGATCACTCTGATTTATAAAACAAAGCATAAACAAATCGGTCTTTTCTGGCCGTGAAATTGGGGATGTCATAGTTGGTATCAGAGCATTAGTTTAAGCGAACTAGGAGTTTGTAGGAAATTTCTAGACTTAAACTTAGAATGCTAAGTAATGATTGTGAGGAGTGTGTCTAAATTATGTTAGGTAGTACACCTAAATTGACACAAGCACTAGTATATTTTAGGAGTGATGCCCAAAATGCTTTTACGTGCTAAATGTTTTGTGTGATAGCTATATTGATGCTATTATTTGTTCGGATCTATGGTCTGTTGCCGACCGGATCTGGAAACCTTATGTGTTTAGGATTCTAAGCGTATGGCTATGATATTAGAACTAGAATGTAAACGTTTCGGAGTAATAAGGACAATTTAATTATCTGTCGTGATTGAGGATCTGAATTCACCTTACTTGGTGTGTAGATCAAAAATGGTAAGAACCAGAAGTGGAGTTGGAAATGCTGATGAAAACAGGAATCAACCACCAGTGATTGAGCAAATACCTGTCGTAGCAGCAACACCCGAGCCGATAACAATGGTTGGTGTACAAATGATGATTCAAACTATGTTGGATCGTCAAATGGAGGAGACTAGGCGGTTGCTTCAACAAAATCGTGAAGAACTGTCAATTCGTGTGGAAGAGCCCGAATTAAATGAAGGGCACTCGGAAGGTGGAAACTCCAGTGGGTCTATTGGTCAAGCCAACCCACCGATAGTTAGGCAAAACAACCATGATGGAAGGAATGATGGAATGGGATGCAAGTACAAGGACTTTCTAACTTGCAAACCATCAAACTTCAATGGAAAGGAGGATCCGATTGGAGTTATGGATTGGATCTCCGAAATGGAGTTAGCCTTCATGACTTGTGGCTGCAGAGGCAAGTTGCAAACTATCTATGCAGTGCGTCAATTCCGAGGTGGAGCCGTTCGTTGGTGGAACACTCTAGGGAAGACTTTAAGCCCTAATGAGCCACTGCAATTGTCATGGGCAGAGTTCTTGGCGCAGTTCAAGCGCAAGTTCTGCTCGGCTCAAAATTTGTTGGAATTGGAGAATAAGTTTCTGACATTGACAAAAGGCAGCATGTCAGTTGATGAATACACTAATAACTTTACAGACAAGATAGAGTTTGCTTTGCGCATCGTTCCAGATGAGCTGACAAAGGTTGACCGGTACGCAAAGGGACTCTCATGGGAGTATGCAGTGCCAGTATGTCAGGCACCTACCTTAGAGGCAACTATTTGGGCTGCCAAGTCTGTTGAGAATATGATCAAGGGGAGGACTGACAGTAAGGTTGAAGTTGGCGAGAAGAGAAAGTTGGAAGAAACTTCAGGTTCTAATGAGAAAGGAAAATTCTCAAAGTCTGGGGGAGGAGGAAGGGATGAGGCAAGGTGGTGCGATAAGTGCAAAAAGAAGCACTCAGGAAAATGTGGCGTGGAGGTGACATGTTTCAAGTGTGGAAAGCATGGGCACTATGCCGATGAATGTATTTTCAACAAAAAGGTGTGTTATGAATGTAAAGAAGAGGGGCACTTCAAGCAAGACTGCCCAAGGAAAAATCAAGCAGCAAGACTAGAGGCGCCGCCAAAGCTAAAGGCAAGAGCATTTCAAATGATCCTTGATGAAGCAGATGGCAATGCAAGGAATCAGGAATAAGGATCTTATATCTAAAGATCAAGTTATAAAGTAGCGATATGAAAAGTATCATGTATGTAGCCTATTAGAGGCATTGTATAGGGTGAACTTGAATTTTTGTGTAATCGTTTCAAGGAATTTATATAAACCCTAGTTTTGTTAACTGATGTGTTGAATGATTGTCTGATTTTCTTGTATGGTGACTTGGTCGACTACGAGACAATACTTGGGACGAGTATGAGTAGGTGTGAAAGGTAGTAGATGCATATACTACCGGAAGCACAGGACTCGCACTTGGATCAGGGAAAGTCACAAGGTTACCAAGAAGCTAGTGATTGATTCACTTTTATTCTGGTATGTCGTTACCATTGTTTCGGTAGTGACTAGTAAGATGGTTGTTATTCCGACCCTAGTGGTCATATCCAAATTGAGTCCGACTACGAGGAGTTTGTTACGTGGTCTAGAGGACCGAGTTAGATGTAACATCTGACTTAAGTCAAAAGGTTGAAGTTAATGCGATTGATAGTGTCGCTCTCGTTGTTAAAAGAAGTTTGTAGGTAGAAATGCTACATGCTGAAATGTGATTATATCACATTAGAATATGAAGGAAGGTATATTCCATTCTGGAATTTAACTTTATTAAAGACCGAGTCTAAGTGTCGCATCGTGCGATGAGAGGTCGATAGAGCACAACCCATCGGTTTGTTACAATAGATAAAGGAAAGTATTTATCCTGAGAAGAAGAAGGAGTCCAAAATGAGGACTTATTTGGTAACTTGAAGGTTACGATTGAAAGTACAACATAGTACGATAAGCAGATGCAAGATTGGGCCTCGTTTGCGGTTAAGAAAGCCATACAGTTAAATACTCTTTCGAGAAAACATAGAAGTTATGGTTATTACCTAGGATAAATAAATAACATGTGGAATCATTATGCAAGTCCTATTTCGTTGATGATTCCGGGACGTAATCATCCTAAGGGGGAGATAATTGTAACGCCCGTAGATCCGGGCTAGTCAATTTAAAGACGATAGGCGTCAAAAATAACTTTTTGATGGAAGATTATCTAGAAGGATTAATCTTAACCAAGTTGTATTATATGTCACAAGGTTTCCGTGCATATAAAGAACGCCAAAATCCGAGTTATAACGAAGAAGTTATCACCCGTCGAAGTTTCGCGACAGAACCGGCACGACGCAATGCAACGTAAAAAGTGAATTTACGTTAGAGCGGTATTTAGCCGAAGCAATCTAAATGAGAATCGAAGATCTCATTGTTGGTATCGAAGCGATAAAAAGTTAGGCGAGAACGGACGTCAAACGAAAAAGTTATGAATTTTTAACGAAAGTTTCTGTCCCGGCCTATTAAATATAAATAATAAAAATAAAAGTCAAAATTAGCCGACGGAGTTTAAACGAAAGTTGCAGATCGTAGTCTCACCTTCGCGTGGATATAAAGAACGTCGAAAACGGAGTTCGTATGAAGAAGATATGAATTTCCGAAGATTATTAAATAATTTGTATTTATTTTTAATCTTTAATTCGGAAGCATTATCCGAAGGAGTCACCGGTCTGATCCGAGGTACGCCCCGCGTACTCCGAAGTGTCGACATTCGCAGCAAGTGGCTTCGGATAACGAACGCAGTGACGTTTTTCGGACCAGTACGCCCCACGTACTGGCGTACGCCCCGCGTACTCCGAGGCTCCAGCCTCCTATAAATAGGATGCGAGGGCAGCCGACCCAAATGCCAATTTCCTCTCTTCTCTCTCCCGTTTTGCATCGATTTGCGTGCCAAAAATACCCCGAAGCCCCGGTATCATACTCGAGCCCCGAGGCGAGTCCCGAGATCCCGAAGATCCCGAGAAGTGCGGTTCCCGAGCCGAAGCTCTGCCTGCGAGAAGTTCGATTTTTGAAGAGATCTTCCAGATCTGCTGAGGATCACTACTTCTGCAAGTCGTAGTGCTGTCCGATCATCTTCTGATCATGTGAGTGTGTAGTTATTTTCTTCTAACGCATAATTATTAAGTATTTTCTATGAAATACGTGCTACGTGTATAATATGAGGTTGTTTATATGTGTGGGTGTATAGTCCCTTTCTTAAACACGGGTATAATACAAGTATTGTTTGAATGTATTAAGTGTATGTTTGGGAGAGTGTATGGTTACTTTCTTCTAACACATAAATATGAAGTATTTGGTATAAAATACGTGCTATGTGTTTATATATTGTTGTTTATTTGAGATGAGTATGGAATTAATGTTTTATATAGTTTTTAAATGAGATAAACTGTATGTGTATTCTATATCTACAAATATGTTGGGTAGAACATGGGTAGATGAGATACTTGGTATGTGATAAAGTGATGAGGTATGAAAGATGATTAAGAATGATATTGGTAGACGCACCAATTAAAGAATGTCATAAAACTAGCAGATGTGCTGGAGAATAATATCGGTAGATGGACCAAGTAGTGAATGTCGTAATCCTGGCAGATGCGCTTATAGGATAATGTCGGCAGATGCGCCAAATAGAGATTGTCATAATAATAGCAGATGCGCTTATAGGGTAATCTTGGCAGATGCGCTTATAAGATAATGTCGGCAGATGCGCCTAAAAGAAAAGGTCATAAACTTGGCAGTCGCGCCTCATAGTGTATGACGTAATCCTGGCAGAGGCGCTTAAAGGATGATGTTGGTAGATGCGCCTTATGTAGCAATAGATTTTTGTGCTAATTCCTTAGGTCAATCCTAGGAATGGATGAATGACGGGTAGTTGAATTCTTAGGGTAAAATCCTAAGAAATAAAGGAGATAATGGGGATGAGTAATTGGGTTGATTGTTTGATGGTTGAATATAATAATTATATTATTGTGGGTTGAAAACCCTATATGCTCATCAGGCTCCCAAGCCTGACCCACTCAGTTTTCTTTGCAGTACAGGTAATGACACAAGGGTATAAGTTGGTGGACTTAACGAGAGGTTTTGGATTATATATCAGTAGTTGAATAACTATTGTAAGGTCTATTTTATATTGTTTATGCTTTTGGTCTGTATCGGAACATGACACCCCGAGGTTTTATTATTTAATGGAAATACATTCTCTTTGAGAAATGTTTTGATAAATGGTTATCATATTTTATTTTGGGAACAAATTCCGCAACCGTTTTCTTTAAACGATCACTCTGATTTATAAAACAAAGCATAAAAAAAATCGGTCTTTTCTGGCCGTGAAATTGGGGAAGTCACACTTGTCAAACCCAATATAGATCTATACACAACTATCACGCTCTCCCTACAATAGACTCTGGTTACAATTTACAGGACTTGTGACTTAGTTACCATGAAGGTAACACGAAGGGAATGTCTCACAAATTTATTCATTAACAGATTTACGTGAACTGAATTAAAACCTTTGGTAAATAAGTTTGAAATGTAAATGATAAATAAACTATACCTATTATAGTTTATCCAAAATGTTTATAATGTAAAGGAACCCCTTTTATAAAAATACATTAATGCTATGAGTTCATAAACTATGCTTATTATAGCTTATTATATGTGTTCGAAATAAATGAAGAATCTTATCATGAATGACAAAATTTCAGATTATGATGTTAAACTAACAAGAAAATACATTCAATATTTAGAACTTATTGTTATACACTTTGCTCAACCTAATACAAAGTGTTATGAAAGTTATAAGTTGTTAACTAGTTTTTAACCTTTCTGCACTGTTTTAGAAAAATCATAGAAAAATCATACGAAGTCGAAAACTTAATCTATAAATTCTAAGAGTTCATAAAATGTGTCTACTTTATTAATAATTTTTATTATGATTTTTGGAAGTCTTTAACTTGTGTTAAAATGTTCATATTCAAAGACTGGTCCGAACTCGTTTCTGAAATGATAGACAGTTTTGTAAAAATCACCATAAATCGTAGAAAAATCATATGGAGATGTGCAAGTAGTCATTTTAAATCTATGAACCTGAAATATTTGCGTATTAAACAGTTTTGAAAGAAATTAAGTTTAAGATAGTTAAAATAGTCTGTGAATAAGACTCAACTTTTCTGATGAAAGCTGTTGTTTAAGTTTAGTTGTGTTCTTGGTGTTTTAACTTGTATTCCCCCCCCCCCTCTTAAAACCTAAGAAAAACATGAAAAGATAGGGGTATGAACTCACCTTGAGTGATTTTAGTAGATGCATGATGAAGTAAAGAAGTGTTCAACTCAAGAACACTTAGATGTTGCTTGAAGATTCGAAGATCTAATAACAAATATGACTATACTTGTGTAAGGAACTCATGATTTGAGTGAACAAATGTAAGGAAATCAAGTGTGGGAAGAGATTTACTTACCAAGGTAGATGAAGAACTTGAGAATCAGCCTTGAAATCTCGAAATCTAGAGAGAGAAGTGAGAGAGAATGAGTTTTTGCTTCTTAGTGAAGTATGAGTGAATGGGAGGATAGATAAGGGTTTTCCTACCATTAATTCAAAGTACTTGGCTGGAAAGAGGGGGAAAAGGACAATGAAATGACCAGGTATGGTGGAAAGACAAGGGTTGGTCATTGAGTGGGTGTGGGTGGTTGCTTGTGTCATAAACTAAAGTCAAGTCAACACTCCCCCTCAAGTACTTCACCTACTCTTGTTGGATAAGATTTACACCCAAAAATGTGATTAATTATGAAATAAGGGGTTTTATATGTTAAAATATGATTTTAGGTGAAAATCCCGCTTTAAAATAATTAAAAACGGGCTTAAACGGAGTCGTGGTCGAAAACCGAGTGGAAAATGGGAAAAATCCGAAGTTAGGGACGTGGTTCCAGTCGTAGCAACATTAGAACCGGAGAGGTGGTTTGGTTGGTGAATTGGATCCGAGGGGGGAGGGGACTTCGGTCCGAGCAAGTACCGCAGGCGAACTCGTCAGAATGGACCGCAGGCGAAGGTCAGATGCGGTGCTCCAGTTTCGGGTTCGGTTCCAGCTTCGGTCTTCATCTGCCTCGGTCCTCAGCAGTTCCGTTCCTCAGCCGTTCCGGTCCTCAGTCGTTTCGGTCCTATGGCTGCGGTTCCTTAAGAGGCCTTCGGATTTGGTCCTTTGAGCTTCGGTGCAAGGAGGGTTTGGTCCCAATAAAGATACTTCGGCTCTAAAAGGCTTTTTTTCAAGGTATCATCCCGTTTCGAATGGTTTTTCACCAAGTCAAGTGTCGGGATGCCCCAAATGATTACAAAACTCAAAAGAGGTTTTGAGAGAGATTGGGAGGGATTTGACATACTTGGAGAGATTTGACATACTTGGAGAGATTTCACATTTTTGGAGAGATTTCTCATATAGAGAGAGATTTGGGAGAGATTTCACATTCTTGGAGAGATTTCTCATACAGAGAGAGATTTGGGAGAGATTCACATTCTTCGAGAGATTTCTCATAAAAAGAGAGATTCGGGAGAGATTTCATATTGTTGGAGAGATTTCTCATAAAGAGAGAGATTTTTGAGAGATTTCACATTCTTGGAGAGATTTCTCATATAAAGAGAGATTTCGGAGAGATTCACATTCTTAGAGAGATTTCTCATACAGAGAGAGATTTAGGAGAGATTTTACATTTATGGAGAGATTTCTCATACATAGAGAGATTTGAGAGAGTTAGACTGAAAGAGATTGGGAGAGACTTCTTTTGTGACCTTTTTGAGTGTTTGGTTCTGTAATTCAAGGTTTGTAAACCTCGTTAAGTATTGTTATGATTGTTATATGCCCCCAAGGGTTAAGGAATAGCATTTTATCGAGTTGTTTCATCACTTGCCCTAATTGAGGTTTAGAATTTCCGAACATGTGAAAACTCTTAGTGATACTTTGTATTAAGATTGCGAGTTGTTCAATAAGTAACATAATGGAAACCCTAATATACAAGGGTTAGATGAGTTGAACGGTTTGACTTAGCTAAAATTTACTGTTGTCACAGATTAGTTTTAGAGAGAAATAGCAAGACCTATTTGTACTCTTTCTATCAAAAGCTAATGAGATCTTGAACCAGATTTATTTACTTCAGGTGTTCATGATTTGTATGACGTTCACAAGATTTAATCAATTCCACGTATGTCATCATAATCAATACCACTACACTATAGGTAGCCATGACGTGAAGTCCTGCTCAAGTTGACTTTAACTATGGTTGACTTTTGGTAAATTTTAGAGTTTTAGGGTGTAGACTGACAGGGTACTTCTTTATTGTTGTTAGATGTGTCTTATAGTACCTATCTACCCCGGTGTGTGTGACTTGCTATGTGTTATTCGTTAAATGTGAGGTGAGTCTTCTCATTATATATGTTGACCAGTTGGGTCTTATTTATTGATTACAGTTATATGTGAACTAAGTTGTTGGTAACTACTAGATTGCAGATAGTCCCCAAGGTTGTTGATAACCCGTGAGGTGTGTTGTTAATCCACACGGCGTGCTATTAGCCCACTGAGTCTTCTGATAGTCCCCACGGTTGCTTATAACACATAGTTGTTTATATTGTGTGTTATATGTGACACTCAGCTCCAGGGTTGTTGAAAACTCATAGTTGATTGTTATGTTGTGTTGTATGAAATATTTTTGGGAACTCACTAAGCTTTATGCTTACAGTTATGTATTAAATATTTTACAAATACTTATCAGGTTGCAAAGGCGGGACTGTACACATCAGTAGATTTTTTATTTGAGTTCCACATTGTCTTCTTTATAACTCTCATTCATGAATAATAGTTTATGAACAAATGGTTTGATTGAGTGTAACTTTTTAAAATAGATGTTTTATTATCTTAAAATGGAAATTTTGACCTGGAATTTTTGAGATGTTACAATTAAATTTTAATGTTTGGATCTATTTATCAGCAATTAATATTTCGTATCAGTTTTTTTAAATATTTTTATAATTTTTGTTCTGTATTTGGAATGAACAGTTTTATAAAAACTAAGAAAAAAGAGAAAACTACAGTTAGTTGCAACGAATAGCATTAGCGTCGACGCATAGTATTAGCAGTGATGGATAGTATTTGCGGCAACGAATAGCATATCAGAGTGGCAATTTGAATATTAACAACGAGCCAACAACATCGACTCTTTAACGGCAACATTCTAGTCCTTTGGCAGCTACGTCGGTCGCCACTAAAGGTCTTGTAGTAACACGCCACCACTAATGTTTTTACTCTTTCAATTTTTTTAGTTTTATTTACTAACATGTGGTTTTTGGTTAATTACGCATTTCTTTTTGAATTTACAACACAGAAAAGATTCTAAACACGTAACTCTCACATGGAAGGCCTTTAAATAATAGGATTATTGCTAATAATAGCATAACTTTATGATTTCATATTCGTTTGTATTCTCAATTTTTGTCTATAAAAGAATGATATACAGCAGTGGCTAAGTACAACTAATAAATATATCTTGATCATAATGGTGAGCAAGCTCTTAAGATTTGGCAGAAGACAACTTCACACCATTGTCTCTAGGGATATCATCAAACCCTCTTCTCCAACCCCTTCTCACCTCAAAACATATAATCTTTCGCTGTTTGATCAACTTGCTGTGAATGCATACATGCCGGTTGTAGCATTCTACCCAAGCTCTAGCATTTTTCAAAGTCCCCATGATAAAACCCTTGAGCTGAAGAACTCCTTGTCACGTACCTTAAATCAGTACTATCCGTATGCTGGTAGGCTGGCCAAATCTTGCCCAACATACGTTGACTGCAGTGACGATGGAGTTGAGTTCATTGAAGCAAGCAACGACAGTCCACTCTCGGACTTCCTCCACCAGTCAGCCCATGAAGATCTAGATCAACTCTTTCCAGATGATCTGATATGGTACAAGTCAAACCACAAAGGTCATACTGATGAAAACGAAAGCACTTCACCGTTGTCCGTTCAGGTCAACCATTTTTCATGCGGTGGAGTAGCCGTCGCAGTATCTCTGTCGCACAGGATTGCAGATGCAAGCAGTATTTTTAATTTCCTCAATCACTGGGCTACAGCGACGCGATCTGGTGCAGGGGAGCATCATGATCTATCACACATCAATCCGCATTTTCTTTCTTACAAGACTAGAAACGTTAATTTGCCTAAAAATATGCCTGATAGACCACAAGGTGACTATGTCACGAGGAGTTTTGTGTTTCCTAACTCAAAGATAAACGACCTCAAAGCCAAGATCACAAGCATGACCATGGAAACTGGAGAACCTATCAGTAACCCTACCCGAGCTGAAGCTTTAACATGGCTACTTCATAAATGCGCAGTGGCAGCAGCATCCAAAACGAACTCAGGCGTTTTCAAGCCAACAGGAGTGTGCCATGCATTGAACTTGAGAAGTAATTTGGTCGAGTCATTGCCGGAAACAAGTGTAGGAAATCTTTATCTTGCGATGGAGTATCCAACTGCGAATGAAAGTGAACTAACGCCAAGTTAAACAGACTTTGTGACTATTACGTATATACTGTCATATCCAGGTTTCCTACATATGGGATTGATTTTGGGTGGGGCAAGCCCGTAAAAGTAACTGTTGGTGGGGTTGTGAAGAATGTTACTATTATGATGAGTACTCCCAAAGGGGATGGCATCGATGCACTTGTGTCTTTGGATAGACAAGACATGAAGATAATTCAAAACGATTCTGAACTGTTAGCCTTTTGCTAATTCAAAACAACGCGTTGGCAAAGTAATATCATTAACGGGATTTGATCCGGTTTATTTAAAGTTTGCATAAAAATTTTATAGACAGCAATCGAGTATTTAATAAATAATGTGGTGTCTGATGGGAAAGATTTGACGTTACGGGTGATACAAGAAAAGTATATTTAATTAAAATAGTATCTTTTGAAAATTTTCTGTTAACTGTGAAATGTTAAAATAATGAGGAAATTTGTTGGCGTATTGGTGCAGTCAAGTAAACGTGGTTGTTGTGGGAAAAATACAAATTAATACAAAATTCTGAAAATTTAAAGTACCTTATGGTTTTTCATTAAAAAAATGTCACCGAGCATATATAATGTTAAGGTGGGTGACAAACAGGGTAATCTAGTGAAAATCAGACTTTTTGAAATATGGTGGGACCCACTTCTATGTGGGGACCTAAATATTATCTATTTTGGAAACGACAAATGATTAAACAGAAGCCTACTCGTATATTTCAACGAGTACTCCAGGTTCGAGCTCCTTTACAGACAAATCTCACCCCCACAGGGGTCTTTAGGGAAAATTTCCCGACATGTGGCACAAGTTTAAGAGGCATCCAAAATGGGTTTTGCAGGGATTGAACTCCCGACCTTTGACCCCACGTGGGTATTAAGCCCAGTACCTCTTCCCAGCTAGGCTGGAAGTCATTGGTACCTAAATATTATCTACGAATACAAACGTGTTGATCGTGCAAATTGTCGCACTATACAGGTTGCTAAGTTAAGGGGCGGTAGAGTAGTACGTGCAACATCTTTCGTCACATATTTCATTGCTAGGTCACGGGTTGCTAAGTCGAAGGTTGTAACACACCGAGTTCAGAAGTGCAAGTTTAGGGTTCTTAGTGTAAATAAGGAAGGCCGACTCGGCGAGTCGATGGATAGACTCGGTGAGTCGAGTCGCGATTCTGGTCACGCGATAAGTGGCAAACTCGGCGAGTCGGAGGCTGGACTCGGCGATTTGGTGCTGGAATGAGAAAAACCCTAATCCGGAGTTTGTGCCATATATAAAGAGCATAATACCCTCTCTTCAGCCTCTTTACATTCCCTTTGAGTCCCAGAAACCCTAATAGCCGTGAGTGAGAGCTTGAAGAGTGTTTGGAGCTTTGAGAAGTGAATTTAGTGGAGGAGACTTGAAGAGCAAGAGGCAACCATCAAGGATTTCGTGTGGATCCAGAACCCACTCCAGTTTGGGACACATTTGTGAGGTATTAAGCTGTTACCTTGACCTTTTCTTCTAGAATCATTCATATGTGGAGGCTAGGGTTTTCCTTGGTTAAGGGAATTGTTATAGAAGCTAGATCTAAAGCTGAAACTTCAGATCTGAACCTCTTTTGAGTCCTAAGTTCATAAAGTTCCAGTCCTTGGATGATTGGTAAAACCCCTTTTGTCTAAAACCCAAGCCCTAGTGTGTTTTGAGTTTATATCTCCTTGATATCACGTAATGTTTGCAATTTTACGTGAGGGATAGCTTGTAGAAGGATAGATCTGTGGATTTGAGCCCCAGCATGGCTTTGAAAGCCACTGCATGGGTTAAGACGTGGAGATACTCGACGAGTCGCATGGGTGGACTCGACGAGTTGGATAAAGATAGGCAGGAACTCGAAGAGTTAGAAGAACAACTCGGCGTGTCTGTTGAATGTTGCCTTGGACTCGGCGAGTCTGGTCGAGGAGTCCTAACCTTTTCGGGTTGAATGGTGAATCGGTGAGTCGAGGGATGACTCGGTGATTTGAGCGTGAAGGGATTCAGAGTTGTTGGACTCAGCGAGTCTTGAGGCGACTCGGCAAGTTGAGTCCCGATATTGGAGTTTTTCAGAGCATGGGGACTCGATGAGTCAGCGTGTTGACTCAACGAATAGAGTCAGTCAGGAAGTTTGACTTTGACTGAGGACTTTGACTTTGACCAAGGGTTGACCAGTTTGACTTCCAGGGGTATTTTGGTAATTATTGCTTTTGGTTATTTAGTATTGACCAGTGGTGAAGTTCGTGTCGGTGGTTGGAGCAGCGTGATCTTATATCTTCAGTCAGCAGTTGCGAGGTGAGTTATCCTCACTATAGCGATAGGGTCTACGGCACCAAGGCCGACCCTTTATCGGATGGAAATCAGGGTAGTTGTTTGTTATGTTATTGCTTTGCTATGTTGCATCCTGGTAGTTAGGATGGTATATGTTAGAGACCTGGTTAGGGTCGGTATCTTGGGTTATAGCATAATGCTATGCTAGTGACAGGTTAGGTCGGTATATTGGTAGGGATGTGTTATATGTGTGATTTGCTAGATTGATTGATTAATTGTGAATTGTTATATGATTATATGTTTATGTGCACATGGTTGGTTGACTGGGGTTGGGTTGAGGCGGGTCCTGCTTTGTGCTGTAGGCCAACATACCCAGGGCAGACAGGATATTCTGAAGGCCCAGCAAGCGGTCCGGATAGGCTGCAGGACCCAAGAGGGCGGACCAGACGTGCCGAGGCTCGGAGAGTGGACCAGGCCGACTGAAGGCCCGGTGCGAGCGGACCAGTCATATTGTTGACTCAAAGAGTGGACCAGGTGGGTTGAAGGCCCGATGCGTGCAGACCAACTGCACTGTAGACTCGACGTATATGGCTAGACTCGGAGGGTGGTCCAGGTGGACTGTAGGCCCGGTGCGGCGGACCAGTCACACAGTAGACCTGGAGTGCTTGACTGTTCTGCTATGGTTACGATATGATATGTGTGGTATTGTAGTTGGTATTTTCGAGGTATCACACTAAGCTTTCGGGCTTACATTTGTGGTTTTATGTTTCAAGTACTTCAGGAGACCGTGGCCAGGCAAAGTGTGACAACTTGAAATTTCTATTCGGTATAACATGTCAAGTCAATAGAAGTCAGAACAGTTACTGTTAATTTTCAGACTTTTTGGAATAAGTTTGAGTAATTCAGGATTAACACTTTAGGAGATATCAGGAGGGAGGATGCCCTAGGGTTTATTGTGCAATAATAAACTTTCAAAACATCAAAAGTTTAAAGTTTACGACCTAAACACGGAGTTTACGGTCGTAAAACCTAATGGGAAATGGTATAAAAGTGTCACTTAGATATTTTTATCACTTTTCCAACTTTCAAGATCAAATCTCAAACTCTCTAAAGTATCATCCAAAGATTTCTTCCAAATCTTCATCTAGTAAGTGTTTCTAACCCTTTCAAGTTAGTATATCACTTAATCTAGTGATTTAACACACTTGTATCTGTTAGATCTTTCCAAAAGGGTGAATCTTCAAGTTTCACCAAGAACACACACTAGTGTTCTTGGCCTTTTGGTGCCTTCCAAGCTTCTAAGTAGTAAGTACTCCTACCCTAGTGTATTGTAAAGCTTGTTATACTTCCATACATCAAAGAAACACAAGGAAACACCAAGATCCAAGGTGTTTACAGTCCAAGAACTCCTTGAACCGTAAACCCTTCTTTAGGTGCAAAAATGTCCCTAGCCCTTTACTAAGCCTTGGTAACTTGCATAGATCCACTCCTTAATGTGTATAAGACATGAAAAATGAAAATACCATAATCCATATGGGTTTACGGTAGTAAAACCAAAAGGAAATGGTCTTGGGGCCGTAAACTCCTCAAAGGAGAGAAATGGTGCCTTAACCTCTTCCAAAGGCCTAACCATCAAGTAGAAATGCTTCAAAGGACTTGTAGAACCTCAAAACAACTTATGGTCAAAGAGTGATGAGTTTACGACTGTAAACTCATGAGTTTACAACCGTAAACTCATTGGGTGATGGTCACAAAACCGTAAACTCCAAGGGAGTTTACCCTTGAACCCCAAACACAATAGCAAGGTCCTAAAGCACTTAGATGCAGTCCTTATGACTTGTAGCACTTATATAAGGTGTTTTACATGTCTTAGGATGTCTTAACTTTGTCAGTTAGTGGTTTGAAGCCTAATTGGATACATATATGTGTGATTATATGTTAACTAGGATCATTGGGTGTGTACAAGTCTTCACTTGACACCTAGCAATCCTACATCATTCAGTTCATCCAAACCACCATCTACAGGTGAGTTCATACCCCTTAATCAATGTTTTAAATGATTTTAAATACTTTAATGGGGGGGGGGGGAATACAAGTAGAAAACATTATGTTATAGAATCAATCACATGTGATTTATAGCTGTGTTTTCAACCAACTGATCTCACATACTTCAAAATGTGATACATGAAATGGTTTTCTGTCTTAAAATATTTTGTTATCAAATGAATTACTTTTGAAATGTTTTATAAAATGACATCACGTCATTATTATTTATTTTTCAAAGCTCTTAAATGTTTTAGAAAACCTCTTTCATGTCCTTGTTAAAATCTATATCCATACACTTATGTTCATATATATATATATATATATATATATATATATATATATATATATATATATAGGTGTTGGGTTGATAGCTTTCATTCTTCATTCAGTTCCCACACTCTTGAGTAGCAAGGGTGTATAAACCTTCTTGGACAACAAATACATTACAGTAAACTATCATAGGGATAGTTTAGGGGATACAAAACATTATTCCTATTACAAGGAATCACACCAGAGTCAATTCATTCATGAGTCTATACTAAATGCTATGTGAAGAGATACACTTACACGGATACACTTACGTGGATACTTGTACCTAGATACTATATGATGAGATACTGTTACATACTATACGTGTAGATTAGTTTTGTCTATCCTATTACAAAAGGATACTATACGGGACTAACCATTCTGGAACCCACCTGTTAGCAACAAAGATAATGAACATCTACGAATGCATACGGTTAATACTTATACTAGGGGTACCTTTACGGGACTAACCATTCCTACGACCTTTTGTTAGCTTTAGAGGAAAATGAACATCTACGGATGTTCAAGGTTAATACTTTTCGGCAGTCGCGATGTCGTGTTTATCCTAATACAAAAGGATAAACATTCAACTCTTGGTGGAAGACTACTTTCAAAACATTCGGGTCTTGGTAGAAGACTACTTTCATACTGCTAGGAAATATGGGATTTTCTAGGGTTTTCACACTTATATCAAATGTTTCATTCAAAGGTTTACATGGCATTCATAACAGCTTTCCAAAACAGAGTAATGACACTTGAATACTTATGAATTCACCATCTTTATACTGATCTACTCTTTCAAAATAACATGTATTCTCAGGTCACCAGTAGATAGGTATGATGACCAGGTTTTGAGAAGACAGAGCACAGCCAAGACTCGTCTTTTATTTTGATTACATATTTTGGTGTCTTATTACAATGCAAGAACACACATGTATTAAAACTTTACTTTTAATGCAATGGATGATTTTGTTTCTTGTTTACTACTTTAGACTGTTATGATACTTCACATGACGTCCTCCACCACTGAACGTTTCCGCCGTTCTTGGTTTTTGGGGTGTGACAGATTGGTATCAGAGCATTGTTTATAGTGAATATAGTATATCAACCCATAAAAGATATACTAACTATAAATATATTGGGATTAAAATACTCTGACTAAGAGTTTATACTTTTAAATACTAAAATATTTAAGTAAGTATACATGCCTCCATTCATACTAAAACCGGTGTCACAACGACAAGAACAAAAGTATTACGATTGTTGAATATCACAAGTGAGCCTGGGGATATATAGTAAGTCTTGGGAATGGCATAGCCTGATCAACTATACTGGTCCGAGGAGTGATTAGCATATGCCCAAGAATGGTTGTAATGTGGTAACAAGTCTAAAAACTTACCAACACAATCACAAAGAAATACCATAGGGGTATTTGGTCTTACTATAATTATCTTAGTTAGTTCGTCTATTTAGTTAATTCTTATATCCCTTTTCTCGCATAGATATCATGGCTGGATGGCTAGAGGAAGAGCGAGAAGATGATCACCCAATCCCATTGGATGATCACCATGCTGAGGGTTTTCCTGATTGTTCTGACTCGGAGCCTGAAGTCAACAACCTACCTCCAGCTGCTCAAAACCCAAACTTGAACCCCCGTCCCGCATTTCAAGGACCCACACCTCTGTGGGCCACAAACTTGAATAGGTGGAGTCAGGATCAGGGTCAACCTATCCCCTACAATGGAGACAGAAGCTTCTACAACCTCACTGAGGGAGGTTCTACTGATAGGGTCCTTCCCATCATGGTTCATAGGATTTCTCGAAACACGATACTGGGTCAGTTAACTATCAATCGAGTCGTTGATATTGACACCAACTCTAGAGTTAACACAGTCCACATTCGCCAACTAGAGTCTTCTCATGAAAGGACTCTGGTCCGCAATCCAGCTCTGCAGAGAGAACTTGCTGAAACCCAAGTTGAGGTTAGGGAACTTCGATCTCAGCAAGTGAGAGCTGACAGGCGTATGAGGGACATAGAATGCCTACTGTTAGGATCAAGAACTCATGCTAGCAGTTCTCGTCGCCGATAGAATCTCATCGACTCATCTTTTGGATATAACCTAGTTTATGTAAAAACTTTGGTCTAGTTTCCTATCTTTGTAAATCTTAGACCTGTTAGGTCTTGATCTAGTCATAGTTTTTTCAAAATTTTCTCATCTTGGTTGATGTAAGGCCTACTTCTAGTCCATTTTCCCAAACTTGTTACATCTGTAATTCCAGTATTATTGACATATATCTAATCATATGGAAATTATTATCCAAATGCTATCATCTTCATTCAAACATACTATTCATTGTGCTGTTGGAATATGGAGAGTTAGTCCATGAGTCACTCTCATTATTCATTTATTCTTATCCACATTGTCATCTTTTTAAACGTATAGTTAAAAGATGCCGCCACGCAGAAACCCAAGGCGTAACCCAAATAACGAAACGCCGATACCACCACCTCCTCCACCACCTCAACCTCCTCAACCACCTTCTCCTTTCAATGCCACTATGTTCCAGGCAACCTTCACAGCAACCGTAGCAGCTGCCGTGTCAGCCATCAATACTCCTGCCCCTAGTGGATCGGGAACAAGTGCACATCCATCCAACCACGGCGAGAGCCATGAGCATCCTAGGGAATGCACCTACAAGGACTTTACAAATGCTAAACCCCGGAACTTCAATGGAACTTGTGGGGTTATGGTCTTAAGGCAATGGATTGAAAAGACGGAAGCGGTCTTTGAAATCTGCGCCTGCCCGGAGAGGAACAAGGTCAAGTTTGCTACTTGTACCTTTTCTGACAGAGCACTAACTTGGTGGAATGGCCATGTTAAGTCTCTAACTATAGTGGTGGCAGATTCTATCAGCTGGGAAAACTTGAAAGCCATGCTGATGAGAGAGTACTGTCCTCGAGGGGAAATACAAATGTAACACCGTGATTTCCAAAAATAAAATTTTTGTTTAAATAATCGATTTAATATTAAAAGCACTTGTTTAAAATCTCATTCACATTCGAATTACAAAACATAATTTCATTTTCATTATAACAGAAGACCAGGATCCTCCAAAACGCAACTCTTTCTTCGGTGTGTACAATCGAACCGTTGCCATCCTGCTTTACAGTAAGAACCTGAAACAACATAACGTAAACAACGTAAGCACGAAGCTTAGGGAGTTCCCCAATATACCTTACACACATACGCCTTCCGGCCCGGACCTTTCGGTCCACGTAACATTGCCTTCCGGCCCGGATCTTTCGATCCACATAACATTGCCTTCCGGCCCGACCTTCCGGTCCATGTGTCTCTGGGGGCTTCCGCCCCTGCTGGGTAAACCTTTCGGCCTTACCCACGCCGACCTTCCGGTCCATCACACATCATATCGCCTTCCGGCCCATAAACATATATAACACATAATACAAATACTCTAACACATAAAGCACATATATCATATATCATACCTGACCTTTCTGTCACATAATACCTTGCCTTCCGGCCCATATATAAGCATGCATATCACGCGTAGCAACTAACTTTCCATTCATAGCATATAAGCATAACACACAATATACTCGACCTTCCGGTCACGCAATCAAACCCTTCCGGGTGAGGTATAGTGAGAAGACTCACCTCGCAATCACTGGAAGATAGCAACTCCTGAAATCTCTTGCACTTGATCCTCCGAGCTACAAGCTCCCTGTCTCATCATATATCTCTCCTTAATACTTCTATCTCCCACGTTAACTGACCCTACAACGTTACACACAGGTTAACTCTGGTCAACAGTCCAATGTCAGCTCGACTGGACTCGGCGAGTTCCCTGGCGACTCGGCGAGTCTGGTCGTCCTTCATTCCTCTAAGATTCCCCTTCTACTCGTCGAGTATCCTCATTGGCTCGACGAGTCACTCCTGGAAGAATCGCGGGGCCACCCCGACTCCACTCGCCGAGTCTGAAGAACAACTCGGCGAGTCCCAGTGAATCTTCAAGCTACTCGCCGAGTCTGATCATCCGACTCGGCGAGTCCACGCCATGCAGTCGATCAAACTGCTTCCTGAGATACATATTTTCCCGAATATCCAAACATGGGACCTTCTGGACCTCTAAGGGTCCTAATACAAGGGTATAAACGTTGAACAACAACATAACAATCCATCTAAACTCCAAATGGGTTTCACAAACCCTAACTCCACATACACATCAATCACAGAAGAATGTAACACGAATTATTACCTGAATGATGTGCCTTCCATGTCCCCAACTTCAGAACTCGACCCCCCTTGCTCTTCCTTTGGCCAAAATCCTTCCTCTTCTTGCACCACAATTCCTTCCAAGTCCATAATAGCCTTCAAGTTTGTTCTAGACATCCACAACGGCTAGGGTTCCTCTACAATCGGCCAAAAGACGAGAAATGACGACATAACAACCCTTTTATACGACCCAAACTGAAACCGCTAGGGTTTCTGCTGAACAGCGTCGACTCGCCGAGTCCATGCCTGGACTCGTCGAGTCCAGTCGCGAACCCGCGACCAAATCTGCGACCCTACTCGGCGAGTCTGGCTCCGACTCGTCGAGTCTCCCCTTTAAAACACCCCCAAAATGCAATTTAACAATACTTGAGATTTTGGGCTGTTACAACAAAAACTCGAACAGGAACTCCGGGGCCTAGAGATGGTTGGTTCCGACATATCAACCTATACGAATAGATTCTGTGATCTGGCAATTCTATGCCTTGATATGGTTGCTCTCGAGAGCAAGAAAATAGAGAGATATATTTGGGGACTGTCGCCCCAGATCCAGTCAGGTGTGTTAGCATCCAAGCCTGTTACTTTTGACAGCGCCAAGGAGCTGGCACAATCTCTCATAGATCACGGGAAACACCAAAATCCAACAATCCCTACACCCCAACAACAGAAGGGAAACAACAATGACAACAAGAAGAAGGGATGGAACAAGAGGAAAGGTGGGGCTTCAAAAGAATCCTCAAAGAGACAACAACTTGTGGCAATCAATGCTTCCACGATAACCCCTGTTGTCCCTGGAAACGCCTTACCAGCAAAAACTTATGCTGGTAATCTTCCGAAGTGCAAAAAATGCAACTTCCATCACCATGGACCTTGCAAGGAAATGCAGTGCTCTAACTGCAATAGGAAGGGGCATACAGATCGTTTATGCAAGAATTCAGCAAGGCCGACCGCCCAAGTTCCTAACGCCGGTGTGGGCCAAGCTTGCTACGGATGTAGCGAGGTAGGCCATTACAAGAGGAACTGCCCTAAGGTGGGGATGGATGGTGGAGTAGGAAGAGTTATGGCCATAGGCCACGAGGAAGCCGTAGCTGATCCAACTATAGTTACTAGTACCTTTCGCCTCGATAACTCATATGCTTGCATACTTTTCGACAGTGGAGCACAGAAAAGTTTCATAAGTCATAAATTTGTGCACCTACTTAAACAAAAACCATATGCATTAGGTAAATCATTCACGGTAGAAATGGCAAATGGGAAAACGGAAAGTACTAATTGCATATACGTAGGTTGTACTTTAACTTTAGATGGTCATACTTTCAAGATAGACCTCATGCCAGTCCCAATTAAATGTTTCAATGTTATTATCGGCATGGATTGGTTGAGTCTTCTTCGCGCCGACATCATGTGCTTTGAAAAAGCAGTTCGTCTTAACCTTCCTAACAACGAAACCTTAGTTATCTATGGCGACAAACCTAGTACGAGCCTTCGCATCATTTCGTGCATCCAAGCTTAGAAGTGCTTACGAAAGGAATATCATGCATTCCTCGCACACATCATCGATACGAGTCAAGAAGTAAAAGACACTCAGAACATCCCCGAGGTACGCGACTTTCCCGACATCTTTCCAGAAGAACTTCCTGGATTACCACCACAACGCCAAGTCGAGTTCAGAATTGACTTAGTGCCAGGGGCTACTCCCGTAGCCAAATTTTCTTACCGTCTGGCATCGACAGAGATGCAAGAACTTTCCAATCAGCTTAACAAACTTCTCAAGAAGGGATTCATTAGGCCAAGATTCTCACCATGGGGAGCACCGATCTTGCTCGTCAAGAAGAAGAATGGATCGTTTTGTATGTGCATCGACTACAGGGAACTCAACAAGCTTACCATCAAAAATCGTTATCCCTTGCCCCGCATAGACGATTTATTTGATCAACTTCAAGGAGCCAACTACTTCTCGAAGATAGAACTACGATCCGGATATCACCAACTACGAGTGTTAGAAGAGGATGTTCCCAAGACAGCCTTCCGAACTCGTTATGGACACTATGAGTTTGTAGTGATGCCATTCGGATTAACTAACACACCCGCAATATTCATGGATCTGATGAATAGGGTGTGTCATCCTTAATTGGATCAGTTCCTCATCGTCTTCATTGATGACATACTCATCTACTCTAGAAGTAAGGAAGAACATAGTCAACATCTCCGCAGAGTCTTAGAAACATTATGATTGGAGATGCTCTATGCGAAGTTCTCTAAGTGCGAATTTTGGATCCGACGAGTCGAATTCTTGGGCCACGTTGTTAGCAAAGAGGGAATACACGTGGACCCTTCCAAAATCAAGGCCATTGAGAACTTCTCATCACTAAAGACACCTACAGAAATTCGTCAATTTCTAAGTCTCGCTGGCTACTATCGCAGGTTCATTCAGAACTTCTCCCCCATAGCGAAACCTCTTACGACATTGATCAAGAATGGTGTGGCCTTTGACTGGGAAGAGAAACAGGAAAGAGCATTCCAAACGCTCAAGCGAGCCTTCCGCACCGCACCAATACTATCCCTCCCCAAAGGGATAGAAGTCTTTGTTGTCTATTGTGATGCGTCGAATCAAGGACTTGGATGTGTTCTAATGCAGTGAGGTAAGGTCATCGCCTATACCTCGAGACAGCTAAAGACACATGAGGTTAACTACACCACTCACGATCTTGAACTAGGAGCAGTTGTGTTTGCTCTGAAGATCTGGAGCCACTACCTGTATGGCACAAAAAGCACGATCTTTACAGACCACAAAAGTCTACAACATATTTTTGAACAGAAGGAGCTCAACATGAGACAACGACGGTGGGTTGAGCTACTCAGTGATTACGAATGCGAAATTCATTATCATCCGGGGAAGCCAATGTAGTAGCCGACGCCCTAAGTCGGAAAGAATACTTTGGTCGTAGAGTCAAATCTTTGACTCTAACTATCCATTCACACTTGTGCATGCAAATTAAGGAGGTTCAGCTCGACGCTTTGAAACCTGAAAATGTAGCGGGTGAATCCCTGAGAGGGATGGATAAGAACATGGAAGTCAAGGGTGGCGGAGCCTTATACCTCATGGATCAGATTTAGACTCCGACACATGGTGGCTTCAGAGACTTGGTCATGACCGACGCACACAACACCTGTTATTTCATCCACCCAGGTTCAGATAAGATGTATCTGGATCTTAAAAAGTTATACTGGTGGCCTATCATGAAAGCAGATATTGCTACCTTCGTAAGTAAATGCCTTACTTGCACGAAGGTAAAAATTGAATACCAGAAACCCTCCGGTCATCTGCAGCAACCGGAGACACCAGAATGGAAGTGGGAGCGGATCACTATGGACTTCATAACGAAGTTGCCTAATAAAACGTGTCAACTTGATACCATATGGGTCATCGTCGACAGATTGACCAAGTCTGCACACTTCCTATCCATCAAACAAACTGACAAAATGGAGAAACTTACGAGAACCTACATTAGGGAGATTGTACGACTGCACAGTGTTCCCATATCCATTATATCAGACAGAGATAGTAGATTCACTTCTAGGTTCTGGCAGTCGCTACAAAGCTCTCTAGGAACTAGGCTGGACATGAGTACAGCCTACCATCCAAAGACCAACGGACAAAGTGAGAGAACTATCCAAACCATAGAAGATATGTTGCGAGCCTGTGTGATTGAATTCGGGAAAGCTTGAGATACTCACTTACCCCTTTTCGAATTTTCCTGTAACAACAGTTATCACACGAGCATAAAGGCAGCTCCTTTCGAAGCCCTCTATGGCCGAAAGTGCAGGATCCCCTCTGTGCTGGGCTGAGGTGGGTGATACCCAATTAGCTAAGGGACGAGTTTCCGAAAGCACTCTCACGGGTCCAAAGATCATTCGGGAAACGACAGAGAAGATCGTTCAAATTCATAAATAGTTGAAAGCTTCTAGAGACCGACAGAAAAGTTACGCTGACAAGCGAAGGAAACCGTTGGAATTCCAGGTGGGAGACCGCGTTCGTTTGAAAGTCTCACCCTGGAAAGTCTTGATATGCTTCGGAAAGCTAAATCCAAGATACATAGGGCCTTTCGAGATCCTTGCCCGAATCGGCCCCGTAGCTTACAAGCTCAATCTGCCGCGCGAACTCAGTAACATACATTTTACCTTCCACGTCTCGAACTTGAAAAAGTGTCTGTCCGAAGAGACTCTTGTAATCCCACTCGACGAGATCGAGATCAAAGAGAGCCTCAACTTCGTGGAAGAACCAGTAGATATCATGGACCGAGAGATCAAGCAAACGAAGCAAAGCCGTATCCTGATAGTGAAGGTTTGCTGGAACGCCAAGCGAGGACCAGAATTCACTTGGGAGCGAGAGGATCAGATGAAACTGAAATATCCTCATCTTTCTGCTTAGTTAATTGTAACAACCTATTTGCTTAAATTCTAATTTCTGGACGAAATTCCTTCTAACGGGGCGATGATGTGACAACCCGAAATTTCTATTATGTATAACATGTCAAGTCAATAGAAGTTAGAACAGTTACTGTTAATTTTCAAACTTTTTGGAATAAGTTTGAGTAATTCAGGATTAACACTTTAGAAGATATCAGGAGAGAGGATGCCCTAGGATTTATTGCACAACAATAAACTTTCAAAACATCAAAAGTTTAGAGTTTACAACCTAAACAAGGAGTTTACGGTCGTAAACCCTAATGGGATGTGGTATAAAAGTGTCATCCAAAGATTTCTTCGAAATATTCATCTAGTAAGTGTTTCTAACCCTTTCAAGTTAGTATATCACTTAATCTAGTGATTTAACACGCTTCTATCCGTTAGATCTTTCCAAAAGGGTGAATCTTCAAGTTTCACCAAGAACACCAAGAACACACACTAGTGTTCTTGGCCTTTTGGTGCCTTCCAAGCTTCTAAGTAGTAAGTACTCCTACCCTAGTGTATTGTAAAGCTTGTTATACTTCCATACATCAAAGAAACACAAGGAAACACCAAGATCCAAGGTGGTTACGGTCCAAGAACTCCTTGAACCGTAAACCCTTCTTTAGGTGCAAAAATGTCCCTAGCCCTTTACTAAGCCTTGGTAACTTGCATAGATCCACTCCTTAATGTGTATAAGACATGAAACAATGAAAATACCATAATCCATATGGGTTTACGGTAGTAAACCCAAAAGGAGATGGTCTTGGGGCCGTAAACTCCTCAAAGGAGAGAAATGGTGCCTTAACCTCTTCCAAAGGCCTAACCATCAAGTAGAAATGCTTCAAAGGACTTGTAGAACCTCAAAACAACTTATGGTCAAAGAGTGATGAGTTTACGACTGTAAACTCATGAGTTTACAACTGTAAACTCATTGGGTGATGGTCACAAAACCGTAAACTCCATGGGAGTTTACCCTTGAACCCTAAACACAATAGCAAGGTCCTAAAGCACTTAGATGCAGTCCTTATGACTTGTAGCACTTATATAAGGTGTTTTACATGTCTTAGGATGTCTTAACTTTGTCAGTTAGTGGTTTGAAGCCTAATTGGATACATATATGTGTGATTATATGTTAACTAGGATCATTGGGTGTGTACAAGTCTTCACTTGACACCTAGCAATCCTATATCATTCAGTTCATCCAAACCACCATCTACAGGTGAGTTCATACCCCTTAATCAATGTTTTAAATGATTTTAAATACTTTAATGGGGGGGGGAATACAAGTAGAAAACAGTATGTTATAGAATCAATCACATGTGATTTATAACTGTGTTTTCAACCAACTAATCTCACATACTTCAAAATGTGATACATGAAATGGTTTTCTGTCTTAAAGTATTTTGTTATCAAATGAATTGCTTTTGAAATGTTTTATAAAATGACATCAAGTCATTATTATTTATTGTTCAAAACTCTTAAATATTTTACAAAACCTCTTTCATGTCCTTGATGAAATCTATACCCATACACTTATGTTCATATATATATATATATATATATATATATATATATATATATATACATATATATATATACATACATATATATATATATATATATGTGTGTGTGTGTGTGTGTGTGTGTTGATGTGATAGCTTTCATTCTTCATTTAGTTCCCACACTCTTGAGTAGCAAGGGTGTATAAAGCTTCTTGGACAACAAATACATTCCAGTAAACTATCATAGGGATAGTTTAAGGGATACAAAACATTATTCCTATTACAAGGAATCACACCAGAGTCAGTTCATTAATGAGTCTATACTAAATGCTATGTGAGGAGATACACTTACATGGATACTTGTACCTGGATACTATATGATGAGATACTATTACATACTATACGTGTAGATTAGTTCTGTCTATCCTAGTACAAAAGGATACTATACGGGACTAACCATTCCGGAACCCACCTGTTAGCAACAGAGGTAATGAACATCTACGGATGTCTACAGTTAATACTTATACTAGGGGTACCTTTACAGGACTAACCATTCCTATGACTTGCTGTTAGCTACAGAGGAAAATGAACATCTACGGATGTTCAAGGTTAATACTTTTCGGCAGTCGCGATGTCGTGTTTATCCTAATACAAAAGGATAATACTTATATGGCTATATTTCCCTATTACTTTGATTTTGTGATACATTCACTTAAACGATGAGGTAGACAATATATTGTTAATAGTAGTCATATAAGGGAAAAACCATCTTTGTTACAACAAAACATTCAAGTCTTGGTAGAAGACTATTTTCAAAACATTTGGGTCTTGGTAGAAGACTACTTTCATACTGCTAGGAAATATGGGATTTTCTAGGGTTTTCACACTTATATCAACTGTTTCATTCAAAGGTTTACATGGCATTCATAACAGCTTTCTAAAATAGAGTAATGACACTTAAATACTTATGAATTCACCAGCTTTATGCTGATCTACTCTTTCAAAATAACTTGTATTCTTAGGTCACCAGTAGACAGGTATGATGACCAGGTTTTGAGAAGACGGAGCACAGCCAAGACTCGTCTTTTATTTTGATTACATATTTTGGTGTCTTATTACAATGAAAGAACACACATGTATTAAAACTTTACTTTTAATGCAATGGAAGATGTTGTTACTTGTTTACTACTTTACACTGTTATGATACTTCACATGACGTCCTCCACCCCTGAATGTTTCCGCCGTTCTTGGTTTTTGGGGTGTGACACAAAGGCTTGTAACAGTTTCCTTTTATTTGTAAATTTTTTATAATTAATTGCTTTCAAGAGTTATATATATATATATATATATATATATATATATATATATATATATATATATATATATATATATATATATATATATTTAATGGCTAACTATTAGAAATGATATATTTTTACATTGTCTTTTAACACGATAATTTAAACGACTGTTTAGATATTATTAGTAATTTCTAAACGACGTTTGATTTTTTATTAGACTAAGAGAAGTGGCATCGCCATCAGAGCTTGCCAGGCTCACTGGCAATGTTGAAACACCGCCCCCTAGCACTCGCTAGGGGGCTTGCTACTTGAGACTCGTCGGATGTTTGGCGAGAAGAGATAGACACAGAAGAAGCAATGTGATTGGAAGCAATGTTTTGGTCAACATCAGACCTATCCTATACACATCAAAATTTAGATATATTAAAAGATAGTCAACAAACAATTTATTCTTTATTTCTATATTTAAGTTTGGAAAACAATAAGTAAGATGACAGGTCGATTTTAAGAGTGAAAGAGGCAAAAAAATAAACCCTAAAAAACAAATATTATATGTTTTTTTGTTCACCGGAAGCAGCCGTTGTCCTCCACCAATTTCCTTCAGCACCGATTACTCTATTGTCACCGGTGTTGGTACGTGCTAGCTTTGCTTCACCGGTAAGACACCGAACTTGGTGATTTTTCTTTTTCGAACTCGGTTTCAATAGTTTGTGTTCATTTTCGTCATTTATCGCCAAAACTCGTTGCCATCTCCGCTCGATTCTCCGGTTAAAATTCGGTTGAAATCCTCATTGGCTGCTTCATTTACTCATCTTCTCCATTCTTTATGTTAGTTTTTTCTTTTTCTTGAAAGTAAATAAGCAATATTAGTCACTCCATTAAAGTAAAACCAGTACATGGTGTAACGACCCAATTTTCAAAAGAAAATTTTCATTTTTAAATTGTCAAAACACTTTCCTTAATATCCAAAATAGCGTTGTTTTCAATCCATAATAGTTACAAATTTTATTTCAAATCATCAGAGTGTCCTATAACCCCATGTGAGAGAGTGCACGCTGTGCCATCAAGCCTTGCCCGTGCCCTTGGGATCAAATGTACCTGAAGCAAATCCACAAACTATAAGCTAATGCTTAGTGAGTCCCTCAGAGCATACCCCACACACAATCCACATAAACACATATCATATTAGATCTAAAAGCTACGTCTACCACATAAGCCATGCATACAAACATATATGGATTATGTGGGCTCCTCCCAAGGTCTTACTCCAGGAAGCGATGGGCTCCCCCATGGTCTTTAACTTGAAAGCCATGGGCTCCCCCACATGGTCTAACATCCAAATGTCATGGGGTCCCCCATGGTCTTTAGTTGGAAAGCTATGGGCTCCCCCACATGGTCTTACATCCAAGTGCCACGGGCTCTTCCCATGGTCTTCCCAGCAAGTATCACATATATAGCTAGCATATCACCAAACATATCTAACTATCAAGCCACATATCTGTACAACAAGTATACCACATAAATCTACACAAGAAGTATACCACACATCTTTACAAAATGGGTCGGCCTTGGTGCCTTAGATCCATTCGTATGGTGAGAAGACTAACCTCTCGAATGTTGAACTGATAAGCTAAACTCAGGTATCTCCGACTCGCTAATCCTCCTCAACTGTCTACAATCATCAAGTGATTAACTTATCACAATTCCATAAATACCCTCAAAGTTAACCGTAGTTAACCCTTGTCAACAATCAAGGTCAACAGTCCATGTTAACCTCAACTCGTCGAGTGCATCCAACAACTCGTCGAGTTACCTGAGTAACTCATCAACTTGCCGAGTCCCTCCATGTCTAGGAAACCAAAAACCCATGAAGGCCGAAAACCCTAATCCTCCTGAGAGATCACTCGGAAGACCTGAAAATAGGTAAACCCTCCTTGACTCGTCGAGTTCCTTCAGCCCGTTTCATGTTCAGCCCTTTTCAGTGGGATCTAAGGTCCCAAACTTCAAATCCAACTTCCCCTAGTGAAGATACCATGTAAAGTTGCAAGCTTTACGTGCATGTAAGGCCTCACAAGGCTAGAATGTCAAAACTAAGCTCTCTACAAGGTTTTTGTGCATGGCAATGGGCTAGGCGGAATAAAGTGAGCAACTGTATGTCATTAGGGACCTAGAGAGGTCCAGATCTAGAACCATATCCTTGTGATAAGTGCAGATCCATGTCTGACTTCATTTTGCCCTAAAAATGGCCATTTACTTGCAAGAAGAGGGATCTAATCAATTAGAGATCAAGGTGATGAATTTATACCTCAAGATGATGGCCACTACAGAGCAGATGTTAATTCCTTTGCTCCTCTCCTTGTTCCTTCTTCTCCAAGCTCTACAATCCTTCACAAATACCCCAAAAAGTGCTGACAAAAGGATCTTTCTCTCACTTAAGGAGGTGCAAGGTCGAACTAGGGCTTTCTCTGGTTAGTAGGATCATAAGGGAGGCAACAAAAGGTGGATTATGTTCTTTAAAATGGGTGAAAACCCTAAACAGATAGGGTTGCCACTACAACGCCTAATCGTCGATTCGGGGCCTTCCGAATCGTAGAGTAGGACCTAAATCCCACATCCCCTAATAGTCTCTACTTGACGAGTTGGAGCACACCAACTCGCCGAGTCCATGCACAAAACCCTAAAAATTATATAAATTAATCAATACCTAGAACAGGTGTTACAAGTCTCCCCCACTTGAACTATACTTCGTCCTTGAAGTCTGCTGGCCCAAACAAATCTGGGTAGTGGTCACGCATCTCATCCTACGGCTCCCATGTGCATTCGAATCCCCTTCCATGCTGTCACTACACCTTCACCAGTTTCACTTCCTTGTTTCGAAGAACCTTGGTCTTAATATGTCGTCCAGAGAAACGACTGCGGCCTTGTCGGTGACACACTTCCGAAGCTATGACACATGGAAAGTGTTGTGAATCTGGCTATGCTCATCCGGCAGATCCAATCGATATGCCACCTTGCCCACCCAGGCTGTAATCTTGAACGATCCAATGTATCAGGGTCCTAGCTTGCCCTTTCTTCCGAAACCTGATGACTCCCTTCCATGGGGATACTTTCAGTAACAAAAAATCCCCCACCAGGAACTCAAGATCAGGTCGTCGCTAGTCAGTATAGCTTTTCTGATGGCTCTACGCGACTTGCAGCCGGTCACGCACCTGCTGAATCAACCCTGTAGTCTTGAGCACTACCTCCGTGCTCCCCATGACCTGGTGTCCAACTTCACCCAAACAAACCGGAGTCCTACATCTCCTACCATATAACATCTCAAACGGTGGTCGGACGATACTAGCATGGTAACTATTGTTGTATTAAGACTCTGCCAATGGGAGGTATGTATCCTAATGTCACACCCCGAAAACCGAAGGCGGAAACATTTCCGGGGTTGACTCCATGTTGAGTATCAAATTTAATGTACATAGTAAGTAAAGTAAACAACCATTACATTGCATATAGAAAAGTTTTGCATTTGTTTCAAAAGAAAAAGTTATACATGTGATACATAGTATATATGAACAACATGAAACAAGTCTTCTGAGAACTCCGTCTTCGCATAAAAGGATCTTTCGGTACCTGTCTAACACAGACCTGAGAATACAAGCGGTTTGAAAATCAGCATAAAGCTGGTGAGTTCATAAGCGGTTAGTTTTTCTGAAAATGTACGAGTTCCTTTGGTTTCCTGAAAAAGTGGTTATCCAAGAAAATTCCATATTTTCTTATGTAAAGTTACTTTCCAAATCCGAAAGTAAAGTAAACGATGTACGATGAAAACATGATTGTTCTTGTGAATTATAGTTCAGTTGTTTAACTTGTTACACTTTTCTAGTTATGTACTACTGTTACTCGGGAAGAACCCCATGTTCTCCTGACTGTGTGTGTGTGAACTATTACCAATTCTGATTATGTTCGGTGTCCTTCCCAGGAAAACCCCATGTTTCCATGACTGTGTGTGTTTATCTTTACCGGTTCTGGTTATGTTCAGTGTTCTCCCCAGGAAAAATCCCATGTTTTCCTGAATGTGTGTATGAATATCATTACTGATTCTGATTATATTCAATGTTCTCCCCAGGAAAACCCCATGTTTTCCTGAATGTGTGTGTATGTGTGCCTGTCATCCTTGAACATACATTAGTTTTATTACGTACATAAAACTAATAAATACTCGTAAAGTGTTAATAATCCTGATTGCGAGTCCTTAACCATACTCAGACTGGATATGACTCGGACCATGGCCAGTATCCTTTTTATGACTTTCGTCACCCTTGAACCTTTCGGTTCAGCTGTAGCTAGCAGCCAGGTGTGGGATTGTCAGCCCGTATAGATCTATACACTCAAGCCACGCTCTCCTACATTCGGAGATTCTGGTTACGGGGTTAGTCCTCCACTATCTCGTGCCATGGAAGTGTTACAAGGACGTGTCTCCAATCTTTAAGATTACTCTTTACTTTTCAACTAGGAAAGTAGTATTTACGACTAGCTATGTTCTACGTACCTGTCCTTTACACTCGATCCTAGGTGTTTTATTAAGGACATTACACTCGAGTCTAGGTGTTATCTAATGATGACTGTCCTTTACACTCGATCCTAGGTGTATTATTAAGGACGTTACAAATTATATATATGTGTTATCTTATGGTGATTGTCCTTTACACTCGATCCTAGGTGTATTATTAAGGACATTACAATTGATTTGTGTGTCATGATGGTGTTTATCTTTCACACTCGAGCCTAGGTGTATTGTTAAGGACATACAAATGTTTTATGTTTTCTGATGATGTCTGTCTTTTACACTCGAACCTAAGTGTTTTATTACAGACATTACAATATTTTAAGTGTTCTATCAGTTTAAGTGTGAACAATCAAACGTAAAGTACACAATATAACAGTGTATAATAAGAATTGAAAATGGGGTTAAAACAAACAACTCTGCAAGTTAAAACAGTTTGTTAAAAGGTTTTCAATTCTTAAAAATGTACAATTATGAAACCATTTAACTGAAATCATGAGTTTAAGTACAAGATATTCTTGTACATTTGCTTGTATCCCCCCCCCCTTAAAACATTGAAAAACCATTGAAAAAGGGTAGGGGTATGAACTCACCGGACGTGGAAGTGTGTCGATTTCGGATGCTAAACGTCGAACCGAGGCCTGATAACACGCGAGGTTCCTATGTAATAGGAAATGGCATACAAATATATCTAATTAGATTCACAAAATCTAATTAGATATGAAGTTACACTCCAACGAACGAAAACACCTCAAAACGGGTGTTTGGAGTGACCCGGGTGGCATCTACAGACAGGAATTGAAGCGAGGGACTTGGGATTTGAGTTTACTCCCCAAGAGTAAACTTCCTAATGAGTTTACAGCCTAAACACTACCTACACATGAGTTCACGGTCGTGAACTCATGTTGGCAAAGGTTATGGAGCTTAATGGGTCACAAATGGCTAATATCACTTGGAAATGCTTGGAATAATTTTTCCTAAGGCTTGGAATTAATTTAAAACATCAAATAACACACTTAAGGGAGTTTACGGCCTTGGCATGGAGCCTTTGGCGGTAAACTCTCATACTCCTTTGAATATGTGTTTTTAAGGTTCCAAAGTTAATCACATGTGATTCTAGAAATTCCTACAAGCCTTGAATTGATTTTTGGGCACAATTTGGCATACTTTTAGGAGTTTACGGCCTTGTAGCATGTTCTATGGCCGTAAACTCTCATATTTGAGGTTTTGTTATGTTTAAAGTCGTTAAACTATTTTTGGTTGGTTCTATGATTTATTCCAAGGCTTTTGGTGGTGTTAGATGGCTTTCTAACACCTTAAAAATGAGTTTATACCCATGTTTGAGGAGTTTACGGCCCAAGCACATGCCTTGGCCGTAAATTCATACAAACCCATCAAAATTCATGTCTAAGGTGTTCTAGGTCCATTACTAATAATCTAAAAGTCATATCTAAGTCTTGTTTGTGTCTTGAAAGGGTTTAAGGGCTTAAAAACCCTTTAAATATGTGTTTACGGCCTAGGCACCTTCCAGGGCCGTAAACTCATATACAAGCCTCTAAATCATGAATAAATCTTGAATTTGAAGGACCAATATGATGCAAAATGAGTATAGGAAGGTACCTTGAAGATTTGAGACCTTAAACTCAAGATTTGGACCTTTAAATCTAGTTTGAGGAGAGAGGTTGGAGTGATAGTTGTAAAATGGAGCAAAAGCTTCAAAATGGAGACTTGGATCACTTTAAATAGTGTCCAAGTTTGGGGCATGGTAGAATTCTACCCGATACCTGCGTTAGACGGGGCTTTTGGTCGCACCCGGCCAATTTGTCGTAACCCGATATGGTTGATTCTAGAAATGTTCCGATCATTAATATAAGGCGTTAGAATGAGTTCTAAGGGTATTAAGACACTTATTAAGTCATAAAATAAAACCCACATTAACGACTTAACAAAAGGCTGGAAATGGAAACGAAATCGGAAACGGTGATTGGATGATCGGAACGAGTCGTGAAAAGGGTTTCAATTAGGGATATGAATTTCGGGTTGTTACACCTAACTCCCTCCAAAATCCAACATGCATGCTCGAAGCATATCCTCAAGCATTTGAATCATCCTCTCTCTTTGGCCATCTGTATAGGGGTGGAACACTGTACTAAAATGTAGCTGAGTGCGGACTTCCTCGTGGAACTTCTACCAAAATCTAGAAGTGAATCGAACATCTCGGTCAGAGTCTACTGACACAGGTACCCCGTATCTCGCCACCACCTCTCGCACATATGGCATCTACACCCCTCGCCGTCCTCGGTAACTTCGTGATGAAGTCCACAATGATTTCTTCCCACTTCCACATGGGAATGGATAGCGGCTATACCTTGCCATGAGCACTCATCCTCGACCTTGACATTCCTGCAGGTCAAGCACCGCTCCACAAACCAGGTGATCTCCCACTTTATGCAGGGCCACCAATAACTCAGTCTCAAATCCCTATACATTTTTGTAGCCCCTGGATGTATAGAGAATTTCGACTTGTTTACCTCCTCTAATATCCTCTGTCTAACTCCTCCAGTCACCGGTACCCACACTCGACCACACTGCATCAAAAGACCTCAACTATCCCTCACAAACAAAGGATACTATCCCCAAATCCGCTCTATCTTCCAATTCTACATCTTCACCCCTTCGACCCGAGCCTCCTTGATCATATCCAACTATGGAGAGATCACCATCATCCTCAAACAAAAGTTCCCAATCGGGGAACCCGCCGCCATGCGTCTCAAAGCATCGGCCACCACGTTGGCCTTCCTGGGATGGTAGAAGATCTTAATGTCATAATCTTTCAGCACATCCAACCACCTCCGTTCCCACATGTTGAGGTTCTGCTGATCAATCAAATACTTCAAACGCTTGTGATCAGTATAAATAGTGCACCGTTCTCCATACAAGTAGTGCCTCCAAATCTTAAAGGCAAACACCACTGCCCCCAATTCTAGGTCGTGAGTGGGGTAATTTGCCTCATGAGGCATCAACTGCCTCGAGACATATGATATCACGTGCCCTCTCTGTTAGATAAGTTGTTTAAGTCGATAACTATTTCTGGTATGTACTTGACCCGACCCGACATGGTCCATTTGGGTTGCATGGCATCATGCATTTATAGACTAAATGAGAGAAATAACACTTGTGGTTTATTAATATATTATAAGTTCTAATATATTAATAGTATTATTTAATTAGTATTGATCAAGAATTAATTTGCAATTAATTAAGTGATCAAAAGATAACTAATTAAATATATGGGTTGATTATGTAAATCATCCATAACTTGTATGGTAGGCTAAAAGGCTCCATGGATTATAAAGTTAGGTTAAACCCATAGGATGCTCCATGGATGCTCCATGGGAGTTACAAACCCATGGGTCATGGAAATGAAGAGTCATGTCACATTAGGGTTTACATGGTGTAACCCTAGATGTGACACACTATATATGTAACATCTTCTCCACCAAAATTGGTTATAACAAGTACAAGAGAGGGCTAGGCCGATTTTTACAGTGTTTTCATTCTCTCAAAAGTCATTCCAAAAGCATTTGGTGTTGTGTGAAGCATTTGAGGCATCACACTTGGGGTGCTAGGCTCTCAAGGTTTTCAAGGAATCAAATCAACTACAAGGTATGTAATTCTAGCCATCTGTTAGATTAAAAGTTCCCCATGTATGCTAGATAGGATTATGAACCTTGGAAATCATATTTTGCATGTATTTTAGACAAACATAGATCCAAGGTTTTCTAGGGTTGCATGTACACTTAGGGTTGTTAGAATGCTCAAAACCCATCAGTGGTATCAGAGCTTAGGCTTGTTTGTTAAATACTTGATGCAAACTTGTTTTTCAAAAGCCAAAAATTGTCCAGACAAGAAAACTCGACGAGTTCTGGCCAAAAACTCGCCTAGTTTATGTGTTATTGCATCAACTTGACGAGTTTGTCATCAAGTGAGCAGTTTTGGAGCTTTGTTGTTGTAATGGACTAGAAACATTACCCTAAACTGTTTTGGTGTTGTAAAACTTGTTTTAGATGGTGTAATGATTGTTCTAGTCCATTTACAATGGATAATATCAATTATTCATGATTATATGTGTTCTTATGTTCTTGAAATTTTGATATGAATATTCATGTTCTTATGAGTTTTTGATAGATCATAGGAATTACTTGTTTAAATGTTTAATTCATGATCTTTATGTGTTTTAATGGACTCCATAACTTGTCCTCAGGTTATGGATAACCAAAAGTCTCTTTGCGTTAAAAACCATTAATAGAACACATAAGTTATAAAATGAAGAGTGTTCATTTTAATAACTCATAAGTTTTGAATGTGAAAGGTTTTGTAAAGTTACAAAACTTGCCCTCAAGTTTTGGAGCATGTAAAGTCACTTAATAAACTTTAGCTCTAATCCCAAGATTTTTAAAAGGTAAAAATCAACCCTTATACTTTATAATATTATAAGTTAATATATATATATATATATATATATATATATATATATATATATATATATATGTGTGTGTGTGTGTGTGTGTGTATGTATAAGAACAAGTTGTCTTACCGCTAGTAGGCCTCATTCACGAAGGCGGTCTATAAGGGGGGGGGGGGGTATAAGGTTGCTGTCTATAAAATGGCAGCTTAATGGGTGTCCACTCTCACCCACCGCTTCCTTGATTAGTGGAGGGTCGTTAGACGAACGGGTAGGACAAGGACTTATAAATTCTAATTAAAAGTATGATGAATATTATAAAGTAACTAAAATGTTTTATTAAATTCCACATCTTAGTTAGTTTAGGAAAATGTGAATAAGGTGTTAATCCATGAAATTACACTTTACACTTTGTTTAAGTCGTTGGTGGAGCGTGTATGGTTATGCGGCACACTAACTTGGACATAACAAGGTAGGTAAAGGGTGACTTAAGGTTTATCATAGTATCGGTGGAGCGTGTGTGGTTAACTGGCACATCGATTGAGTGATGAACTTTAAGGGTACCAAGTGATTTGCATGGTTACTTCACACCTTGTTTTGTGATCCTCGGTATCCTAATCACAAAACTTTGAGGGCACACTCGAGATTGAAACATGCTTTGAAAAGTTCATTGCATCTCAAAAGAATCTAGGAATTTTTTTAAGAACCAATTAAAAACCTAATATTTATATTTCGTTTTTCATGGTGGAAATTGGTGAATCATCATTCACCTACCTTTCAAATATGTTATAGCTTTGATTACGACATACCTCTTCTAAGTTATAATATATTGTGATTGGATCCTAGCCTTAATATTACATTTGGGTGTTTTATTAAGGACTCTCTTAGTATCTAAACTAATTTTGTTCTCTTCTTTTCAGATGTCTTCCAACAACACTACTTCTGGCTCAAACCCTACCAGCTCCTTTTCACTCATGAACCTATGTAGGAGGGTCATCTTTGATGGTTCCAACTTTATGGATTGGATCCAGAACATCAGGATGGTGACTCATTACGAGGACAAGGAATATGTCCTCGATAAGGAGCTAAAGGAGACCGATGAGTCCACTGCTACTCCACAAGAGAACACTGACTTCCTGACTCATGAAAGAGATGCCACCAAAGTGGCATGCATCATGATCGCCAGTATGACAGCTGAACTCTAGAAGTCCTATAAGAACTACTACCCTTTTGAGATGCGCCAAGATATGATGAAAAGATACCATCAGAGTGCTCGTCAAGAGCGATATGAAATAATCTGCTCCATGATAACAACCAGGATAAAGGACGGAGACTCCGTCACGAGCCACATGCAGAAAATGCAAAGGTATGTGGATTGTTTGCTGAAGCTTAATGTGAACTTCTCTGAGGAGCTTACAATAGATATCATATTGCACTCCTTACCCTTGTGCTATGATCAATTCCGCATGACATACCACATGAATAAGGAAGAAGTCACACTCAGCAAACTTCAGGGACTCCTTAAGATCGCAGAAACAGGTCTTAAAGGTAAGTCGGTTGTTAACACTCCTACTCCAAACTCCATCCATATCCTGGCAATCGGGAAAGATAGAGGGAAGAAGAGGAAGAGGTCTTCGAAGGGTACCAAGGCTAGGACCCTTGATGGCTCTTCTTCAAGTGGAACCATGAAAGGTTTCGTCACTCCTTCTTCTGAACCAAAAGAGGTTGAATGCTTCTATTGCCATGAAAATTCACACTGGAAGCGGAATTTCCCAAAGTACCAGCAAGATTTGAAGGATGGGAAAGTTAAACCCAACTATGCAGATATTTACACTATTCTATCTAATAACTCACCCTATTCGAACTCTTGGGTCCTTGATACAAGTTGTGGTATTCATATATGTTCTGATTTGCAGGGACTAAGAAGAAGTGAGAATGTGGAGCATGGAAAGATAAACTTGATCATGGGGAATAGGAAAGCTTCACATGTCACCAAGATTGGAGTTTATTCTTTGTTGCTAAGTAGTGGGTTTACTTTAGATTTGAATAAATGTTGTTATTCGCCAGAAATGGCAAGAAATATTATTTCCTTTCATGCTTTGTACAAACAAGGGTTTACCTTTTCTTTTGATAATAAAAATGGTGGAATAAATGCTTCCTTTAATAATGTTCTTTATTTTAAAGCATTATCTTGTATGGTGTGTATGAAGCTGTATCTGTTATAGATAATCTAGGAAATAATTTAATGTGTATTGATTCTTCTGATAATAATAACTTGGATAAAGCATCGTTATGGGATTGTCGTCTTGGACATGTGAGCAAGAAACATATAGGCCAACTCCAAAAGGATGGAGTCTTGGAGTCATTTGACCTAAAGTCAGATGACGGTTGTGAATCATGCTTACTTGGAAAAAAAGTCACCCTTCACTAGGTCTTGTGCTAGGGGTGAAGGTTTGTTGGATCTCGTACACACGGATGTGTGTGGGCACTTCAAAACATCCACAAGGGATGCTAATCGTTATTATTTCACTTTTACTGATGATTATTGTAGATATGGATGTGTCTATTTAATCAAGCATAAGTCAGAGACTTTCGAGAGGTTTAAAGAGTTTAAACAGGAAGTCGAGAATCAATTGGGCAGGAACATTAAGATGCTTCAATCCGATCGTGGTGGTGAGTATCTTAGTATAGAGTTCCTCGACTACCTCAAGGAATGTGGGATTATCTCGTACACACAACTTAATGGTGTGGCTGAGAGGCGCAATCGAACCTAGTTGGATATGGTTCGTTCCATTATGAGTCGAGCTTCACTACCAATTTCATTTTGGGGGTATACCTTAGAGACTGCCGCGAATATCCTTAATCTGGTCCCTACAAAGAAAGTTGCTAAAACTCCTCATGAGATGTGGACTGGTAAGGTTCCCAAACTAGACCACATCAAGATTTGGGGTTGTGAGGCTTTCGGGAGACGTGAGACTCATGATAAGCTCGAACCTCGAAGTGAGAGGTGTATTTTCATCGGCTACCCGCAGAAATCCTTTGGTTACCTCTTCTATAGACATAGTGACAATGTGGTATTTGTAGCAAGGAAGGGTGTATTTCGAAAAAAGAGAGTTTATAAGCCAAGGAAATAGTGGGAGGCAAATTCACCTTGAAGAAATTCAAGAGTCAAGTGGTGAAGGAACTTAAAACATTAACACTCAACCTGAGGAGGAAACTCCTGTTGAGCCAATTGACAAGTATGTACCTCTGAGGTGTTACACAAGGGTTAGGAATGCACCTGAGCATTATTATGGTTTCCATATTATTGCGGAAGGTGAGACACTTATCAGTGATGAGGCATTGGTAAGCCTGGATGATCCTAACAGTTATGAGGAAGCCATGTGAAAGACCCCAACTTTCGTATTTATGAAAGACCCAAACTTTCCTACTATTCCAATATTATTCTTTAAGTTACTTCCTTAAAACATGCTACATGCATATTTATAAAAATATATTTTATATTGATAAAGTGATTACAAAGGATTGGATACAAACCGACTAAGTTTTATTACATTTCATATCTACCCAGGAATCTACTATTCATATACATACATGAACATTAAAATACATAGAAATAGTATTAACTATTCTAAATCTTTCAGCAGTATAAAACTATATTGGATACTCATCACCTGCAATTGTTAAATATTGAGAGGGATAAGCGATAACGCTTAGTGAATTCAATAAATAGATACAATGTAATCTTATGCCTTATATATATCAATATGACAGAAGCAAAAGGGAACAAGAACAACAATAGCATATGCGTATCATATGTCAGGCTTTCAATATCAACTCAAGATTTGATTCAATGATTTACGATCAATGAGACATAATGATTTTAATACTTGATATGCATCAATAAAGCTTTGGCACAAATGGCACCGAAGACATATAATTTATGATTAACATTTAGGTAGCTTTCAGGCTTATAGCCCTGTCTAACCATTTGCCAATACCATAAAATAGAGTTCATTCTCTTACGAAGTCATGCTCTACATGGTCAGAGGCTACATACCATTCCTATCTATCCTTCTGCCAATTTCATAGAATAGAAGTCATTCTCTTACGAGACATGTTCTACATGGCCAGAGGCTAGATACCAGTACCACCGTGAATCTAAGTCCTTTCACTGATCACATTGTCAAAGGTATAACTTTGCTATTAAAAATAGCGAATAAAAATAACACGGGAAAATAACTCAGAATAATAACACTGAAAAGCACATAGCACATATAACACATAACATACGATTGTTCCTATATATTGAACTCGCCTTAAAATAATCGGGGGTTAAAATAGTAATTTGAGCAGCATATCGGCTCCAAATATGGCTTTATTTGTTGAAAACCGGGAGAATTAGCTTAAAACCGGACTTTAAAAAGGTAGAGCTTCAAAACCGAAAAGATAAAATTTTCGGGCTTCACAGCACTTCGGGGCGTGTTTCGGGTGTTAAAATTGACACCGAGGTTTTGGGGGATGTCAAAATAGTCAAAATATGGAAAAGGGGGCCAAAAATGGCAATTTTCTAAAATTCCTCGGCAAGGCTCGCATGCCTTGTATTTATAGGGAGGAGATGCGAGGGTTCGCTGATCAGAATGAGGAGTCAACGAGACAGATGGCAGCTCGCGAGAGGACCAGATGGCGCGCATGCGAGGGCTCCAGGTGGCTCGCTTCGGACGCAACAGGCGTCTTCGGATGCGAGGATTCACCGGGTGACTAAGCAGCTTCGGACAACTCATCGCGACACGCGTCGGATCCGGGCGAGGGTGAGTCATGACGTCAGAAACGAGGCGGACACGGCATCGGACCAATCAGAAGGTGCCAACGAGGCTGCGGTCCAATCAGAAATTGCCACGTGGATCAACACTATGCATGCAAATATTAAATAAAAAATGTGTCAAATCTTGTAAAATCCATAACTTTTGCATACGAGCTCCGTTTTTGACGTTCTTTATATGCACACGTAGCTAAAATTATGCTCTACAACTTTCGTTTAGACTTCGTCGGCAAATTTTGATTTTAATTTTTGTATTAATATTTTTAACAGACCGGGACAGGATAATCTGTTAAAAATTCATAACTTCTTCATCCGACATCGTTTTTGTCAGACTTTTTACCGTTGTACTACAAATGACGAGACCTTCAATTCTCGTTTAGGCTGTGTCGGCTAAAAATCACTCGATCTAAAATTCGAGTTTTTAGATGTCTACTTCTAAGCTGAAACTTCGAAAAACCATAACTTCCTCATACGAAGTTGGATTTTGGCGTTCTTTATATGAAAGTTGATTATTTTCATGAGTTCTACAACTTTCATTTACATCACCAAGGCTAAAAATTAGTTTATCGAAAACTAAATTTTTACGCGGCAAAGTATTTTCTGGATTTATCACGGATCTTCGTTTGGTCATAACTTCTTCGTTATAACTCGGATTTCGACGAGGTTTTCGCCTAAATGTTTCTAACGAGATTATCTGCAACATTAAATAATAAAAATTCACTTATTTCAAATTTTATATTTTCTCTAAATTTCACTATTTGACTTTTAATTGGAATCTCTAAAGACTTCCAACATTTTATGAGTGATTCTAAATATAGTTTTACTTCATTTCTAGTAAAAACTATCTGTTAGAACTCAAAACTCAATTTTATTCACTTTTAATAATAACAATACACAATTTCAAAATGTGTATGTTACACCATGGCAGGCCCCGAGTCTGCTAAATGGAAAGAGGCAATGGACAACGAGACTCAATCCATGTGTGACAATCAAGTTTGGAACTTGATTGACAATGTACCAGGTCGTAAGACAGTTGGGTGCAAGTGGATCTTGAAGAAGAAGACCGACATGGATGGTAATGTACAAACTTATAAGGCGTGGCTAGTTGCAAAGGGCTTTTCTCAAACTCTGGGAGTTGATTATGATAAGACATTTTCTCTAGTGGCCAAGATTAAGTCCATTAGTGTTCTGTTCGCCATAGCTGCATTCTATGATTTTGAAATATGGCAAATGGATCTCAAAACCGCCTTCCTTAATGGAAGTTTGGCTGAAGATGTTTACATGAGTCAGCCAGAGGGTTTTGTCAGTACAGAATGCCCTAATAGAGTGTTTACGCTTGAGAAATCCATTTATGGATTGAAACAAGCACCCTGCAGATGGAATCTTTGCTTCGATGAGAATGTCAAAGAGTTTGGTTTTTCAAGGATTGAAGATGAATCTTGTGTCTATGTCAAGTCTAGTGGGAGTATAGTTAGCTTTTTGGTACTATATGTGGATGACATACTACTCATAGGAAATGACATCCCAACCTTATAGGAAGTGAAGTCCTGGCTTGGGAAGTGTTTTTTTTTTATGAAAGACCTAGTAGAGAAGCTGCCTATATTCTAGGGATAAAGATTCTGAGAGACCGGAGTAAAAGACTAATTGGACTTAGTCAGAGTAACTACTTGGATAAGGTTCTGAAGAGGTTTAGCATGTAGGACTCCAAGAAAGGAGAGTTACCCATCCAGAGTAATGCCAAACGGAGTAAAACTCAGAGCCCAAGTACGGAGGCTGAGATAGCAGAAATGAGTCAAGTACCTTATGCTTCTGCACTAGGATCGATCATGTATGCTATGACCTGTACTCGTCCTGATGTGGCCTTTGCCTTGAGCATGGTCAGCGGATATCAGGGGAACCCTGGCAAGGCTAACTAGACCGCGGTAAAGAATATCCTCATGTACCTGCGGAGGACTAAGGACTGGGTCCTTACCCTCGGTGGGAGTGATGACTTGAGAGTTGTAGGGTATAGTGATGCTAGCTTTCAGACTGATAGGGATAATTTCTACTCTCAGTCAGGCTGGGTCTTTACCTTAAACGGAGGAGCAATTACTTGGAAGAGTTCCAAGCAAGAGACAGTGGCTGATTCAACTTGCGAATCAGAGTATATAGCAGCAAGCGAGGCAGCAAAGGAGGCGATATGGCTGAAGAACTTTATTGGAGACCTTGGATTTGTACCAGCTATAAAGGAGCCAATGGAAATTTTATATGATAGTGAAACTACAGTTGCCTTAGCCAAGGAACCAAGGGATCACGGGAGATCCTGACACGTCGACATAAAATACCATTTCATCAGACATCGAATAGGACTCCTTGTGGCAAAGAGGGTATCATCAGATGAGAACCCAACATATCCCCTCACGAACAGACTGACTCGGGCTAAGCATCTCCAGCATGCTCTGAGCATAAGGCTGAAGGATGATATTTGTTTCAGTAGTTAGATAATTTTGAAATGTGTAAAGTGTAATTGACATTTGATGATGAATAAAAGTTGTGTTTATTTATGAGTAAAGTGTTGCTATCTCTTGTCAATCGTTTACTATATTTCTTCCGCATGTTTTGACTTCCAAAATAATTATGTTTGGTATACCATATTATTCAGATCTCCATAGTCGGTCATAAGTTCTGAGCATTGGACTCAACCCACGCTCACTGGTATTACTTCATGGAATTTATCTCGAGTGATCGTGAGACGGTAATACCATATAAGTCTTCAAACCTAGAGATATGACGTGTTGCCTATGAGTTGGTTATGCATTGATCGTATGAAACCGCATTGGTAACTCGATGTTATAAAACATACTTTTGTGTGTGATACAACAAGTAGTAGAATAAGCATGTGAGTGGAAGTTTATCTGTTCCTTCTTAGTTTAGAAGCGATATATGGGCCCCTCGATGATTTTGTTTTGGCCTATGTATCGGGCCCGGTTAGAACCGAATTGATGTGTTCAATTTAGTTCTATGTCAAACAAATCGGAAACCGGGAAACAAACTGCTGGACAATATGTAAGACTTTGTTCCATGTATTTGTCCAGCTGATATCTAGAACAGAGGATTATATGATCACTTATCTGAAATGGCACATCATCATCTTCTTAGTTCCGAGAGACCTTGAAAGAGCTATGATTGTTGATCGGTTCCAAAGTCATACTTTCAGTTATAGTTATTAGACTTCTCCAAGTGGGAGACTGTTGGATAAGGTGTCTAAGTCCATAACTATTTCTGGTATGTACTTGACCCGACCTGGCATGGTTCATTTTGGTTGCATGGCATCATGCATTTGGATAGACTAAATGAATGAAATAACACTTGTGGTTTATTAATATATTATAAGTTCTAATATATTAATAGTATTATTTAATTAGTATTGATCAATAATTAATTTGGAATTAATTAAGTGATCAAAAGATAACTAATTAAATATATGGGTTGATGATGTAAATCATCCATAACTTGTATGGTGGGCTAAAAGGCTCCATGGATTATCAAGTTGGGTTAATCCCATAGGATGCTCCATGGGAGTTACAAACCCATGAGTCATGGAAATGAAGAGTCATGTCACATTATGGTTTACATGGTGTAACCCTAGATGTGACACACTATATATGTAACATCTTCTCCACCAAAATTGGTTACAACAAGTAGAAGAGAGAGCTAGGCCGATTTTTAGAGTGTTTGCATTCTCTCAAAAGTCATTCCAAAAGCATTTGGTGTTGTGTGAAGCATTTGAGGCATCACACATGGGGTGCTAGGCTCTCAAGGTTTTCAAGGAATCAAATCAACTACAAGGTATGTAATTCTAGCCATCTTTTAGATTAAAAGTTACCCATGTATGCTAGATAGGATTATGAACCTTGGAAATCATATTTTGCGTATATTTTAGACAAACATAGATCCAAGGTTTTCTAGGGTTGAATGTACACTTAGGGTGTTAAAATGCTCAAAATCCATCACTCTCCGCATCAGTGTCGCGCCTAACCCTGAGAATTATGCATCACATTACACTACCAAGTAATCCAAACCCTCTGGTAGGACAAGAATCAGAGCCACACATAGCCTCTGTCTCATGGTCTCAAAAGCCAACGGCTGATCCATGCCCTATCGAAATGTCACCTTCTCTTTGGTCAAGCGGGTCAAAGGCACAACAATCTTGGAGAAATCCTAGATAAATCTCTGATAATATCTTGCTAGACCCAAGAAGCTACGTATCTCAGATTCATTCTTTGGTATTTCCCATCGCATTACCTCCTCCACCTTGGCTGGATCAACCGAAATACCCTCCTGGTTGATGACATGCCCCAAAAACTGTACCTCTTACACCAGAAATCACACTTGGAGAACTTGGAATAATGCATCTCCGCCCTCTGTCTCTCCAACACCTCCCTCAGATGCTGCTCCTTGGTCTTAGAATAGACCAGGATTTGATCAATAAAAATGATCACTAACCGATCTGACATCGGTCTACACACTCTGTTCATGAGATCCATGAATGCTGCTGGGGCGTTGGTGAGCCCAAATGGCATCACCACAAACTCATAGTGCCCATACCGAGTCCTGAAAGCTGTTTTTGGTATATCGTCATTCCGAATCCTCATTTGATGGTACCCTAATCGAAGATGAATATTGGAAAACCAAGATGCACCTTGTAGTTAATCGAACAAATCGTTGTTCCTCGGTAACAGATAACGATTCTTCGTAGTTATTTTGTTTAAATCTCGATAATCAATACACATCCTATGTGAACCATCCTTCTTTTTCACAAACATGATCGAAGCTCCCCACAGGTAACTACTCGTTCGGATAAACCCTCGGTCTAGCAACTTCTGAAGCTATGTAGATAACTCCTGCACCTCGGGCGGTGCTAGCCGGTACGCTGACTTTGCTATTGGTGTGGCACCCCACACTAAATTAATGCGAAACTCTACCTGCCTCTCCGGAGGCACCCCTGGTAACTATTTGGGAAAGACGTCCCTAAAATCCTATACAATCGGCAAACTTCCCACCTCCGTCATGGTATTAACTCTCATATACAAGAAATAAGCTAGAAATCCCGTACATCCCTGCTGTAAAACTCTTCTAGTCATCGCAGCTAAACAAAGGGTTGGCCCCTGCGAGGCCCTTTCACCGTAAATAACCAATTCTCCCCCACTTGGGGCTCGAACCCTCACCAACTGGCCCTCTTAATCGATCATGGCCCCATTGTCCCCCAACCAGTCCATCCTAACAATCACCTTCAGTCCTCGCAACGGTATCAAGACTAGATCAACACGAATCTTCTATCCAGGCACATTTAATTACAGTCCCGATACACCCTCGCAACACTCAAAGTGCAATCATCTGCAATCTCTACCTCGAGCGGGGAATCCAAAGTCCCCGGCGCATCCCAAAACTTCTTGCTAAGCGCAAGAGACACGAACAATCGGGTAGCTCCCGAATCGAACAAAACATGAGCAAACATACCATTGACCAAAAAGGTCCCTATACATAAGCACAATATACACATAAGCAATAAAAAATAATTATAGAGCATAAAAGAATAAACACGTACCAGCCACAACATCTGTGCTGCCCGAGCCGCATCGGTGGTCAACTGAAATGCGCGTCTCTTCACCGCTAGAACATCCACCTTAATAGGGCGGCCATCAGTAATCCTCATCGTGGCGGGCGTAGGCGCCACCGCTACTCCTCCCCCTCCCTGCAACCTCGGACAATCGGCCTGCTTATGGCCGGTTTGGTTGCAGTGAAGACAAATCAAGCCCTTTTTAGGGCAACCCCTGCTCAAGTGACCCTGCTGGCCACATGCGTAGCATCCCGAGCCTGATATCCGACAAGCTCCGTTGTGCGGCTTACCGCACTTGGAACACCGACCCTAGCCCTGCTGGCCCCTACTGAATGAATATGAGGTCTTAGGTTTTTTTATCTTGACCTACTGCTGCCTATGCCTGCTCGGGCTTCGCTTGGTGCGGAAGTCAAACTCCATCTCCCGTTCATAGACCTTGTCCACCATCTCATTCAGGGTTGTACACCCTATAAATCTCACAAACTCCCGGATATCATCCCTCAGCATGGAATGGTATCTCTTCCTCTGCATGTTCTCATTTGTAGCATACTTTGGGATCAACGATGTTCGCTCCTGAAACTTGGCGGTGATCTCCGTCATAGTCTCGGTGGTCTACTGAAGGTCATGAAACGCTCTCACAAGCCATTTCACCTTAATGGTTGGTTCAAACTCTAATTCGAACCGCCTAAGAAACTCGGTCCATGTCATCTCAGCCACACCACCTGCTTTCACCTGTCTAGTAACCTCGTCCCACTAGTCTCGAGCTCTGTCTCTCAGCATACATGAAGCAAAACCCACATTTGCCGCATTCAGGGAAGAACTCGTGTGATGGGCGTTCTAAATATCTGCCACCCAGCATCGGCTGACAATGGGGTCCCTGTCCCCGAAAAACTTCGGTGCCCGACACACCTTGAACTCCCAGAATGAGGGAGTTCGGGCCCCAACTTGGCCCGCAACAATCTCGGCTCTGAATGCCCTGAGCCTTTCCTATATGATCTCCATCATACCCTTCTTTATCGTCCCAAATATAACTGGGGTAGTCTCAAGGATGCCCCTCATGACCTCGGCAACAATGAGCTCAAGCAGCTTCTCGTCGATGGCCTCGGTAGTGTACCTGACCCGACCCCGGATCCAGATGTCGATCCTGATCCCCTGCTCCAAATTGTGTTACCACCATGCTGAACTGAAATTTCATAAATCATAACGATCAGGATATCCATATAGGTGATCTTCCCACACCTATCCTCCTTAGAGCTGTCAGATCTAACATTGGTTCGGGCACATGTCCTTTGCTTCAAGTAGTACGAGCCCAATACTACCTTCCATACCTACCTGTACCTTCCCCAAAGCTCGGCTTGATAACTCCAATTCATCCCAAAAGAAATCATATCCTACAGACTACCGCATATCTCAAATCTCATGATATCCTAAAATTTTCTCTACCCACATCAATCAGACCAATCAGAATAGGTTGCCTTTATGCATGAGAATTATACACAGAAAAGGATCAAATAGACGTTAAAATAAGAGATTCTTCCCTAGGACCACAACCAAACGAGGAACAGGAAATTAGGCCAAATCAATCATTCTAAGGCTATCAGCTCCTAACCGTATACAATTTTAAAAGCATACACATAGCAAGATCCATACGACTATCATAGCTCGAATATCAATATAAAACAACTATCATACATTATGGAACTACTTACGTGACTCGGTTGATCACGCGCGTTGCACTCTCCTCTATTTCCACTCTTTAAAAGTCATAACTTTTATTTTATTTTCTTGAAAACAATTTTAACATTTCCTTAGTTTGAGTCCTAACACACCTGAAAGTGTGCCTGAATCACTCAAAGAAAGCCTATGATACAAACTTGTAACGACTAATTGTCAAAAGAAAATTTTCATTTTAAATTTGTCAAAACACTTTCGTTAATATCCAAAATACAATTGTTTTCAATCAATAACAAATACAAATTTTATTTCAAATCATCAAAGTGTCCCAAAAATGCATGTGAGAGAGTGCACGCTGCACCATCAAGCCTTGCACTTGCCTTTAGGCTTAGATGTACCTTAAATAAATCCACAAATTGTATGCTAATGCATAGTGAGTCCCCCAGAGCATACCCTACATACAATCCACATAACACATATCATATTAGCTATAAAAGCTATTTCTACCACATAAGTCGTGCATACAAACATATAAGGATGTCGTGGGCTCCTCCCAAGGTCTTACTCCAGGATGCCACGGGCTCCCCCACATGGTCTTACACCTAAGTTCCATGGGCTCCTCCATGGTCTTTAACTGGAAAGCCATGGGCTCCCCTACATGGTCTTACATCTAAATGTCATGGGCTCCCCCATGGTCTTTAGCTGTAAAGCCGTGGGTTCTCCCACATGGTCTTAAATCCAAGTTCAATGGGCTCCTCCCATGGTCTTCCCTTCAAGTATCATATATATAACTAGCATATCACCAAACATATCTCACCTCTCGAATGCTGAACTGATAAGCTAAATTTGGGTATCTCCCACACGTTGATCCTCCTCAACTGCCTATAATCATCAAGTGATTAACTTATCATAATCCCATAAAATACCCTCAAAGTCAACAATGGTCAACTGTGGTCAAAGTCAAGGTCAACAGTCCATGTTGACCTCAACTCGTCGAGTGCATCCAGCAACTCGTTGAGTCCCTCCATGTCCATGAAACCGAAAACCCATGAAGGTCAAAAACCGTAATCCTCCTTAGACATCACTCAGAAGACCCGAAAATGGGTATAGCCTCCTCGACTCATCGAGTCAACTAAGGGACTCAACAAGTTCCTTCAGCCCATTTCATGTTACGCCGTTTTCAGTGGGATTTAAGGACCCAAACTTTAGATCTAAATTCCCCTAGTTCAGATACCATGTAAAGTTGCAAACTTTATGTGCTTGCAAGGCCTCACAAGGCTAGAATGTCAAAATTAAGCTCTCTATAAGGCTTGTGTGCATGGAAATGGCTAGGTTGCATAAAGTGAGCAACTTTATGTCATTGGGGACCTAGAGAGTGATGGGTTTTGAGCATTCTAACACTCCTATGGTGTATATGCAACCCTAGATGCTTTGGATCTATGTTTTCTCTATTATACATGCATACATTTAATATTCCAAAAGAATCATCCTAACTAGCATACTATGGAGTATAAAAAACATGAAATACATGTTAGATGACATACCTTTTAGTGTAGCTGAAACCTTGGACCTTTAAGAACTTAGTACCCCAAGTGTTGCACCTCCAATGGAATCACACAACACCACCAACAAATGGAGGAACTTGAGAAGATGTCACTTGCACTCATAAAATCGGCTTTCCCTCTTGTGTTTCCACTCTCTTAGGTTTTGGTGCCGATTTGATAGCCTTGGGATTTCTTATATAGAGTGCCAAACTAGGGTTACACCATGTAAACCCAAATGACTTTCTATATCCCTCATTCTCCATGGGTTAAAACCTCCATGGAGTATCCATGGGTCACCACATGGGTTTAGCCCAACATGAAGAACTATGGATCGTAAGCCCACATTATAAGAATGAACGATTTACATAATCAATCCCCATATATTTAATTAGTCTCTTTTGATCACAGAATTAATTCCAAATCAAATTTTGATCTATACTAATTAAATAATTTTGATTTCATATTAATATATTAGAACTTATAATATATTAATAAACCATAAATAACCTCTTCTCAATTATCCATCCTTCAGATTGTTCCGGTGCCATGCAACCCAAATGGACCATGCTACTCTCGGGTCAAGTAAATACCAATTATACTTATGGACGTAGACACTAATCCAACAGTCTCCCACTTAGATAAGTCTAATAACTATTATTTCAAGTACGACTCCAAAAACCGACTAGCAATCGTAGCTCTTAAAAGCTGTTGTCGAACTCTGACCTAGTCAATGACGCATCCATTAGATAAGGGATCATATATTCCTCCATTCTAGATATCATATGGACTGAGACGTGGATTATAATCATTCTCTCTATCCATCTATAATTTCCCAATTTTCAATTTATGACGACCGACTAATTGAACAAATCAAATCAGTCCAGGCCCGATGTCATCACTAAATCATTGAGGGGCCCACATATATCGCTTTTAAACACATGGGGTAAAAGGAACGGATAAACTTCGACCTAAATGCTCGCTTGTACTTACTCATCAAATCACACACAACGATATGATTTATAACACCAAGTTACTGGTACATTTACATATGTCAATGTGCAACCGACTTGCAACTACAACTCACATGTCTACGTTTCAAGAATATAATATATTATCGTTTCACAATCACTCGTGATAAAATCCATGAAGTGATTCAGATGAGCGTAGGTTGAATCCAATACTTGAATTTTATTCCAGGAGCACTCATGAACATTGCAGCTATGTCCTAGACAAATTATAGACCCATTCATGACAGTCTTGCCTCAGTACCTACTTCCAAAGAATAATCGGCTGTGGATGGTTTGAATAACCTAGTTATTCGGGAAGTCAAAACATAAAAAGTGAAACACAAAGAATAATACTAATCCTATATAGCCTAAAAACTTTTGAGTCATACTGATTACTGATTATTCATTTCATAATATTTCGAATAATAAACTTAATACTTGAATTAAAACAATAGTCATGCCATACTCCAAACATACACATCATGTTTGTCTAAACAATAGCTATGTCATGCTCCAAGCATGCACACTATGTTTGTTTATGGTCATTACTTTGTGAAATAAATCATTTAAAAAAATTCCCAATGATGCTCATTTCACAAAACCCAAATCCTTATTGGAAGTGTAAGAATTCCAAATTCTTGTCACTGCTAGGAAGTTTTCGATTGTAAACTATCATGCAATGATTCTCCTGTAATGTCTAGGTACCAAAAGTCACAGAGACTTGACCAATGATATTACAAAATATTCCTTTGGAGATTGTTACAAGACAATTCCATGAAATGAAGTCTCAAATTCAAAGTACATTCCATTTAACATCTTTCCTACATAAAAGTTTCAAACTTTCTCATCTATTCTTCAAATCCCAATATGGAAACATTCTGTATTTTCCATACGACAACTCAGTATTAATAGAATCATGTCTATTCATAATAGTGTCAATATGGTTCATCCATTACTATACTTCCAACTAACCTTAAGCGACCAATCCTTGGCGAACCTTAGATTGTCCTAAATAGTTGTTTAACCACTTCAGTCATATCCGATTCTATTCCTTTTTCCCTCTTAACACCCTAGGAATTTGGAAAATTTTAGAACGGATAAATATTATAGCACATGTAATTGATCTTATACCCGAAGCATATTAGACATGATTCATAAAGACATGACACCTAACTAGTCTTTTGCTACAATATTTCTATTTGCCGTGTTCTCATAATTTGAATTATGAAAAGGGATGTCGTAATCATAATGAAAATTTGAGAACGCAATTAACACAGTCATGACTAAATTTGAATAAAATCTCACAATGTAAGCTTTTTGATTTTAAATGAAGTATAATTTCCTCTCCCTTAATTATAGAGAAACAACTTTCCAAACTCTGCAACTTGCAATTGAACTTTTTTTTCCTATAATTAACATTGTTAATCTTGCCAGATTCATCATAATTGATTATGCTCCCACTAGTATAATAATCATTACTTCACTAGCATAACACTTATGCTCCTACTAGCTTTGACATGTAATCAAAAATCAGCTGGACTTCTAGAAATCAATACTTCATTGACATTCTTACCAAAGTTCAGATTTCTGACGTGAGATGCTTTGATAACACTTTATATAGTCTTGTCAAACTCATATACCTTTCCTATGATAGCACATATGTGTGCCCAAACAAATTAATAACTTACATCAATAATTCTCAAATGTTTAGACCTTTTTCCATTTCTCACAATTCGAATTATGAACTGGGATGTCGTAATCATAATCGAATTTGAGAATGCAAATGTCATGATTGCTATCTCCTCAAAATTTACTTAGTGAAAGTGTTTCCTCGCAATCATTTTCATGAATTTGAGAGAAACCTTATGACACTTAGATTTTTATGGTGTATTGTTCCTATCCATGTGAACTTGTCAATCTTAATTTCTTGCCACCTAGTAGAACAAGGGCCTACCATTGCTTCCAAGTTCTTATGCAAACAACTGAGAACTCATAGAACTCCTATGTATAGTCAACTTAACTGGAATGGGCACAGAAACAAGAACATCTTAACACGATAGGTTACAAACCTCAAGTCGTGTGCTAGCGATAATCAATAGGTTTTATTCTTGATTAGTTCTTGAAATTTGTCAAGATCTTTAAGACTACCACTAACCTCTTGACATATAAGACTCTCTTTTCAAGAACCATTCCTTGACAATCAAATATTCAAGAGTTAGTGCAGATTCTTATCAAGACAAACACTTCACACTATTGGTCTTAGTTGGACTTTGTCTTATGCAAGGCATCACAACTTACCAATTTCAAATGTACAAGAGTAGAAAAATTTTACTCTACATTTGATAAGTGTTATAAATCTTCTTAAGATTATGTCACACAAGTTACAATCTTGGAGTATGACTCTAAGACTTATTTTGGGAACGAAGTATGACATATCTTCTTGATTAAAACTATTTCAGCAATTCATGATTCCTCTTCTTAGCTATACAAATGCACTAAGATGTCTTTATAGGATCAATTGTGATATGTTTTTTCCATAAACATTAAGATTATCATAAAACACGATGCGAAAGTACTCTCCCATATTTTCAGATTGGACAAACCTTTATCTTTCTACCTAATTTGATTCTTCTTATTCATCCTGCTATACATTGAAATTTTTTTCAATGTTTAGAATTATACTTAAACTTGTAAGCATAACCATATTTACTAAACTTTAGTAAATCATGAAAAATAGTCTTCTCATTCTTTGTGGTGGACCTGACCAGCGCACACCTAGTGTACTCAATCTCCTAGTCCTTCACTTGACTCACATATACTTGTGAACAAGGAATTAGTCTTAATTTCCTAAAGACGAAAATTCCCATTCATCATACAATACAAGTTGCATGATTCCAAGTTTCTATCCAACTGAAACTTGGGTGATGAGAATCTTTTCCTTATTTGGTAAATCTTGACACTACCACAAATGAATCAAATTCATATTGCTATCAATAGAAACATATAAACAACAATTTTCACAAATGCCATTGTAAGGAAACTTAAAAATAAATTTCAAAATAATTTCCTTTTATTTATAAAATTGCGGAAAAACTTTTCCTTACAATGCAAATACAAATGAAAACTATGTTGTTATGTATTCGTAAGCAATATATCATAACTCTTAAGCAGTAGCTCAAAATTCTGATCATCAAACCATGCGATCGAAATCCATCTATTGACGATCAAAATCTGCTTACTCTTCCTTTATGTTCCCTTTAATTTCTTCGATTCTTCAAAACATCAAAATACGACCAAGTCACATCATGTATTAAGAATCTCCAAATAGGAACTTAATAGAGTTAGACAATGGTCTTTACATGAAGTAGAGTCATACACTCTAACTTTACCATCCTTGTGGTATTTCAGGTAGATACGACAGCTTCGCAACGAATGCCCCTTCTCTTGGAAGTTTGAGAAGTAGATCTTCTAATCAAATTTGCTTTTCCAGTGCTCCAAATCATTGCTGATTCAGCAACAACAAGCAAATAGGTATGATCACTAAGGGTCATGTCGTGATTTCCCATAGAGTAGTCCTTAAATACCTGTCATATGACTTAGGAAGTGATTGAAGAACCAAGTCAACAACCAACTTCCTTGGGAAAACGACACCCAACATTCCCATGCTTGTCAATGTGTGACTTCATCTCCAAGACATGTGCACACACATACCTTCCATCTTAGTGTTTATTAGCCAATAGGGATTGAGTGACTTTGAATTTGTGGGTTTAGGAGAATTATTGTAGGAGGCGGAGAAAGTGAAGTTCCATTACAACACAAAGAAGGGAATAATCTTTCACCTTGATTGTCTTGTGGAATATCATATTCATGAGGAAAACCAATTCCAAAAGATTTGGGAAGAACATTGTTGTCTGAATTAGATATCTATACGAGAGAAGTTCAAGTTTAGTTGACTTAAGTCCTTAATATAACACCCAAATGAAATAATAAGCATAGGACCCAACACAATATTTTACAATCTAGAAGAGGGATCCCGTAATCCAAATCGCAAAATATTTGAAGGTAGGTAAATGACAATTTACCAATTTCCACCACGAAAAACGAAATTTATAATTAAGTTTTAAATGGAATGAAACTCCTAGATCCTTTGAGATTCATTGAAAAATTCAATGGAATGTTTAAATCTCGATTGTGCCCTTCAAGTTTGTGACTGGGATGCCGAGGATACCAAACAAGGTGTGAATAACCATGGAAATTAGCTTCGTACACCAAATGTTACAACCACCTAATCAATGTGTCCGTTAACCACACACGCTCCATTGATCTATGATTAACGTTAAACTACCCTTTTCCACGCACTGTTAGTCCTAGATTTGTGTGCCGGTTAACCACACATGCTCCACTAACGACTTAACAAGGTGCAAAGGGCAATTTCATGGGTTAGCACCATATTCACATTTTCCTAAGTAACTAAGATTTGGGAATTTATAAGTGTTTAGTTACTTTATTTTTATCATTATACTTTTAATGAAGGGAGAATTAGAGTCCTATCCTACTTGTTCGGCTAATGAACCTCCACCAATCAAGGAAGCGGTGGGTGAGAGTGTGCACCGATTAAACTGCCATTTTATAGGCAGTAACCTTATACCCCCTTATAGACCGACTTCGTGAATTATGCATACTAACGGTAAGACTGACTTTACTCTTATACATATATATAAATATTAAACCTATGATATTATAATAGTATAAGGGTTGAATTTTAAACTTTTAAAATTCTAGGGTTTGGAACTATATGTGTTAAAAGAAGACTCTACATTTACAAACTCCAAAACTTGAGGGCAAGTTTTGAACTTTTCATAAACTTTTGGAATCCATAACATATGAGTTTTATATTGCATTTAATGAAAATACTCTTGAAAATCCATAACTTGAGGACAAGTTATGGAGTTCATATAAAAAACATTTATGGAAAAACTCTTCAAGACCATAACCTATGAGTTTAATGAAGTCTTTTAAAAGAGAAACTTTTCATTTTCCATAACTTGTGGACAAGTTATGGAGTACATAAAGGCCATAAAGATCATTAAATAAACTCACAAGCATGTCAAATAATATCCCTGATCTAGATTAAACTCATATGAACAAGATAATTCATATCAAACAAATTTCATGTAATTAACATACTCATATAAACTAATACAATACATGAAACTTTGACAATTATCTTATAAATTGGATAAGCATGATCATTACCACATCAAAAACAGGTTTATAAGTTCAAAAACAGCTTAGGGTAATGATCCTAGTCCAATTCTAGCCAAAAACCTCGAAAATCTACATTCTGTAGCATCAACTTGTCGAGTGTAAGAACAAATCGGCGAGTTGTTCACAATTGTGCTTGGACTCGGCGAGTCCCCTAGTGGACTCGACAAGCTCACTTTCCAGAACAGTAGAAATCGAATTTTCAAGCTTAAACAACAAGTAGCACCAAGTATAATTGAAAACAACCCTAGGCTCTGATACCACTGATGGGTTTTGAGCATTCTAACACTCCTGTGGTGTAGATGCCACCCTAGATGTTTTGGATCTACTTTTTCTCTATTATACATGCATACATTCAATATTCCAAATCATCATCCTAACTAGCATAAAATGGATTATAAACAACATAAAATACAAGTTAGATGACATACATTTTAGTGTAGTTGAAACCTTGGACATTTAAGAACTTAGTGCGCCAAGTGTTGCACCTCAAATGGAATCACACAAAACCACCAACAAATTTGGAACTTGAGAAGATGTCACTAGCACTCATAAAATCGGCTTACCCTCTAGTGTTTCCACTCACTTAGGTTTTGGTTCCAATTTCATAGCCTTGGGGTTTCTTATCTAGTGTGCCAAACTAGGGTTACACCATGTAAACCCTAATGACTTTCCATATCCTTCATGCACCATGGGTTAAAACATCCATGGAGTATCCATGGGTCACCACATGGGTTTAGTCCAATATGAAGAACTACGGATCATAAGCCCACATTATAAGAATGAATGATTTACATAATCAATCCCATATATTTAATTAGTCTCTTTTAATCACAAAATTAATTCCAAATCAATTCTTGATCAATACTAATTAAATAATATGACTTCATATTAATATATTAGAACTTATAATATATTAATAAACCATAAATAACCTCTTCTCAATTATCCAATCTTCAAATTGTTTCGGTTCCATGCAACCCAAATGGACCATGCTACTCTCGGGTCAAGTACATACCAATTATAGTTATGGACTTAGAGAGCAATCCAACAGACAGGCCGAGATCTGGAACCATATCCTTGTGATAAGTCCATATCCATGTTTGACTCCATTATGCCCAAAAAATGGCCATTTACTTCCAGGAAGAGGGATCTAATCAATTAGAGATTAAGGTGATGACTTTATACCTCAAGGTGATGGCCACTACAGAGTAGATGTTAATTCCTTTGCTCCTCTCCTCGCTCTTTCTTCTCCTAGCTCTACAATCCTTCACAAATACCCCAAACAGTGCTCACAAAAAGGCTCTTTCTCTCACTTAAGGAGGTGCAAAGTCGAACTAGGGCTTTCTCTAGTTAGTAGGATCATAAGGGAGGCCACAAAAGGTGGATTATGTTCTTTAAATAGGGTGCAAACCCTAAAAATTAGGGTTTCCTCTACAACGCCTACTCGTCAGGTCGGGGCCTTCCGACTCATAGAGTAGGACACAAATCTCGTGTCCCCTAATAGTCTCTACTCAACGAGTTGGAGCACCCCAACTCGCCGAGTCCATGCACAAAGCCCTAAAATTATATAAATTAATCAATACCTGGAACAAGTGTTACAAGTCTCCCCCACTTGAACTAGATTCCGTCGTCGAAGTCTGTTGGCCAAAACAGATCTGGGTAGTGGTCGCGCATCTCATCCTCCGGCTCCCATGTCCATTTAGAGCCCCTTCCCTACTGCCATTGCACCTTCACCAACTTCACTTCCCTATTTCGAAGAACCTTGGTTTTCATGTCTAGAATCTCCACAGGCCACTCAATGTATTTAAGGCTCTCATCCACCAGAATGACGTCCAGAGAAACAACGACGGCCTCGTCAGTGACACACTTCTGAAGCTGTGACACGTACAAGGTGTTGTGAATCTGGCAAAGCTCATCCAACAGATCCAATCGATATGCCACCTTGCCCACCCGGGCCGTAATCCAGAATGGTCAAATGTATCAGGGCCCTAGCTTGCCCCTCTTCCAAAACCTAATGACACCCTTCGATAGGGATACTTTCGGTAACACAAAATCCCGCACCTGGAAATCAAGACTCGATCGTCGCCAATCAGCATAGCTTTTCTGACGGCTCTACGCAACTCGCAACCGGTCGCGCACCTGCTGAAACATCCCAGTAGCCTTGAGCACTACCTCCGTGCTCCCTAAGAGCCGGTGTCCAACTTCACCCCATCAAACTGGAGTCCTACATCTCCTACCATACAACATCTCAAATGGTGGTCGGTCGATACTGGCATGGTAACTGTTGTTGTATGAAAAGTCTGCCAATGAGAGGTATGTATCCCAACTCCCTCCAAAATCCAACATGCATGCCCAAAGCATATCCTCAAGTGTCTGGATCGTCCTCTCGCTCTGGCCACATGTCTGGGGTGGTACACTATACTAAAATGCAGCTGAGTGCCCCGTGTCTCACGACCACCTCCCGCACATAAATATCTGCCAACTTTTTAGCGGATATACTCTTAGAGATCAAAATAAAGTGGTCACTCTTCATCATTCTATCCACAATCACCCATATAGCGTCTACACCCCTCGCCGTCGTCGGTAACTTTGTGATGAAGTCCTTAGTGATTTCTTCCCACTTCCACATGGGAATAGGTAGCGGCTGAACTTTGCCTTGAGGCCACTGATGCTCGACCTTGACCTTCCTGCAGGTCAAGCACTACTCCACAAACCAGGCGATCTCCCGCTTCCTGCAGGGCCACCAGTAACTCTATCTCAAATCCCTATACATTTTCATAGCCCCTGGATGTATAGAGAATTTGGACTTGTGTGCCTCCTCCAATATCCTCAGTGTAACTCCTCCAGTCACCAGTACCCACACTCGACCACACTGCGCCAGTAGACCTCGTCTATCTTTCACAAACAAAGTATATTGTCCCCGAATCCGCTCTATCTTCGAATTCTCCGCCTTCAACCCCTCGACTTGAGCCTCCTTCATCATATCCAATAATGGAGAGATTACTGTCATCCTCAAACAAAAGTTCCCAATAAGGGAACCTGCCACCTTGCGGCTCAAAGCATCGTCCACCATGTTGGACTTCCCAGGATGGTACAAGATCTCACAATCATAATCTTTCAGAACATCCAACCACATCCGATGCCGCATGTTGAGGTTCTGCTGATCCATCAAATACTTCAAACTCTTCTGATCAGTATAAATAGTGTATCGTACTCCATACAAGTAGTGCCTCCAAATCTTGAGGGCAAACACCACTGCCCCCAATTCCAGGTCGTGAGTGGGGTAATTCGCCTCATGAGGCTTCAACTTCCTCGAGGCTTAAACTATCACGTGCCATCTCTGCATCAGTACCGCGCCTGACCCTGAGATCAATGCATCCCAGTGCACTACCAAATCATCCAACCCCTCCGCTAGTACTAGAATCGGAGCCTCACATAGCCTCTGTCTCATGGTCTCAAAAGCCAACATCTGATCCTTACCCCATCGAAATGTCACATTCTTTTTGGTCAAGCTGGTAAAAGGCACATTAATCTTGAAGAAATCCTGGATAAACGATGTTTATTAATACGAGAATTTAAACAATTGTTAAAATATTACTAGGAATTTTTAAACGATGTTTGATTTTTTTATTAATGTTAATACAATATTTTTTTTATATAGTATTATTAACAACCCGATCCGAATGAAAGCAAATTTCGATTTGCATTTTTTTCTTTTCATGTTTGAATTGGAGATCAGTGACTTTGAATGTTAGATTCGCCACTGATTGGTAGTTTAAAAATAAAGTAATTTAACTAATTAGAAAAAGAAAATAAAAAAAATAGAGTGTTAGGAGTGTTACCACTCCCTATAAAATGTTAAGATTAGGTGTTAAATGAAGAAAAAATATGTGGCACTTAAAAAGCTGACGTGACAAGGTGTTAGAAGAGTTATCACTTCCCTTAGCTTAATACCACCACCGAGTTCCTCTGTTGTCGGACATCCACCACCACTATATCATCAAACTCCTCTTTTGCTGTCGGACTCTTTTTTTGGAATCGTTCTTTTTGTAGTAGGTAATATGCTTATTTCCCCCTATTTTTTAATTATAATGTTTTACATGGAAGTCCAAATATGGAATTGTGTTATACATTGCAATAAAGATAAGTAAATTCTGTGATATCGTTGCTTAATACTATTCATTTTCTATGTTGATATTGTTTGCAAAGTTGATGTCGTGATAGATTTTTTTTAAGACCTTAAATTGCTTGTAATTAACATTTAGATCATTGACAATACATCTCTTGGACTAAAATTGTTAGGAAACTTACGCAATTTATATGTGTAAAATATATGCGTCAATAACTAAGAAACACAAATTTAACCGGATATTGTTTGAAGCCATTGCAAGATTTTGGGTTTCATTCAAAAACAATACAATAATTCAAATACAACGCTTTAATAAATAAAAATATAAATATACAAAAAAAAAAAAAAAAAACCAAAACGATAAACGTAAGATAATAATTGTTCATTGTATTTCATATTGTTTTTCTCTATTCTACATCCTTTAGCTTTTCAACTTGTGGCATTTATTCGGAATGTTTTGTTGTTGTTCTCGCGGAGATGGTCGTGAGGATTAGGGCTGAACATGGTACGATATCAGTTAATTTTTACTCAAACAGTGTACCGTGCCAATTATAGTTGGCTTAATTTTTTTGCTAACAGTACCATACCAACTATACTTGATACCAACTATACTTGGTACCAACTTGTTTGGCTACCAACAAGTTTGGTTGGTACAAATTGGTAATAATATATTACCAACTTTTGCTTTAATTTTCAATTGTAATAGTTAAAGACTAGTAATCATATGAGACACTTTTCTCATCTAGGAATATAAATTAGTAAATTAACTATTCTAGTTACTAATAAATGTAATAAATAACTTTTCAGTTTTTTAATCTAATGTGGTAATAACTATTGACTAAGTCTAATGTCTAATATCATATTTTTTAAAATCGTAAACAGTAAACACTTGACATTTAAAAATACGATTTCGTTTATATATATATATATATATATATATATATATATATATATATATATATATATATATATATATATAAATTGGTTGATACGGTAATACCGTAGTATTTAAAATTTAATAGCATTACCGTACCAAGTTTACTGAAGTGGTACAGTACTACCATCCACTACAAGAAAAAGATCCTTTTAGGACATGCAAGCCACGACACTCATTGATTTATGTTACACAAATGAGAGTGACATTAAAAAAGTGTCACATTTTCAAAAAATTTAAGGATTTATGTCACGCATTATTGTGTGCCCTTAAATTAGTGTCTCTAGAAAAGAAATTTAAAAACACGGAGGGCGCTTTATTTTACACGCGCGTCCTCTATACCTGTCGCTTTATAATTTTAATGAAACGTGCGTTTAACAGATGTTGAAACGAAATCCCCAAAATTTTGAAAACCTGTCTTCTACCTTCTTTCTTTCTTTCATCTTCACAGTCTACTCTCCCCCTCTCCCTCCTTATCTCTTCTCTCCGATCCGCTTCTTCGCCACTCCTTAATACCTTGCAGGAATCTAAAAAATAGAAAACCTCATCCTAATAAAGTCTAGGAAACTAGGGTTTTTTTCAACCCTCAAAGAACGACCCACGTCCTCCATAGATCAATCTCTATCGCTTCATTTCTCACAAGATATTGAACACTTTACATTCATTAGGCCAAAAAATCGACTATTGCTTGAACTAGGGTTTCGGTTTTTTATCACATAACCCTCCCTCAATGTGTTCTCCCTGTTCAATCGATTCGCTGGTTTTGCTTGACTCTCGCTCACGCCGACCATCGATGTTCAATCATCGACTACCGCCAGAACGATAAGTCTTTATCGAAGGTTTAATCGAAGGTCCATCTGTTATGTAAGTCTTTATCGATGTTCAATCATCGCTCACGCCAACCATCAATGTTCTATCGATTTGTGTGCACTTGGAATTCAAGAAGACTATGGACGCAGGTGAAGGCGGGGGGGGGGGGGGGGGGAGGGAGGGAGAGAGAGAGAGAGAGAGTGAGAGAGAGAGAGAGAGAGAAAGAGACTCTACACTTGTCCATCGATGACGTTTGATTGTGTTAAGCTTCCTCCTTGGGCCGAAAACCTTGTTGATTTTGTGTATAAGCATCAAATGGCTCTTGAGAGTGAGCATGTCTCTACACATTTACATGAATGGATAGATCTCATATTCGGGTGAGCTCTAATTCATTCATATTCTAATATCGGTGGGTTTTATTTTGTTTTGATGCTTTTGACTTTGTAATAGGTTGAAATAAATCAATTTTGAGATAGATAAAATTACTGATCCATTAATTCTTCTTGTTAGTTGATTAATTAAGTTCTTTTTATATGTTTCTTTTCTTGATTCTTTGCATACACGCGTATCAGGCACCATCGGTTTTGGTCCTTCCATTTGATGTAAAATAGGTTGCTTGTGGACATTCTCACAAATTTATCTGCACACAAGATGGTAGAATCCATGGTTGGGGTTATAACAACTATGGTCAAGCAGCTAACCAGAAATGCACTTATGCTTGGTACCCATCTCTAGTTGATTGGTATATGTCTCTGTCTCTCTCCTTTGAATTAAAGGTTTGACTGATGAAAAATCGAAAAAGGTGTTTGGGGGAAGTAAGGAAGCTGACAGCTGGTGGGGGCACTTTGTTGTATTAACAGATGCATGTTTATTGAAAGAGTTGTGTGAGTTTCAAATTCCAGAATGTGTGACACCATGGAATGCTTCTATGATTGAAGATGTTGCATTTCGAACTGGTTCAGATGCTTTGGTTCGTCTTTGTTTGAGGTTAAGGTATTTATATATTAATGTTGTAACATGTTTGACCATAAAAGTCAAGTGTCTTCTGAACTAGTTTTTTTGTCATTGTAAGGAAGGTGATTTTGATTGTCGAACTTGCAAATGGTAAAATTGCTCCTGTAATCTGACATTCACATGTTGCTTACTTTGAACAAACCCCTCACATAAAATAGATGCCACCTCCAAATGTTCTTCAAATGCAGGTAAAGTTATTAATCTTGTCACTAATATAATTTCCATAGCCTTTGTATATTCCTAAGGACATGCATTTGTTTATTACACTTCTACTTTTTCCTATTATAGTATTGTAGAAAAATCTACAAAATCGACATATTTTGTTTCTGCAGGATAAAGCAACTTCTGGAAAACAGGGACTTGATATTAGCAAGGGTTGGTTTTGATCGGACAAAAACGTCTTTTAGTGATAATGAGAGGGAGGAAAATAGTAGGGGTTAAGTTTGCCAGTGATTTGATTAAGCAAATGAATGAAATTGAGAAACAGATAATATTTTCCTATTATAATAATATTCTACTTATATAAATCTACCCATAAGAAAAATATTTGTTTACTATTTTCTTTTGAGCATTTTATTTATTTGCTTGCATTCAGGTTCCAGCTACAAAAACACTCATAACTCCTGTTCAATGAAAATAATTGTGGAGCCAATTTCAAAAAGAAACCAAATATATAATCACTCAAGCTATTGCTTCCCATGTATTTCTTTTAAAATCCTTGATATTTATTTAGATTGAATTGTGAGGGTAGATTGGTAATTTTGTCTGCCATGGTTTTTTCAGGAAGCTAATAAACGCAATAACAAATAGTTACCACCTCCATGGGCTATCGCTTCCATGATGGTACTTGGATTTAACGAGTTCATGACTCTTTTGAGGTTATTCTCGTCTTTTTACATTAAATAAAACTAGTCTTCTATTCTCACTTCCACTGATGTTAAAATCTTTTTTTTTGGTTAGGAATCCTGTATGGCTGCTTGTTATATTCGTAAGCTACCGTCTTGCAAAAGCTTTATGGGTCCAACTAGACATACCTGGTGACTTCCGAAATGGCGCTGTGAGTTTCCGGAGCTGAGGGTTGGGTCAATAAAGCCAATACAAGGAAGGGAATCAGAGGTGGGAGTCCGGGGTTACGGGATTTGCTTTTGGCTTTGAGGTCTTCCATGTCATTGTGTTTATAGTTGTTGTTAAGACTATTTCCTGTAATTTGTGCTGATGCGTAAGTTTTTTATTTTATTTATTTATTTATAACTTAAATATGTTGATTGCATCTCATCTTACATGTTTGAATATGTAGGGATCCATATCTTGAGTGGGTTTCAGCTATACTGGATGAAACCCAAAACTCTCTCCAAGTCCACCATTGAAGCCACCACCGCCACAAATTTACATGATCGTGAATTCGCCGAAAGCTTGCAGGGATAAATAAATCTATAAACAAAAAATAACAACCTAATTTCGTTTATTTACTTGTTATAACTAATAAATAAATTTTAATATATTGATAAAAATGGTGCAAAATGAGCTGGACAATATGCCACTTTGGGAAGCGGTGAGGTGGCATCTTCCTACTGTGGTGAGCAAAATGTTGGAGTAACTTACATACATTGCACAATTAGACTTGGAAGAGCTCCTACGAAACTGTTGTATGCTGAAAAATCTAATCTTAAGTTACACTTATGCCCTTTTACATACTTTTGCATTATGTATAAATTATAATTATGAAATTATTGATGTGGTTTCTACCCGTATGATAGTTGGCATACATGTTCTGGGTTCAAGGTTATAAGCTCAATGATGCAGTCAGTCTACTCCTAGTAATTTATGACCATTTTGATATGTGTAGAAAGAACATTGTGCTTCTCATGCTACTCTGACTATTGATATGTGTAACTACTTATGCTTTTTCTTATTGTATCAATTTTTTTTATCAGATCCATTTCATGAACTTAATATGAAAAGAGATAAAAATAAGGAGGTTTGTGTTCCTAACTTTTCATATTCATGCTTTCTTTCTGCAAATAAAGAAGTGAAGTCTAATTCTTGAATTGTTTTGATATCAACGTTGGATGTTTGTGTATGAGATCATTTACATTAGATAATGTGGACCACCAACCCAACTCTTGCATGTATTTAGGTATCTGTTTGGCGTGGCATATCCATCTTACAATACAAAACAAAACCACAATAGAGGTTAGAATAATGTTTTCTTAATAATAATATATAGATTTGTACTACTACAAGTAACAAAATTGAGACACAATATTATATCTTTTATTCATTTTGTTTACAAAGTGTTCAATTATTATTTCATCATGAATTCTCAAATGTGTTTTTATATTTATTTGTATATTTTTGGTGTATTTACATTTTACACTGGATTGGAGGTGTCTAAAAAACTGAAAAATCATACATGCTTCTTGTTTTAATATTTTATACAGGTATGGGTTGTATTGAAGCATGGATTCTTGGCAAAAGGTATTTTACTACTTGTGTATTAAATTTTAATATTTTATAACATAGATTGATGAGGCTTAAAGCCTTTCTGAATACTAATGTGTTGACGATGAAAACAGGTATCATGTGGAAATAGAAGCATAATATTAAGAAGTAGAAACACGAAGGTGTGCCCTAATAGCAATGTAGTATTAGGTTATATAGTTAGGGAAAACCTCTTGATTGTTTTGGTATATATTTGTTTCCATATTTTTATATTATGCGTAAATGAGTATCGTAAAGACACGTTGTAAATGTATATCGTAAATGGTTATTGAAGTTTATGACACATAAATGTGTGTCATCTTCATTTATGACAGGAGCTTTAATGATACGCATTGTGTGTCCTAAACGCGCGTCGTAAGGTTACGACACACAAATGCGTGTCATCTTCCTTTGTGATAGGGCCTTCCTTGATACGCATTGCCTGTCATAAACGAGCGTCGTAAATGCGCGTTGTAAATAGACGATGCGCAAAAGCGTGTCATCCCTCGTTATGATAGTGCCTTCCTTGACATGCATTGTATATTTATATTTATTTGTATATTTTTGGTGTATTTACATTTTACACTGGATTGGAGGTGTCTAAAAAACTGAAAAATCATACATGCTTCTTGTTTTAATATTTTATACAGGTATGGGTTGTATTGAAGCATGGATTCTTGGCAAAAGGTATTTTACTACTTGTGTATTAAATTTTAATATTTTATAACATAGATTGATGAGGCTTAAAGCCTTTCTGAATACTAATGTGTTGACGATGAAAACAGGTATCATGTGGAAATAGAAGCATAATATTAAGAAGTAGAAACACGAAGGTGTGCCCTAATAGCAATGTAGTATTAGGTTATATAGTTAGGGAAAACCTCTTGATTATTTTGGTATATATTTGTTTCCATATTTTTATATTATACGTAAATGAGTATCGTAAAGACACGTTGTAAATGTATATCGTAAATGGTTATTGAAGTTTATGACACATAAATGTGTGTCATCTTCATTTATGACAGGAGCTTTAATGATACGCATTGTGTGTCCTAAACGCGCGTCGTAAGGTTACGACACACAAATGCGTGTCATCTTCCTTTGTGATAGGGCCTTCCTTGATACGCATTGCCTGTCATAAACGAGCGTCGTAAATGCGCGTTGTAAATAGACGACGCGCAAAAGCATGTCATCCCTCGTTATGATAGTGCCTTCCTTGACATGCATTGCGTGTCGTCTGAGCGTTTTACGACACGCATGACGCACCGTAAAAGGTTGTTTTTCTAGCAGTGAACCAAACATATTGGCTACCATATATATTGGTAACCAATTTTCTTGGTTCGATTGGTAAGATGTTGGTTGGTTCTCCGTGGTACATATTTGATAGCCCTAGTGAGGATGCACTATACCTCTAGGTGGTTGTTAGCACTTAGTGAATTCTAAGTCTTATTATAATATACTCGTTTACTATATTTGTTCGTTTATTCTAATTTATTTTTACTAATACTTTTTAAGTAAAATTGCAATTTTTTTTATTGAACTATTTATAAATTATAACTTAGTGATTATCACCATACAACGAGTAAGAAGTCAAACAAGCAACAAACTGTGCCGCTAAACCTTTTTGTATGGTAAAATCATTTCTTTTCAAGATTACATTCATAGACCTAGGGGATTTAACATTATTATGCATGATCAGTTGTATTCTATTAAAAACCTTCACCACATCTGGTGTGAGGAAACCAAACGTATCAAAAGCAAATGGTATGAACATGTGTTGATTTTCCATGCACGGTTTTTCATGTTTTGTGACTTTGTATGTAGCAGCTTTTAAAGCAGTCTATCCCACCGTGAAACCCCGGACCCTCAAGCCTACAAGAGGCGATACCCCTATAAGGCCAACACATGTTTATTTCCTTCCAACCCATCAAAAAATCAAAACGTCAGTCGGTCTGAGGGTTGACCTTCCTTCTGTAGGTCAGTCAAGAAATTTACAGGTGTCTCTTTCTTGTTGGAAACTCTGGAACGCTTAAATATGTCATACAAAACATCCTAACCACATTGTGCTTGTATTTGAACCCTCTGAGTTCTTTATAATGAACCGCATACTCTCAAAAAGAGTCCAAACATGCCTTGCGGCACGTCGGTGATATCTCATCATCTGGGAATATTGGGATCATGAGTCGATATTTTAGGGTAGGACAATACTCCACATGAGACATATGTTGGCCAAGCCCATCTATATGGATAGGTAAAAGAAAATCTTTAGCATGTGGTGCACGTAAACTCTGGAAAACTGCTTTCTGTCGAACCGTCATGTCGAAATGCACTTCTATATTTTGTACAGCTTTACTAAAAAGGGCACTCACAAGTGTATTCTAGGATTTATAAGGAGGGGGGGGGTCTTCGGTAGTAAAACTCCTAAGGTCAATGTCTGGAAGCTTGTTACGAAGGGAAATTGTACCACTACAAAACGGAAATATAGGTAAACCTAAAACCTTCTGCTCACAATCATGTTGGAGAGGAATGGTAAACAACCTTTGCCTTTTGTTTTTGACAGATACATCGTCTTTGATACTTAGACTTTATTAGTTTGTGATATATATGACATTTTTCATTCACGAGATTGGCAGGAATATATTGTGAATCATATCATGAGATAGAGAATCATGGAGCAAAGTTTATAGTGTCGAGAAGAATGAAATGTTCTTGCATCTTCAAGCAATTTATTTATATTTTGTGTTTACTTGTCTTCCTTTTTGTATTTGTAGACATATTTCGATTTGCAAGAGAGAAATAGCTACTCTTTTTGCATGAGTGACAAAAATTGGAATCAAACCATAACCGTTTTCACTTAGTAAAAGCATATAAGTTATTCTGATCAAAACAAACTCAGTACAAGAAATTTGAGTGTTTACATATACATATTTTATGTAGGTAGAAACATGTAATGTTTTTATGTTTGTATTTACCCACATATAAATTATGTGTTACTATGTGTTAGCTCATGGCCTTAGATATAGATCATTACCCACACATAATTTATGTGTGAGTACTGAATAAGTTATACATGTACATGCATGTGTGGTTAAAACTTGTAAGAATGTGTACATAAATTATTATAATATGTTACTGTGATCGAAGATATGAAGGATGATCTGAATGATGACATGACTAGTGACAAACTACATGTATTTCATGTCAAGTTACGGGGCATGTCCCTATGTATAACATGTGTCATAAAACATGTGTGAGTAAATGTAATGCTTGTAGAATCGTGCTAGTCAATTTAGAGTTAATAAGAGGTAATAACGTCAAATAATCTTAACCAAGTTAAAACATATAAGGACTCCGCACATTTATAGAACGTTGAAATCCGACTTCATATGAAGAAGTTATGCTTGTTCGAAATTTCGCGATTAAACCGGCACAAAACTGTGTATCCTAAAAAGTAAATTTTTGATGGATTTCTTTTTATCCTTAGTGACCTAAATGAAATTCATAGTAATCATTAAACTGAGAGCGTGCATATAGAGAACGTCAAATTTTGTCTTCGTAAGAGGAAGTTTTGATTTTTCGAAGCTTCAACGCAGCACCACGGGTGCAAAAATCGAAAATCTATTTGGTTCTTTGTTAATAAACAAGAATCTAAGATCTTGTTAATGTGAATACGACGATATAAATACAGTCGAGGATGGGTGTTAGATGAGAGGGTTATGATTTTCAACAGCTAATTCAAAAGTCTAAGCTTATGAATAATATAATTTTTCGAGAAAGTGATAATTAGGTATTAAGATCTAAAATAAATTTGTAGATCACATTGAGATCTTTTCAGGGATATAAATAACGTCAAAAATGGAGCTTGTATGAGGACGTTATGCCATTTTGAAAATCTAGAAGAGGCATGTGGCATGGTCGGGAGCCGTCTTCCTCCGAGAGACATGTCGACGTGGCTACATGAGATGTTGACACATGACACCATGGGAATGTGACATGAGACAGCTTTTATAAGAGGTGTATGTAGACCACCAATATCACGGCATGTGGCAAGAGCCAGGTGGAGTGACATAGCAAAAGTGCACAACGTGCACCCCAGATGCATGACGCACACCTAGAAAAAACAACTATAAAATAGTCCTTGTCGTATAAGCTTCCCACATTCAACCCCTAGAGCATCTCTCTCTCTCGCTCTCTCTCTCTCTCTCTCTCCATATTCCCTCCTGTAGGCCATTTTCCCTTTGTTTTTAACCTATGGACAAGACCTGCGACATCCATGAGCACTCATCTGAGTAGTAGCCTTCCAGTACAATAAAAACGTGATTTTCCTAAGGAAGGAATCTGTCGCAAAAAGATGAAATTCCATTAAAAAAAACGAGTAGCGATGAAATTTGCGATGACCGATTTGTTGGATTAATGTCTAAGTCCATAACTATAATTGGCAATACTTGACCCGACCCGACATGGTCCATGTGGGTTGAATGGGATCATGCACTTGGATAGACTAAATGAGAAAAATAAGACACTTATGGTTATTAATATATTATAAGTTCTAGTATATTAATAATAAGAATAATAATATTTAATTAGTATTGATCAAGAATTAATTTAGAATTAATTATGTGATCAAAAGAAGACTAATTAAATATATGGGTTGATTATGCAAATCATCCATAACTTCAAGTTGGGTTAAACCCATAGGATACTCCATGGATTCTCCATGGAGGTTACATAACCCATGGGTCATGGAAATGAAAGGTCATGACAATTAGGGCTTACATGGTGTAACCCTAATTGTAACACACTATATAAGCATCATATTATTCACCAAAATCGGCCACTAGTGTGTGTAAAAGAAGGGCTAGCCGATTTCATGAGTTATGGATTTCTCTCAAGTTATTCCAAGTGTATTTGTTGTTTTGTGAACCATTTGAGGTGTCACACTTGAGGCACTAGGCACTCAAGCTTCATGAAGACTATCTACATCAAAGAGGTATGTATTCTATCTTGCTATAGTGGTTGATTTGTATGATAGATTAGGATAATACCTTGGATGTTCACATTTGTATGTATAATAGAGAAAACATAGATCCAAGGTATTTAGGGTTGCATGTACACTTAGGAGTGTTAGAATGCTCAAAACCCAACAATGGTATCAGAGTCTAGGCTTGTTTTCTTGTTATACTTGCAAAACTACTTAAAAATTCGAAGTTGTTTGTTGTCTGATCATCATACTCGGCGAGTCCATGAGGAGACTCGGCGAGTCCATGCCTAAAAAGTGATCAAATCGATCCAACTCGCCGAGTTGGTTCATGCACTCGACGAGTTGGACCCCCAGGCAGCATAAATTCGACTTTTTTGGCTGGAATTGGACTAGGAACATTACCCTAAGATGTTTTTGGACTTATAAACTTATTTTTGATGTGATAATGTTCATGCTAATCCAATTCCAAAGATAATTGTCAATAGATTCATGTTTTGTATTAGTTTAAGGTTTATACTAATTACATGAAAATTTTTGATTTGAATTATCTTGTTCTTATGAGTTGCTTAGATTAATAGAAAAGTTGAGTGAAATAGTTGTTTTCAATCCAAATTAATCTAAGAGTTGATTCTAAAATGTGTTTTTGTAACTTGTCCTCAAGTTATATGAGAAGTCACATTTAAGTTTCATAAAACTCATAAAAGTTGGTAAAGGTTACAAAAATGAAGAGTCTAGTTCTAATTATATGGTTTTATGACTCCATAACTTGTCCTCAAGTGTGGAGGACCAAGAGTCTCTTCATTAAATAATAAATAAAAAAAAACAGTAACCTTAATTAATTCAATGAGTTATAAAATAAAGAAAAGTTAATTCTTTTATTAGTTTAAAGTCTTCCATAACTTGTCCTCAAGTTATGGAACTTGAAGAGTTTTTGGATTAAAACTACTTTAAACACATAAGTTATGGAATTAATTAGTTTTGAATAGTTTCAAAACCTGCCTTCAACTTTTGGAATTTGAAAAGTTTTTTGGATAAGGTGTCTAAGTCCATAACTATTTCTGGTCAGTACTTGACCCGACCCGGCATGGTCCATTTGGGTTGCATGGCACCATGCAATTGGATAGACTAAATGAGAGAAATAACACTTGGAGATTATTAATATATTATAAGTTCTAATATATTAATAATATTATTTGATTAGTTTTATCAAGAATTAATTTAGAATTAATTAAGTGATCAAAAGATAACTAATTAAATATATGGGTTGATTATGTAAATCATTCATATCTTGTATAGTGGGCTAAGAGGCTCCATGGATTATCAAGTTGGGTTCCACCCATAGGATGCTCCATGGATGCTCCATGGGAGTTAGAAACCCATGGGTCATGGAAATGAAGAGTCATGACACATTAGGGTTTACATGTTGTAAACCAAGATGTGTCAACACTATATAAGAATCCCACTCTCCACCAAAATCGGTTACACATAAGAAACTAGAGGGCTAGGCCGATTTCAAGAAGTGTGTATTCTCTCAAAAGTCTTTCCAAGAGCATTTGGTGTTGTGTGAAGCATTTGAGGCATCAAACTTGGGGTACTAGGCTCATAAGGTTTCAAGGATCATAAGCCACAACAAGGTAAGTTGTTCTATCTTTCATTCAAGTTAAAAATTGTTCCCCATGTATGCTAGATAGGAATATAACCTTGGAATTCAAGTTTGCATGATAATTAGACAAACATAGATCCAAGGTTATTAGGGTTGCATGTACACTTAGGAAGTGTTAGAATGCTCAAAACCCATCAGTGGTATCAGAGCCTAGGCTTGTTTGTTTGTTATTTGTGCTTAAAAGTTGAAAAAAGTCGAAAAACTTGTTGTCTGCCTGATGAACTCGCCGAGCCCATGGGGAGACTCGCCGAGTTCACTTGTATCTTCAACCTACTCGCCGAGTAGGTTCATGCACTCGGCGAGTAGGAGCCACAGAGTGCAGATTTTCGACATTAGTTGCTGGAAATGGACTAGAAACATTACCCTAAACTGTTTTGGTACTTGAAAACTTGTTTTAGATGGTGTAATGTCTTTGCTAATCCATTTACAACAACTAGTTATCAAAATTACAAAGTTTAAGTGTAATTATGATTCATGAAAGTGTTCATGTTCATGTTCTTGATCTTATGATGTTTAGATGATCATAGGAATTATTTGTAGCCTATGTGGTAGTTTAATTCTTGATCATTATGTGTTTTAATGGAGTCCATAACTCGTCCTCAAGTTATGGAATACCAAAAGTCACTTGAATTAAAACCATTAAAAGAACACAAGAGTTAGAAAAATGAAGAGTCTTCATTTTTATTACTCTATTAAACTCATAAGTTAAAAGAAATGAAAAGTTTTGAAAGTTTACAAAACTTGCCCTCAAGTTTTGGAACAAGTAAAGTCATGCTAAAACTTTAGTTCCAACCCTTAGAATTTTAAAAGTTAAAATTCTACCCTTATATTTATAATATTATAAGTTATATATATATATATATATATATATATATATATATATATATATATATATATATATGTACAAGATTAAAGTCGTCTTACCGCTAGTACGCCTCATTCACGAAGTCGGTCTATAAGGTGGGTATAAGGTTGTTGCCTATAAAATGGCAACTTAATGGGTGTCCACTCTAACCCACCGCTTGCTTGACTGGTGGAGGGTCGTTAGCCGAACGGGTAGGACAAGGACTTAAAAAGTCTCATTAAAAGTATGATGAATATTATAAAGTAACTAAATGTTTTATTAAATTCTCAATCTTAGTTACTTTAGGAAAAATGTGAATAAGGTGCTAATCCATGAAATTACACTTTACACTTTGTTTAAGTCGTTGGTGGAGCGTATGTGGTTAACCGACACACTAACTTAGATTTAACAAGGTAGGTAAAGGGTAACTTAAGGTTTATTATAGTATCGGTGGAGCGTGTGTGGTTTATCGGCACATAGATTGAGTGATAAACTTTAAGGGTACCAAGTGAAATATGTTATAGCTTGGATTACGGCATACCTTTTGTAAGTTATAATATATTGTGATTGGATCCTAGCCTTAATATTACATTTGGGTGTTTTATTAAGGACTCTCTTAATATCTAAACTAATCTTGTCCTCTTCCTTCAGATGTCTTCAAACAATGCTGCTTCTGGCTCTAATCCTAATGGCTCCTTTACCCTTATGAACTTGTGTGGGAAAGTCACTTTTGATGGATCCAACTTCAATGAGGGGATCAGAAACATCAGGATGATTACCCGCTACGAGGACAAAGAATATGTCCTTGACAAGGAGCTTAAGGAGATTGATGAGACCACTGCAACTCCCCAGGAGATCGCTGACTTTCAGGCACATGAAAGGGATGCTACCAAAGTGGCATGCATCATGATGGCAACAATGACAGCGGAACTTCAAAAGTCCTATGAGGATTTCTACCCTTATGAAATGCACCAAGATCTGATGGAAAGATACCATCAAAGTGCACGACAAGAGAGGTATGAAATCATCTGCTCCATGATAACAACCATGATGAAGGACGGGGAATCCGTCACGAGCCACATGCAGAAAATGCAAAAGGTATGTGGATCGATTGCTGAAGCTTAATGTGAACTTCCCTCAGGAGCTTCCAATAGATATCATTTTGCACTCCTTACCATCGTGCTATGATCAATTCTGCATGACATATCACATGAATAAGGAAGAGGTCACACTCAGTAAACTTCAAGGACTTCTCAAGACCGCAGAAACAGGTCTTAAGGGGATGTCGGTTGTTAACACTCCTACTCCAAACTCCACTCCGTTTTGGCAATCGGGAAAAGTTGAGGGAAGAAGAGAAAGAGCTCTTCAAAGGGTACCAAGGCTCGGACCCTTGATGGCTCTTCTTCAAGTGGAACCAAGAAAGGTTTCATTACTCCTTCTTCTGACACAAAAGTGGCTGAATGCTTCTATTTCCATGAAAAATCACATTGGAAGCGGAACTGCCCAAAATACCAGCAACATGTGAAGGATGGGAAAGTAAAACCCAACCATGCAGGTATTTACACTATCATTTCAAATAACTCACCCCATTCTAACTCTTGGGTCCTTGATACCGGTTGTCGTATTCATAGTTGTTGTGACTTGCAGGGACTAAGAAGAAGTGAGAATGTGGAGCAAGGAAGAATAAACTTAATCATGGGGAATAGGAAAGCTTTACCTGTCACCAAGATTGGAGTTTATACTTTATCGCTAACTAGTGGGTTTAGTTTAGATTTGAATAAGTGTTGTTATTCGCCAGAAATGGCAAGAAATATTATTTCCTTTCATGCATTGTATAAACAAGGTTTCACCTTTTCGTTTGATAATGAAGTTGGTTCGATTAATGCTTTCTTTAATAATGTTCTTTATTTTAAAGCATTACCTTGTGATGACGTGTATGAAACAATATATGTGGTTGATAACTTAGGAAATAATGTATTGTGTATTGATTCTGTTAATAATAATAACTTGGATAAAGCATCATTATGGCATTGTCGTCTTGGACATATAAGCATGAAATGCATAGGCCAACTCCAAAAGGATGGAGTCTTGGAGTCATTTGACCTAAAGTCAGATGATAGTTGCGAATCATGCTTACTTGGAAAAATGACAAAGTTACCCTTCACAGGTTCTTATGAGAGGGGTGAAGGTTTGTTGGACCTTGTACACACGGATGTGTGTGGACCATTCAAACATGCCACAAGGGATGCTAATCGTTATTATTTTACTTTTACTGATGATTACAGTAGATATGGATATGTCTACTTGATCAAGCATAAGTCAGAGACTTTTGAAAGGTTTAAGGAATTTAAACAGGAAGTCGAGAATCAATTGGGTAGGAACATTAAGATGCTTCAATCCGATCGTGGTGGTGAGTATCTTAGTTCAGAGTTCCTTGACTATCTAAGGGAATGTGGGATAGTCTCACAATTGACACCTCCCAGGACACCACAGTTGAATAGTGTGGCTGAGAGGCGTAATCGAACCTTGTTGGATATGGTTCGTTCCATGATGAGTCGAGCTTCGCTACCAATCTCATTCTGGGGGTATGCCTTAAAGACTGCCGCCCATATCCTTAATCTAGTCCCTACAAAGAAAGTTGCCAAAACTCCTCACGAGATGTGGACTGGTAAAGTGCCCAAACTAGACCACATCAAGATTTGGGGTTGCGAGGCTTTTGTGAGACGCGAGACTCATGATAAGATCGAACCCCGAAGCAAGAGGTGTATTTTCATCGGCTACCCACAACAATCCTTTGGTTACCTCTTCTACAGAACTAGTGAAAATGTGGTCTTTGTAGCTAGGAGGGATTTTTTTAGAAAGAGAGACAGAGAGAGAGAGAGTTCATAGGCCAAGGAAACATTGGGAGGCAAGTTGATCTTGAAGAAATTCAAGATTCAAGCAGTGAAGGAACTTCAAACCCTAACACTCAACTTGAGGAGGTAACTCCTGTTGAGCCAATTGACATGTCTGTACCTCTGAGGTGTTCCACAAGGGTTAGGAATGCTCCTGAGCATTACTATGGATTCCATATTACTGCAAAAGGAGATACACTTATCAGGATGAGACACTGATAGGTCTGGATGAACCTAACAGTTACACGGAAGCCATGGCAGGCCCTGAGTCAGCCAAGTGGAAAGAGGCAATGGACAGCGAAATACAGTCCATGTATGACAATCAAGTTTGGAACTTGGTTGAGAATGTACCAGGTCGTAAGACAGTAGGGTGCAAATGGGTCTTCAAGAAGAAGACCGGCATGGATGGTAAAGTACACACTTATAAGGCTAGACTGGTTGCAAAGGGCTTCTCTCAAATTCCTAGAGTGGACTATGATGAGACCTTTTCTCCAGTACCCAAGATTAAGTCTATTCGGGTTCTGTTGGCCATAGCTGCATTTTCATGACTATGAAATATGGCAAATGGATGTCAAAACTGCTTTCCTTAATGGAAAGTTGGCTGAAGATGCTTACATGAGTCAGCTAGAAGGTTTTGTCAGCAACGAGTACCCTAATAGAGTGTGTAAGCTTGAGAAATCCATTTATGGATTGAAGCAGGCACCTCGCAGATGGAATCTTTGCTTTGATGAAAAGGTCAAGGAATTTGGCTTTTCTAGGAGTGAAGATGAGTCTTGCGTGTATGTCAAGGCTAGTGGGAATATAGTTAGCTTTTTGGTATTGTATGTGGATGACATACTACTCACAGGAAATGACATCCCAACTCTGTAGGAAGTTAAGTCCTGGCTTGGGAAGTGTTTCTCTATGAAGGACCTAGGAGAAGCCGCCTACATTCTAGGGATAAGGATCTTGAGAGATCGGAGTAAAAGACTAATTGGACTTAGTTAGAGTACCTACTTGGATAAGGTGCTGAAGAGATTCAGCATGCAGGACTCCAAGAAAGGAGAGTTACCCATCTAGAGTAATGCCAGATTGAGTAAGACACAAAGCCCTAGCACTGAGGCTGAGATAGCAGAAATGAGTCGAATACCTTATGCTTCGGCTGTAGGATCGATCATGTATGCTATGACGTGTACTCGACCTGATGTAGCCTTTGCCCTGAGCATGGTTAGCAGGTATCAGGGGAACCCTAGCAAGGCACACTGGACGGCAGTAAAGAATATCCTCAAGTACCTACGGAGGACTAAGGACTGGGTCCTTACCCTCGGTGGGAGTGATGACTTAAGAGTTGTAGGGTATAGTGACGCTAGCTTACAGACTGATAGGGATAATTTCCGCTCTCAGTCGGGCTGGGTCTTTACCCTAAACGGTGGAGAAATTTCTTGGTAGAGTTCCAAGCAAGAGATAGTGGCTGATTCAACTTGTGAATCAGAGTATATTGCAGCTAGCGAGGCGGCAAAGGTGGCGATATGGCTGAAGAACTTCATTGGAGACCTTGGAGTTGTACCAGCTATTAAAGAGCCAATGGAAATTTTCTGTGATAGTGAAAGTGTTGTTGCCTTAGCCAAGGAACCAAGGGATCACGGGAGATCCAGACACATCGATAGAAAATACCATTTTATCAGACATTAAATAGAAGAAGGACTCCTCGTGGCAAAGAGGGTATTATCGGATGAGAACCCAGCAGATCCCATCACGAAGGGACGGACTCGGGTTAAGCATCTCCAGCATGCTCGGAGCATAGGGCTGAAGGATGATATTAGATTTAGTAGTTAGATAACCTCGAAATTTGTAAAGTGTAATTGACATTAGATGATGAATAAAAGGTGTTTTATTTATGAGTAAAGTGTTGCTATCTCTTGTCGATTGTTTACTATATTTCTTTTGCATGTTTTGACTTCCAAAAGAATTTTGTTTGGTATAACATATTATTCAAACCTCCACAGTCGGTCATATGTCGGAAGTAGGTATGAATCAAGACTGTCATGATTGGTTACAGAGGTCTACGGTGTTTGACAAGGCTACAACAATCATTAGTGCTCATAAGTTCTGAGCATTGGACTCCACCCACGCTCACTGGAATCACTTCATGGAATTTATCTCGAGTGATCGTGAGACGGTAATATCATATAAGTCTTCAAACCTAGAGATATGATTTGTTACTTACAAGTTGGTTATGCATTGATTGTACGAAAACGCATTGGTAACTCGATGTTATAAAACGTGCTTTTGTTTATAATTCAATGAGTGGTAGAACAAACATGTGAGTCGAAGTTTATCTGTTCCTTCTTGGATTAGAAGCTGATATCTGGGCCCCTCGATGATTTTGTTTTGACCTATGTACCGGTCCCGGTCAGAACTAAGTTGATGTGTTCAATTAAGTTCTTTGTCAAACAAATCGGAAATCGGGAAACAAACTGCTGGAAAATAAGTAAGACATTGTTTCATGTATTTGTCCGGCTGATATCTAGAACAGAGGATTATATGATCACTTATCTTAAATGGCGTATCAACATCTTCTCAGTTCCGAGAGACCTTGAAAGAGCTACGATTGCCGGTCAGTTCCTGAAGAACTAGAGTTATAGTTATTAGACTTATCCAAGTGGGAGACTGTTGGATAAGGTGTCTAAGTCCATAACTATTTTTGGTCAGTACTTGACCCGACCCGGCATGGTCCATTTGGGTTGCATGGCACCATGCAATTGGATAGACTAAATGAGAGAAATAACACTTGGAGATTATTAATATATTATAAGTTCTAATATATTAATAATATTATTTGATTAGTTTGATCAAGAATTAATTTAGAATTAATTATGTGATCAAAAGATAACTAATTAAATATATGGGTTGATTATGTAAATCATTCATATCTTGTATAGTGGGCTAAGAGGCTCCATGGATTATCAAGTTGGGTTCCACCCATAGGATGCTTCATGGATGCTCCATGGGAGTTACAAACCCATGGGTCAAGGAAATGAAGAGTCATGACACATTAGGGTTTACATGGTGTAAACCTAGATGTGTCAACACTATATACGAATCCCATTCTCCACCAAAATCGGCTACACATAAGAAACTAAAGGGATAGGCCGATTTCAAGAAGTGTGTATTCTCTCAAAAGTCTTTCCAAGAGCATTTGGTGTTGTGTGAAGCATTTGAGGCATCACACTTGGGGTGCTAGGCTCACAAGGTTTCAAGGATCATAAGCAACAACAAGGTAAGTTATTTTTGTTGGGTTTTGAGCATTCTAACACTCCTAAGTGTACATGCAACCCTAAATACCTTGGATCTATGTTTTCTCTATTATACATGCAAATAAGAACTTCCAAGGTATTATCCTAATCTAGCATACAAAACAATGACTATAGCAAGATAGAATACATACCTCTTTGATGTAGAAAGTCTTCATGAAGCTTGAGTGCCTAGTGCCCCAAGTGTGACACCTCAAATGGAATCACAATCATCAAAACACTTGGAATGACTTGAGAGAATTCTACACTCTTCAAAATCGGCTAGCCCTTTCTTTCACTATCTCTAGTGGCCGATTTTTCCTCAATAATAAGATGCTTATATAGTTATACAATTAGTGAAAACCCTAATTGTCATGGCTTTCCATTTCCTTGGATCCATGGGTACAAATACACCATGGAGCATCCATGGACCATCCTATGGGTTTTAGCCCAACTTGATTATCCATGGATCATTAGCCCACTATACAAGTATGGATGATTTACACAATCAACCCATATATTTAATTAGTCTTCTTTTGATCACTTAATTAATCCTAGATTAATTCTTGATCAATACTAATTAAATAATCTTATTATTCTTATTATTAATATACTAGAACTTATAATATATTAATAACCATAAGTGTCTTATTTCTCTCATTCAAGTGCATGATGGTATGCAACCCAAATGGACCATGCCGGGTCGGGTCAAGTCTTACCAAATATAGTTATGGACTTAGACATTAATCCAACAGTCTCCCACTTGGATAAGTCTAAAACTATTATTGCGTATGACTTCAGGAACCAACCGGCAATCGTAGCTCTCAAAAGCTTCTGTCGAACTCTGACCTTGTCGATGAACTCTGACCTTTGTCAATGACTTGTCCATTAGATAAGGGATCATATATTCCTCCATTCTAGATATCATATGGACTGAGACATGGATTATAATCATTCTCTCTGTCCATTTGTTGTTTCCCGATTTCCGATTTATGACGACTGACTAATTGAACAAATCAAATCAGTCCTGGCCCGGCCGAGCACTTCCATTTGTCATCATCAAATCATCGAGGGGCCCACAGATATCGCTTTTATCCCGAAGGTAAAAGGAACGGATAAACTTCGACTCATATGGATTGTTCTACTACTTGTTGAATCATACACAAAAGCACGTTTTATAGCACAGAGTTACCAAATGCGGTTTCGTGCAATCAATGTACTATCAACTCATAGTAACAACTCATATCTCTATGTTTGAAGAATATAAGATATTATCGTCTCATGATCACTCGTGATAAAATCCATGAAGTGATTCCAATGAGCGCGGGTTGAATCCAATACTCAGAACTTATGAGCACTCGTGATTGTTGTAGCCTTGTCCAACACCTTTAGACCTCTACAACCCATCATGGCAGTCTTAATTCATATCTACTTCCAAAATATGACCGACTGTGGATGGTTTGAATAACTTAGTCATTCCGGAAGAATAACCCAGTTTATTCGGGAAGTCAAAACATGCAAAGCGAAACACAATAATAATTGAATCCAATATGGTATCAACCCTTTGAACATAAATAAAACACCTTTTATTTATCACCATATGATTACACATTATTCATTGTACACTGTTTCAGCTATCAACTTTATTCTTGAATTTAAAACAATAGTTGTCCCATGCTCCAAGCATGTACACTATGTTTTTTTTTTCCAAAACACTAGTCATGCCACACACCAAGTATGCATACTATGTTTTTCTATGATCTTTACTTTGTGAACTAGATCAATTGAACATAACTTCAATGATTCTCTTTTCACACTCCCAAATCCTTACTGCAAATGCAAGAATTCCAAATTCATGCCATTTACTGAAATCTGTTAGATTCTAAACTTATATGCATTGATCCTCTTGTAATGATTATGCACAAAGTCAGAAAAACTTGACAACAGTCATTACAGAGTATTCCAAAGGAGATCAGCTCCTTGGAAACATCCTTCTTGCATTAAGTTTCCTTGAAAATTCTAACTTTGAAACATTTCCAGATTCCATTTTGACTATCACTTCTGACCAGGAGTTGCCTCCTTAAAGACTATGTCAATATGGTCCTTCCAGAATTATCACTATACTTCCAACTGTCCTTGAGCAACCAATCTTTGGTAAACCTTAGATTGTCCTCGACAATTGTTTAATCCTTTTAGTCATATCCGGTTCTAAACCTTTTCCCTTCTTAATGCCCTAGGCATTTGGAAAAATTTAGAACGGATGATTATAGCACATGTAATCGATCCTATATCCGAAGCATATGGGACACGATTCATGATGTCTCACATAAAGACTAAACCAGTCTTTTGCTATAACATTTCCATTTCTATTTGCCAAGTTCTCATATTTCAGATTATGAAAAGGGACGCCGTAATCATAATCGAATTTTAGAACGCAAATAATGGACCCGTATACAGAATTTCCTTATGTTGAGCCATTCCAACATGAAATTCATATATATCCTTGACTAAATGATTAAAACCTCACGATCTAAGCTTATAGATTTGAGATGAAGTATAATTTCCTCTCCCTTAATTATAGCAAAACAACTCTTTCCCAATTGAAACTTTTGTTTTCTATAATTAACATTGCTAACTTGCAATACTTATCATAATTATCATGCTCCCACTAACATGATGATTATTAGCATAACACTTATGCTCCCACTAGCTTTGACATGTACTCAGAAATCAGCTGGACTTCTAGAAATCAATACTTCATTGACTTTCTTACCAAAGTTCAGATTTCTGATGCTAGATTGTTTTGATAAAGTTGTATCAAAATCATACACCTTCCCTTAGATAGCACACTTGTGAGTCTAAACAATTATGAAGAGGTATGCCGTAATCATAATGGTTAGACCTTTTTGCCACTTCTCACAAGTCCATATTAGTGTGCCGGTTAACCACACGCGCTCCACTAACGACTTTGAGAATGCAAATATCACAATTGCTATCTAGCTAAAATCTACTTAGTGAAAGTGTTTCCTCACCATCATTTCCATGAATCGGAGAGAAACCTTATGACACTTAGATTTACTGGTGTATGTGTTCTTATCCATGTGAATTGTCAAAACCATAATCACAAGACAAACATAATGACAAATCCAAACTCATATGGACCGAACTCAATCTTAACTTCTTGCCACCTGGCAGCTCAAGGGCCTGCCATTGCTTCCAAGTTGTTGTGCAACAAATTGAGAACTCTAAGAACTCATATGCAAAACCAACTTTAACTGGAATGGGCACAGAATATGTCAACACAATAGATTATAAACCTCAAATTGTGTGCTAGAGAAGAACTTTAGGTTTTATTCTTGATTAGTTCTTGAGACTTTCAAGACCTTTAAGACTCCCACTGTCCTCTTGACCTATAAGACTCCCTTGTCAAATATCCAAGAGATAGTGAGGATTCTAATCAAGACAAACACTTCACACAATTGGCCTAAGTTGGTCTTTGTTTTATCCAAAACATCACAACTTACCAATTTCAAATGTACAAGAGTAGAAAACTTTTACTCTTACATTTGACAAGTGTTTTAAACCTTCTTTTGAGACATGTCACTCAAGTTACAATCTTGGAGTATGACTCTAAGACTTGTATTGGAACGAAGTATGACTCATCTTCTTGATTTAACCACTTCAACAATTCAAGATCCCTCTTCTTAGTCATAAGAATGCACTAAGATTTCCTTAGAGAACTAATTGTGCTATGGTTTCTTAATCATTAAGAGGATCACAAAAACTGATACTAAAGTACTCTCCCATCTTTTCAGATTTGAGAAACTTTTATCCTTCTGCCTAATTTGATTCTTCTTATTCGCTCTTTTTTGGTGGACTTAATCAGTGCACAAGAATGTGTACTCGATCCCTAAGTCCTTTACTTGACTCACACATCCATGTGAACAAGTAATTAGTCTTAATTTTCCAAAACTTGAAAGTTCTCATTCATCATGCTATACAACTTGCATGATTCCAAGTTCCGGTCCACTTGAAACTTGGGTGATGAGAATCTTTCCTTATTTGGTAAATTTAGACATTACCACAAATGAAAGAATCAATTTCATATTTCCACTCTTGCTCTTAATGGAATTATATAAGCAACAATTTTTCCTCAAATGCCATTGTAAGGATATTTTAAAATAAATAAAATCAAAAATTTTCCTTTTATTTTAAAACTTTGCGGAAAAACTTATCCTTACAATCCATATGAAAACTTGTTGTTATCTATTCCTAAGCAATATCTCATAACTCCTGAGAAGTAGCTCACGAATCCGATTTTTCAAGCTACACGATAGAAATCCATCTACGCGATCAGATTCAACATATTCTTTCTTTAAGTTTCTTCACTTTTCTTTGATTCTTAAACATCACCATGTGACCCAGTCACATCATGTATCAAGAATCTCAGAATAGAAACTTAACAGAGTTAGATAGTGGACTTTACCTGAAGTAGAGTCAAACTTATTGACTTTAACATCCTTAGGTAAATTTGGCAGCTTCGCAACCAATGCCCTTTCTTTGGCAATACAAACATATAGACCCTTTGATAATGGTACACAGGACTATCACAGACTTAGCTTTTCTCTTTACCATTTGGTCAACCGAGTTGACTATAGCCGATCCCTTTCCATTGGGAAGAGAATGCTTTACTGGATATCCAATGTCATCATTGTCAATGTCCATAAAGTTTTAGGAAGTTGATCTTACCAAATAGATAAGATCATTAAGGGTCTTGTCATAGTCTGTTTCATAGGTGTCCCAAAGGAACTCACTATGTGACTTAGAAAGTGATTGAACCACCAACTTTCTCAAGACTTTGACACCCAACTCTCCCGGCTTGTCAATATGTGACTACATCTCCAAGATGTGTTCACACCTAGACCTTGCCTTGCCAATAGGGCTTGAGTGACCTTAAACTTTTCAAGAACTTGTGGGTTGGGGAGAATAATTGGAGGATGTGAAAGAAGTATGATTTCCAAAGGACATCATCTTCATTTAGGAAACCTTGTTTCACTAGATTTGGGAAGATCATAGGTGTCTATTACAGACATCTTTTGGGAGATATTCAAGATAGTTGATTTAAAGTCCTTAATATGACACCCAATATGAAATATTAAGGCTAGGACCCAAAAAACTATTTTATAACTTAGAAGAGGTATGCCGTAATCCAAGCTATAAAATATTTGAAGGTAGGTGAATGACGATTCACCAATTTCCACCAAGACAAACGAAATGTATTATTAGGTTTTAATTGGTTTTGAAACTCCTAGATCTTTGAGATTCATTGAACTTTTCAAAGGCATGTTTCAATCTCGAGTGTGCCCTTCAGGTTTTGTGACTGGGATGCCGAGGATCACAAAACAAGGTGTGAAGTAACCATGCAAATCACTTGGTACCCTTAATAAATTACCCCTCAATCGATGTGCCGGTTAACCACACACGCTCCATCGATACTATGATAAATATTAAGTCACCCTTTACCTACCTTGTTAAGTCCAAGTTAGTGTGCCGGTTAACCACACACGCTCCACTAACGACTTAGACAAAGTGTAAAGTGTAATTTCATGGATTAGCACCTTATTCACATTTTTCCTAAGTAACTAAGATTGGGTATTATTAAGAGTTTAGTTACTTAGTATTATCATTAATACTTTTAATGAAGGGAGAATTCTAGTCCTGTCAAACCCGTTCGGCTAACGACCCTCCACCAGTCAAGCAAGCGGTGGGTGAGAGTGGACACCCATTAAGTTGTCATTTTATAGGCAACAACCTTATACCCACCTTATAGACCGGCTTCGTGAATGAGGCGTACTAGCGGTAAGACTGACTTTACTCTTATACATATATATATTATTAACTTATAATATTATAAAGTATAAGGTTTGAATTTTAACTTTTAAAATTCTAAGGGCTAACTTGGAATTAAAGTATTCATAAGTGAAAACTTTACAAATTCCAAAACTTGAGGGCAAGTTTTGAAACTATTCAAAACTAATTAATTCCATAACTTATGTGTTTAAAGTAGTTTTAATCCAAAAACTCTTCAAGTTCCATAACTTGAGGACAAGTTATGGAAGACTTTAAACTAATAAAAGAATTAACTTTTCTTTATTTTATAACTTATGGAATTAATTAAGGTTACACCTTTTTTTTTATTTTTTTATTAGATGAAGAGACTCTTGGTCCTCCATAACTTGAGGACAAGTTATGGAGTCATAAAACCATTTAATTAGAACTAGACTCTTCATTTTTGTAACCTTTGCCAATTTTTATGAGTTTTATGATTCTTAAATGTGACTTTTCATATAACTTGAGGACAAGTTACAAAAACACATTTTAGAATCAATTCTTAGATTAATTTGGATTAAAACCAACTATCACATAATTTTATTCATTAATCTAAATTCACTCATAAAACAAGGTAACACAAAAAACTTTTGGTGATCCATAACTTATTCTTAAGTTATGGAATCCTTTAAAACATTAACACCAAATTTTGTAACTCCAAAAAAACTTTGAATCAATTTTTTTTTTAAAAACCTTTTCATATCCATAACTTATGGAGGTTTCAAAAAATAAAACTCTTTAGATCAAACTTTTAAAACTAATAAAATAATCATATTATTTTATCTTTTATTAAATTTGACCTAATTCAACTCATAAAGCAAATTATTCAAATTTTACAAATAATTATTTTTTCACAAGAACAAGTAATTATCTTAAAATTTGACAAACTTCATGTTTTTTTTCAACTTTGAAAATAAAATATTTGCATCAATATAACAGAAAACAACCCGTGGCTCTGATACAACTGTTGGGTTTTGAGCATTCTAACACTCCTAAGTGTACATGCAACCCTAAATACCTTGGATCTATGTTTTCTCTATTATACATGCAAATAAGAACTTCCAAGGTATTATCCTAATCTAGCATACAAAACAATGACTATAGCAAGATAGAATACATACCTCTTTGATGTAGAAAGTCTTCATGAAGCTTGAGTGCCTAGTGCCCCAAGTGTGACACCTCAAATGGAATCACAATCATCAAAACACTTGGAATGACTTGAGAGAATTCTACACTCTTCAAAATCGGCTAGCCCTTTCTTTCACTATCTCTAGTGGCCGATTTTTCCTCAATAATAAGATGCTTATATAGTTATACAATTAGTGAAAACCCTAATTGTCATGGCTTTCCATTTCCTTGGATCCATGGGTACAAATACACCATGGAGCATCCATGGACCATCCTATGGGTTTTAGCCCAACTTGATTATCCATGGATCATTAGCCCACTATACAAGTATGGATGATTTACACAATCAACCCATATATTTAATTAGTCTTCTTTTGATCACTTAATTAATCCTAGATTAATTCTTGATCAATACTAATTAAATAATCTTATTATTCTTATTATTAATATACTAGAACTTATAATATATTAATAACCATAAGTGTCTTATTTCTCTCATTCAAGTGCATGATGGTATGCAACCCAAATGGACCATGCCGGGTCGGGTCAAGTCTTACCAAATATAGTTATGGACTTAGACATTAATCCAACAATTTTATCTTTCATTCAAGTTAAAAATTGTTCCCCATGTATGCTCGATAGGAATATAACCTTGGAATTCAACTTTTCATGATAATTAGACAAACATAGATCCAAGGTTATTAGGGTTTCATGTACACTTAGGAAGTGTTAGAATGCTCAAAACCCATCAAAGTTTTCACTTATGAATACTTTAATTCCAAGTTAGCCCTTAGAATTTTAAAAGTTAAAATTCAACCCTTATACATTATAATATTATAAGTTAATAATATTTATATATATGTATAAGAGTAAAGTCAGTCTTACCGTTAGTATGCCTCATTCATGAAGCCGGTCTATAAAGGGGGTATAAGGTTACTGCCTATAAAATGGCAGTTTAATGGGGTCCACTCTCACCCACTGCTTCCTTGACTGGTGGAGGGTCGTTAGCCGAACGGGTAGGACAAGGACTAGGATTCTCCCTTCATTAAAAGTATTAAAGATAAATACTAAGTAACTAAACCTTTTAAAAATACCCAATCTTAGTTACTTATGAAAATGTGAATAAGATTATAATCCATGAAATTACACTTTGCACTTTGTTTAAGTTGGTTAGTGGAGCGTGTGTGGTTAACCGGCACACTAACTCGTATTTAACAAGGTAGGCAAAGGGTAACTTAATGTTTATCATAGTATCGATGGAGCGTGTGTGGTTAACTGGCACATCGATTGAGGGGTAAACACTTAAGGGTACCAAGTAATTTGCATGGTTACTTCACACCTTGTTTTGTGATCCTCGACATCCCAGTCACAAAACCTGAAGGGCACACTCGAGATTGAAACATGCCATTGAACAGTTCAATGAATCTCAAAGATCTAGGAGTTTCAAATCTAATTAAGACCTAATAATACATTTCGTTTATCTTGGTGGAAATTGGTGAATCGTCATTCACCTACCTTCAAATATTGTATAGCTTGGATTACGACATACCTCTTCTAAGTTATAAAATAGTTTGTTGGGTCCTAGCCTTAATATTTCATATTGGGTGTCATATTAAGGACTTAAGATCAACTATCTTGAATATCTCCCAAACGATGTCTGGTTTAGACATTTATGATCTTCCCAAATCTCTTGAAACAAGCTTTCCTAAATGAAGATGATGTCCCATGGAAATCATACTTCTTTCACCTCCTCCAATTATTCTCCCTAACCCACAAGTTCTTGAAAAGTTTAAGGTCACTCAAGCCCTATTGGCAAGTCAAGGTCTAGGTGTGATCACATCTTGGAGATGTAGTCACATATTAACAAGCCGGGAGAGTTGGGTGTCAAAGTCTTGAGAAAGTTGGCGGCTCAACTACTTTCTAAGTCTCATAGTGAGTTCCTTTGGGACTCCTATGAAATAGACTATGACAAGACCCTTAATGATCTTATCTATTTGCTAAGATCAACTTCCTAAAACTTTATGGACATTGACAATGATGACATTGGATATCCAGTAAATCTTTCTCTTCCCAATGGAATGCTTAAATATGTCATACAAAACATCCTAACCACATTGTGCTTGTATTTGAACCCTCTGAGTTCTTTATAATGAACCGCATACTCTCAAAAGGAGTCCAAACATGCCTTGCGGCACGTCGGTCATATCTCATCATCTGGGAATATTGGGATCATGAGTCGATATTTTAGGGTAGGACAATACTCCACATGAGACATATGTTGGCCAAGCCCATCTATATGGATAGGTAGAAGAAAATCTTTAGCATGTGGTGCACGTAAACTCTGGAAAACTGCTTTCTGTCAAACCGTCATGTCGAAATGCACTTCTATATTTTGTACAGCTTTACTAAAAAGGGCACTCACAAGTGTATTCTAGGATTTATAAGGAGGGGGGTCTTCGGTAGTAAAACTCCTAAGGTCAATGTTTGGAAGCTTGTTACGAAGGGAAATTGTACCACTACAAAACGGAAATATAGGTAAACCTAAAACCTTCTGCTCACAATCATGTTGGAGAGGAATGGTAAACAACCTTTGCCTTTTGTTTTTGACAGATACATCGTCTTTGATACTTAGACTTTATTAGTTTGTGATATATATGACATTTTTCATTCATGAGATTGGCAGGAATATACTGTGAATCATATCATGAGATAGAGAATCATGGAGCAAAGTTTATAGTGTCGAGAAGAATGAAATGTTCTTGCATCTTCGAGCAATTTATTTATATTTTGTGTTTACTTGTCTTCCTTTTTGTATTTGTAGACATATTTCGATTTTCAAGAGAGAAATAGCTACTCTTTTTGCATGAGTGACAAAAATTGGAATCAAACCATAACCATTTTCACTTAGTAAAAGCATATAAGTTATTCTGATCAAAACAAACTCAGTACAAGAAATTTGAGTGTTTACACATACATATTTTATGTAGGTAGAAACGTGTAATGTTTTTATGTTTGTATTTACGCACATATAAATTATGTGTTACTATGTGTTAGCTCATGGCCTTAGATATAGATCATTACCCACACATAATTTACGTGTGAGTACTGAATAAGTTATACATGTACATGCATGTGTGATTAAAACTTGTAAGTATGTGTACATAAATTATTATAATACGTTACTGTGATCGAAGATATGAAGGATGATCTGAATGATGACATGACTAGTGACAAACTACATGTATTTCATGTCAAGTTACGGGGCATGTCCCTATGTATAACATGTGTCATAAAAAATGTGTGACTAAATGTAACGCTCGTAGAATCGGGCTAGTCAATTTAGAGTTAATAAGAGGTAATAACGTCAAATAATATTAACCAAGTTAAAATATATAAGGACTCCACACATTTATAGAACGCTGAAATCCGACTTCATATGAAGAAGTTATGCTTGTTCGAAATTTCGCGATTAAACCGGCACAAAACTGTGTATCCTAAAAAGTAAATTTTCGATGGATTTCTTTTTATCCTTAGTGACCTAAATGAAATTCATAGTAATCATTAAACTGAGAGCGTGCATATAGAAAACGTCAAATTTTGTCTTCGTAAGAGGAAGTTTTGATTTTTCGAAGCTTCAACGCAGCACCACGGGTGCAAAAATCGAAAATCTATTTGGTTGTTTGTTAATAAACAAGAATCTAAGATCTTGTTAATGTGAATACGACGATATAAATACAGTCGAGGATGGGTGTTAGATGAGAGGGTTATGATTTTCAACAGCTAATTCAAAAGTCTAAGCTTATGAATAATATAATTTTTCGAGAGAGTGATAATTAGGTATTAAGATCTAAAATAAATTTGTAGATCACATTGAGAGCTTTTCAGGGATATAAATAACGTCAAAAATGGAGCTTGTATGAGGAGGTTATGCCATTTTGAAAATCTAGAAGAGGCATGTGGCATGGTCGGGAGCCGTCTTCCTCCGAGAGACATGTCGACGTGGCTACATGAGATGTTGACACATGACACAATGGGAATGTGACATGAGACAGCTTTTATAAGAGGTGTATGTAGACCACCAATATCACGGCATGTGGCAAGAGCCAGGTGGAGCGACATAGCAAAAGTGCACAACACGCACCCCAGATGCATGACGCACACCTAGAAAAAACAACTATAAAAGAGTCCTTGTCGTATAAGCTTCCCACATTCAACCCCTAGAGCATCTCTCTCTCTCTTGCTCTCTCTCTCTCTCTCCATATTCCCTCCTGTAGGCCGTTTTCGCTTTGTTTTTTAACCTATGGACAAGATCTACGACATCCATGAGCACTCATCTGAGTAGTAGCCTTCCAGTACAACAAAAACGTGATTTTCCTAAGGAAGGAATCTGTCGCAAAAAGATGAAATTCCATTAAAAAAACAAATAGCGATGAAATTTGCGATGACCGATTTGTTGGATTAATGTCTAAGTCCATAACTATAATTGGCTAGACTTGACCCGACCCGGCATGGTCCATGTGGGTTGAATGGGATCATGCACTTGGATAGACTAAATGAGAAAAATAAGACACTTGTGGTTATTAATATATTATAAGTTCTAGTATATTAATAATAAGAATAATAATATTTAATTAGTATTGATCAAGAAATTAATTTAGAATTAATTATGTGATCAAAAGAAGACTAATTAAATATATGGGTTGATTATGCAAATCATCCATAACTTATATAGTGGGCCAAAGCTCCATGGATAATCAAGTTAGGTTAAACCCATAGGATACTCCATGGATGCTCCATGGAGGTTACATAACCCATGGGTCATGGAAATGAAAGGTCATGACAATTAGGGCTTACATGGTGTAACCCTAATTGTAACACACTATATAAGCATCATATTATTCACCAAAATCGGCCATTAGTGTGTGTAAAAGAAGGGCTAGCCGATTTCATGAGTTATGGATTTCTCTCAAGTTATTCCAAGTGTATTTGTTGTTTTGTGAACCATTTGAGGTGTCACACTTGAGGCACTAGGCACTCAAGCTTCATGAAGACTATCTACATCAAAGAGGTATGTATTCTATCTTGCTATAGTGGTTGATTTGTATGATAGATTAGGATAATACCTTGGATGTTCACATTTGTATGTATAATAGAGAAAACATAGATCCAAGGTATTTAGGGTTGCATGTACACTTAGGAGTGTTAGAATGCTCAAAACCCAACAATGGTATCAGAGTCTAGGCTTGTTTTCTTGTTATACTTGCAAAACTACTTAAAAATTCGAAGTTGTTTGTTGTCTGATCATCAGACTCGGCGAGTCCATGAGGAGACTCGGCGAGTCCATGCCTAAAAAGTGATCAAATCGATCCAACTCGCCGAGTTGGTTCATGCACTCGACGAGTTGGACCCCCAGACAGCATAAATTCGACTTTTTTGGCTGGAATTGGACTAGGAACATTACCCTAAGATGTTTTTGGACTTATAAACTTATTTTTGATGTGATAATGTTCATGCTAATCCAATTCTAAAGATAATTGTCAATAGATTCATGTTTTGTATTAGTTTAAGGTTTATACTAATTACATGAAAAAGTTTGATTTGAATTATCTTGTTCTTATGAGTTGCTTAGATTAATAGAAAAGTTGAGTGAAATAGTTGTTTTCAATCCAAATTAATCTAAGAGTTGATTCTAAAATGTGTTTTTGTAACTTGTCCTCAAGTTATATGAGAAGTCACATTTAAGTTTCATAAAACTCATAAAAGTTGGTAAAGGTTACAAAAATGAAGAGACTAGTTCTAATTAAATGGTTTTATGACTCCATAACTTGTCCTCAAGTGTGGAGGACCAAGAGTCTCTTCATTAAATAATAAATAAAAAAAGAGTAACCTTAATTAATTCCATGAGTTATAAAATAAAGAAAAGTTAATTCTTTTATTAGTTTAAAGTCTTCCATAACTTGTCCTCAAGTTATGGAACTTGAAGAGTTTTTGGATTAAAACTACTTTAAACACATAAGTTATGGAATTAATTAGTTTTGAATAGTTTCAAAACCTGCCCTCAACTTTTGGAATTTGAAAAGTTTGTTGGATAAGGTGTCTAAGTCCATAACTATTTCTGGTCAGTACTTGACCCGACCCGGCATGGTCCATTTGGGTTGCATGGCACCATGCAATTGGATAGACTAAATGAGAGAAATAACACTTGGAGATTATTATTATATTATAAGTTCTAATATATTAATAATATTATTTGATTAGTTTTATCAAGAATTAATTTAGAATTAATTAACCGGTCAAAAGATAACTAATTAAATATATGAGTCGATTATGTAAATCATTCATATCTTGTATAGTGGGCTAAGAGGCTCCATGGATTATCAAGTTGGGTTCCACCCATAGGATGCTCCATGGATGCTCCATGGGAGTTACAAACCCATGGGTCATGGAAATGAAGAGTCATGACACATTAGGGTTTACATGTTGTAAACCAAGATGTGTCAACACTATATAAGAATCCCATTCTCCACCAAAATCGGTTACACATAAGAAACTAGAGGGCTAGGCCGATTTCAAGAAGTATGTATTCTCTCAAAAGTCTTTCCAAGAGCATTTGGTGTTGTGTGAAGCATTTGAGGCATCAAACTTGGGGTACTAGGCTCATAAGGTTTCAAGGATCATAAGCCACAACAAGGTAAGTTGTTCTATCTTTCATTCAAGTTAAAAATTGTTCCCCATGTATGCTAGATAGGAATATAACCTTGGAATTCAAGTTTGCATGATAATTAGACAAACATAGATCCAAGGTTATTAGGGTTGCATGTACACTTAGGAAGTGTTAGAATGCTCAAAACCCATCAGTGGTATCAGAGCCTAGGCTTGTTTGTTTGTTATTTGTGCTTAAAAGTTGAAAAAAGTCGAAAAACTTGTTGTCTGCCTGATGAACTCGCCGAGCCCATGGGGAGACTCGCCGAGTTCACTTGTATCTTCAACCTACTCGCCGAGTAGGTTCATGCACTCGGCGAGTAGGAGCCACAGAGTGCAGATTTTCGACATTAGTTGCTGGAAATAGACTAGAAACATTACCCTAAACTGTTTTGGTACTTGAAAACTTGTTTTAGATGGTGTAATGTATTTGCTAATCCATTTACAACAACTAGTTATTAAAATTACAAAGTTTTAAGTGTAATTATGATTCATGAAAGTGTTCATGTTCATGTTCTTGATCTTATGATGTTTAGCTGATCATAGGAATTATTTGTAACCTATGTGGTAGTTTAATTCTTGATCATTATGTGTTTTAATGGAGTCCATAACTTGTCCTCAAGTTATGGAATACCAAAAGTCACTTGAATTAAAACCATTAAAAGAACACAAGAGTTAGAAAAATGAAGAGTCTTCATTTTTATTACTCTATTAAACTCATAAGTTACAAGAAATGAAAAGTTTTGAAAGTTTACAAAACTTGCCCTCAAGTTTTGGAACAAGTAAAGTCATGCTAAAACTTTAGTTCCAACCCTTAGAATTTTAAAAGTTAAAATTCTACCCTTATACTTATAATATTATAAGTTAATAATATATATATATATATATATATATATATATATATATATATATATGTACAAGATTAAAGTCGTCTTACCACTAGTACGCCTCATTCACGAAGTCGGTCTATAAGGTGGGTATAAGGTTGTTGCCTATAAAATGGCAACTTAATGGGTGTCCATTCTAACCCACCGCTTGCTTGACTGGTGGAGGGTCGTTAGCCGAACGGGTAGGACAAGGACTTAAAAATTCTCATTAAAAGTATGATGAATATTATAAAGTAACTAAATGTTTTATTAAATTCTCAATCTTAGTTACTTTAGGAAAAATGTGAATAAGGTGCTAATCCATGAAATTACACTTTACACTTTGTTTAAGTCGTTTGTGGAGCGTATGTGGTTAACCGACACACTAACTTGGACTTAACAAGGTAGGTAAAGGGTAACTTAAGGTTTATTATAGTATCGGTGGAGCGTGTGTGGTTTATCAGCACATCGATTGAGTGATAAACTTTAAGGGTACCAAGTGAAATATGTTATAGCTTGGATTACGACATACCTTTTCTAAGTTATAATATATTGTGATTGGATCCTATCCTTAATATTACATTTGGGTGTTTTATTAAGGACTCTCTTAATACCTAAACTAATCTTGTCCTCTTCCTTCAGATGTCTTCAAACAATGTTGCTTCTGGCTCTAATCCTAATGGCTCCTTTACCCTTATGAACTTGTGTGGGAAAGTCACTTTTGATGGATCCAACTTCAATGAGTGGATCAGAAACATCAGGATGATTACCCGCTACGAGGACAAAGAATATGTCCTTGACAAGGAGCTTAAGGAGATTGATGAGACCACTGCAACTCCCCAGGAGATCGCTGACTTTCAGGCACATGAAAGGGATGCTACCAAAGTGGCATGCATCATGATGGCAACAATGACAGCGGAACTCCAAAAGTCCTATGAGGATTTCTACCCTTATGAAATGCACCAAGATCTGATGGAAAGATACCATCAAAGTGCACGACAAGAGAGGTATGAAATCATCTGCTCCATGATAACAACCATGATGAAGGACGGGGAATCCGTCACGAGCCACATGCAGAAAATGCAAAGGTATGTGGATCGATTGCTGAAGCTTAATGTGAACTTCCCTCAGGAGCTTGCAATAGATATCATTTTGCACTCCTTACCATCGTGCTATGATCAATTCTGCATGACATATCACATGAATAAGGAAGAGGTCACACTCAGTAAACTTCAAGGACTTCTCAAGACCGCAGAAACAGGTCTTAAGGGGATGTCGGTTGTTAACACTCCTACTCCAAACTCCACTCCGTTTTGGCAATCGGGAAAAGTTGAGGGAAGAAGAGAAAGAGCTCTTCAAAGGGTACCAAGGCTCGGACCCTTGATGGCTCTTCTTCAAGTGGAACCAAGAAAGGTTTCATCACTCCTTCTTCTGACACAAAAGTGGCTGAATGCTTCTATTGCCATGAAAAATCACATTGGAAGCGGAACTGCCCAAAATACCAGCAACATGTGAAGGATGGGAAAGTTAAACCCAACCATGCAGGTATTTACACTATCATTTCAAATAACTCACCCCATTCTAATTCTTGGGTCCTTGATACCGGTTGTCGTATTCATATTTGTTGTGACTTGCAGGGACTAAGAAGAAGTGAGAATGTGGAGCAAGGAAGAATAAACTTAATTATGGGGAATAGGAAAGCTTTACCTGTCACCAAGATTGGAGTTTATACTTTATCGCTAACTAGTGGGTTTAGTTTAGATTTGAATAAGTGTTGTTATTCGCCAGAAATGGCAAGAAATATTATTTCCTTACATGCATTGTATAAACAAGGTTTCACCTTTTCGTTTGATAATGAAGTTGGTTCGATTAATGCTTTCTTTAATAATGTTCTTTATTTTAAAGCATTACCTTGTGATGGCGTGTATGAAACAATATATGTGGTTGATAACTTAGGAAATAATGTATTGTGTATTGATTCTGTTAATAATAATAACTTGGATAAAGCATCATTATGGCATTGTCGTCTTGGACATATAAGCATGAAACGTATTGGCCAACTCCAAAAGGATGGAGTCTTGGAGTCATTTGACCTAAAGTCAGATGATAGTTGCGAATCATGCTTACTTGGAAAAATGACAAAGTCACCCTTCACAGGTTCTTGTGAGAGGGGTGAAGGTTTGTTGGACCTTGTACACACGGATGTGTGTGGACCATTCAAACATGCCACAAGGGATGCTAATCGTTATTATTTGACATTTACTGATGATTACAGTAGATATGGATATGTCTACTTGATCAAGCATAAGTCAGAGACTTTTGAAAGGTTTAAGGAATTTAAACAGGAAGTCGAGAATCAATTGGGCAGGAACATTAAGATGCTTCAATCCGATCGTGGTGGTGAGTATCTTTGTTCAGAGTTCCTTGACTATCTAAGGGAATGTGGGATAGTCTCAAAATTGACACCTCCCAGGACACCACAGTTGAATAGTGTGGCTGAGAGGCGTAATCGAACCTTGTTGGATATGGTTCGTTCCATGATGAGTCGAGCTTCGCTACCAATCTCATTCTGGGGGTATGCCTTAGAGACTGCCGCCCATATCCTTAATCTAGTCCCTACAAAGAATGTTGCCAAAACTCCTCACGAGATGTGGACTGGTAAAGTACCCAAACTAGACCACATCAAGATTTGGGGTTGCGAGGCTTTCGTGATACGCGAGACTCATGATAAGATCGAACCCCGAAGCGAGAGGTGTATTTTCATCGGCTACCCACAAGAATCCTTTGGTTACCTCTTCTACAGAACTAGTGAAAATGTGGTCTTTGTAGCTAGGAGGGCTTTTTTTAGAGAGAGAGAGAGAGAGAGAGAGAGAGAGAGTTCATAAGCCAAGGAAACAGTGGGAGGCAAGTTGATCTTGAAGAAATTCAAGATTCAAGTGGTGAAGGAACTTCAAACCCTAACACTCAACTTGAGGAGGTAACTCCTGTTGAGCCAATTGACAAGTCTGTACTTCTGAGGTGTTCCACCAGGGTTAGGAATACTCCTGAGCATTAATATGGATTCCATATTACTGCAAAAGGAGATACACTTATCAGTGATGAGACACTGATAGGTCTGGATGAACCTAACAGTTACACGGAAGCCATGACAGGCCCTGAGTCAGCCAAGTGGAAAGAGGCAATGGACAGCGAAATACAGTCTATGTATGACAATCAAGTTTGGAACTTGGTTGAGAATGTACCAGGTCGTAAGACAGTAGGGTGCAAATGGGTCTTCAAGAAGAAGACCGGCATGGATGGTAAAGTACACACTTATAAGGCTAGACTGGTTGTAAAGGGCTTCTCTCAAATTCCTAGAGTGGACTATGATGAGACCTTTTCTCCAGTACCCAAGATTAAGTCTATTCGGGTTCTGTTGGCCATAGCTACATTTCATGACTATGAAATATGGCAAATGGATGTCAAAACTGCTTTCCTTAATGGAAAGTTGGCTGAAGATGCTTACATGAGTCAGCCAGAAGGTTTTGTCAGCAACGAGTACCCTAATAGAGTGTGTAAGCTTGAGAAATCCATTTATGGATTGAAGCAGGCACCTCGCAGATGGAATCTTTGCTTTGATGAAGAGGTCAAGGAATTTGGCTTTTCTAGGAGTGAAGATGAGTCTTGCGTGTATGTCAAGGCTAGTGGGAATATAGTTAGCTTTTTGGTATTGTATGTGGATGACATACTACTCATAGGAAATGACATCCCAACTCTGTAGGAAGTTAAGTCCTGGCTTGGGAAGTGTTTCTCTATGAAGGACCTAGGAGAAGCCGCCTACATTCTAGGGATAAGGATCTTGAGAGATCGGAGTAAAAGACTAATTGGACTTAGTCAGAGTACCTACTTGGATAAGGTGCTGAAGAGATTCAGCATGCAAGACTCCAAGAAAGGAGAGTTACCCATCTAGAGTAATGCCAGATTGAGTAAGACACAAAGCCCTAGCACTGAGGCTGAGATAGCAGAAATGAGTCGAATACCTTATGCTTCGGCTGTAGGATCGATCATGTATGCTATGACGTGTACTCGACCTGATGTAGCCTTTGCCCTGAGCATGGTTAGCAGGTATCAGGGGAACCCTGGCAAGGCACACTGGACGGCAGTAAAGAATATCCTCAAGTACCTACGGAGGACTAAGGACTGGGTCCTTACCCTCGGTGGGAGTGATGACTTAAGAGTTGTAGGGTATAGTGACGCTAGCTTACAGACTGATAGGGATAATTTCCGCTCTCAGTCGGGCTGGGTCTTTACCCTAAACGGTGGAGAAATTTCTTGGAAGAGTTCCAAGCAAGAGATAGTGGCTGATTCAACTTGTGAATCAGAGTATATTGCAGCTAGCGAGGCGGCAAAGGAGGCGATATGGCTGAAGAACTTCATTGGAGACCTTGGAGTTGTACCAGCTATTAAAGAGCCAATGGAAATTTTCTGTGATAGTGAAAGTGTTGTTGCCTTAGCCAAGGAACCAAGGGATCACGGGAGATCCAGACACATCGACAGAAAATACCATTTTATCAGACATTAAATAGAAGAAGGACTCCTCGTGGCAAAGAGGGTATTATCGGATGAGAACCCAGCAGATCCCATCACGAAGGGATGGACTCGGGTTAAGCATCTCCAGCATGCTCGGAGCATAGGGCTGAAGGATGATATTAGATTTAGTAGTTAGATAACCTCGAAATTTGTAAAGTGTAATTGACATTAGATGATGAATAAAAGGTGTTTTATTTATGAGTAAAGTGTTGCTATCTCTTGTCGATTGTTTACTATATTTCTTTTGCATGTTTTGACTTCCAAAAGAATTTTGTTTGGTATAACATATTATTCAAACCTCCACAGTCGGTCATATGTCGGAAGTAGGTATGAATCAAGACTGTCATGATTGGTTACAGAGGTCTACGGTGTTTGACAAGGCTACAACAATCATTAGTGCTCATAAGTTCTGAGCATTGGACTCCACCACGCTCACTGGAATCACTTCATGGAATTTATCTCGAGTGATCGTGAGACGGTAATATCATATAAGTCTTCAAACCTAGAGATATGATTTGTTACTTACAAGTTGGTTATGCATTTATTGTACGAAAACGCATTGGTAACTCGATGTTATAAAACGTGCTTTTGTGTATAATTCAATGAGTGGTAGAACAAACATATGAGTCGAAGTTTATCTGTTCCTTCTTGGATTAGAAGCTGATATCTGGGCCCCTCGATGATTTTGTTTTGACCTATGTACCGGTCCCGGTCAGAACTAAGTTGATGTGTTCAATTAAGTTCTTTGTCAAACAAATCGGAAATCGGGAAACAAAATGCTGGAAAATAAGTAAGACATTGTTTCATGTATTTGTCCGACTGATATCTAGAACAGAGGATTATATGATCACTTATCTTAAATGGCGTATCAACATCTTCTCAGTTCCGAGAGACCTTGAAAGAGCTACGATTGCCGGTCAGTTCCTGAAGAACTAGAGTTATAGTTATTAGACTTATCCAAGTGGGAGACTGTTGGATAAGGTGTCTAAGTCCATAACTATTTTTGGTCAGTACTTGACCCGACCCGGCATGGTCCATTTGGGTTGCATGGCACCATGCAATTGGATAGACTAAATGAGAGAAATAACACTTGGAGATTATTAATATATTATAAGTTCTAATATATTAATAATATTATTTGATTAGTTTGATCAAGAATTAATTTAGAATTAATTATGTGATCAAAAGATACCTAATTAAATATATGGGTTGATTATGTAAATCATTCATATCTTGTATAGTGGGCTAAGAGGCTCCATGGATTATCAAGTTGGGTTCCACCCATAGGATGCTTCATGGATGCTCCATGGGAGTTACAAAACCATGGGTCATGGAAATGAAGAGTCATGACACATTAGGGTTTACATGGTGTAAACCTAGATGTGTCAACACTATATACGAATCCCATTCTCCACCAAAATCGGCTACACATAAGAAACTAGAGGGCTAGGCCGATTTCAAGAAGTATGTATTCTCTCAAAAGTCTTTCCAAGAGCATTTGGTGTTGTGTGAAGCATTTGAGGCATCACACTTGGGGTGCTAGGCTCACAAGGTTTCAAGGATCATAAGCAACAACAAGGTAAGTTATTTTATCTTTCATTCAAGTTAAAAATTGTTCCCCATGTATGCTCGACAGGAATATAACCTTGGAATTCAACTTTTCATGATAATTAGACAAACATAGATCCAAGGTTATTAGGGTTGCATGTACACTTAGGAAGTGTTAGAATGCTCAAAACCCATCAAAGTTTTCACTTATGAATACTTTAATTCCAAGTTAGCCCTTAGAATTTTAAAAGTTAAAATTCAACCCTTATACATTATAATATTATAAGTTAATAATATTTATATATATGTATAAGAGTAAAGTCAGTCTTACCGTTAGTATGCCTCATTCATGAAGCCGGTCTATAAAGGGGGTATAAGGTTACTGCCTATAAAATGGCAGTTTAATGGGGTCCACTCTCACCCACTGCTTCCTTGACTGGTGGAGGGTCGTTAGCCGAACGGGTAGGACAAGGACTAGGATTCTCCCTTCATTAAAAGTATTAAAGATAAATACTAAGTAACTAAACCTTTTAAAAATACCCAATCTTAGTTACTTATGAAAATGTGAATAAGATTATAATCCATGAAATTACACTTTGCACTTTGTTTAAGTTGGTTAGTGGAGCGTGTGTGGTTAACCGGCACACTAACTCGTATTTAACAAGGTAGGCAAAGGGTAACTTAATGTTTATCATAGTATCGATGGAGCGTGTGTGGTTAACTGGCACATCGATTGAGGGGTAAACACTTAAGGGTACCAAGTAATTTGCATGGTTACTTCACACCTTGTTTTGTGATCCTCGACATCCCAGTCACAAAACCTGAAGGGCACACTCGAGATTGAAACATGCCATTGAACAGTTCAATGAATCTCAAAGATCTAGGAGTTTCAAATCTAATTAAGACCTAATAATACATTTCGTTTATCTTGGTGGAAATTGGTGAATCGTCATTCACCTACCTTCAAATATTGTATAGCTTGGATTACGACATACCTCTTCTAAGTTATAAAATAGTTTGTTGGGTCCTAGCCTTAATATTTCATATTGGGTGTCATATTAAGGACTTAAGATCAACTATCTTGAATATCTCCCAAACGATGTCTGGTTTAGACATTTATGATCTTCCCAAATCTCTTGAAACAAGCTTTCCTAAATGAAGATGATGTCCCATGGAAATCATACTTCTTTCACCTCCTCCAATTATTCTCCCTAACCCACAAGTTCTTGAAAAGTTTAAGGTCACTCAAGCCCTATTGGCAAGTCAAGGTCTAGGTGTGATCACATCTTGGAGATGTAGTCACATATTAACAAGCTGGGAGAGTTGGGTGTCAAAGTCTTGAGAAAGTTGGCGGCTCAACTACTTTCTAAGTCTCATAGTGAGTTCCTTTGGGACTCCTATGAAATAGACTATGACAAGACCCTTAATGATCTTATCTATTTGCTAAGATCAACTTCCTAAAACTTTATGGACATTGACAATGATGACATTGGATATCCAGTAAAGCTTTCTCTTCCCAATGGAAAGGGATCGGCCATAGTCAACTCGGTTGACCAAATGGTAAAGAGAAAATCTAAGTCTGTGATAGTCCCGTGTACCATTACCAAAAGGGTCCATATGTTTATATTGCTAAAGGAAGAGGCATTAGTTGCGAAGCTGTGAATTTTACCTAAGGATGGTAAAGTCAATAAGTTTGACTTTATTTCAGGTAAAATCCACTATCTAACTCTGCTAAGTTTCAATTTTGAGATTCTTGATACACGATGTGACTTGGTCACTTGTTGATGTTTTAAGAATCGAAGAAAATTGAAGGAAACATAAAGAAAGAGTATGTTGAATCTGGTCATGAAGATGGGTTTCTTTCACCTGATTGAAGATTGGATTCTTGAGCTACTCTTAGGAGTTATGATAGATTGCTAGGAAACAATTAATAACATAGCTTTCATTTCAAGTTACATTGTAAGGAAAAAGTTTTTTCCGCATTTTAAAATAAATAAAATTTGTTTTACTTTATTTTTATCTCCTCACAATGGCATTCATGAAAACTTGATGTTTGTATGTTTATAGCAATATTGGAAATATGAATTTGATTCGTACATTTGTGGTAGTGTCTAAATTTACCAAATAAGGAAAGATTCTCATCACCCAAGTTTCAGTTGGATAGAAACTTGGAATCATGCAAGTTATGTAGCATGATGAATGAGAACTTTCAACCATTGGAAAAATTAAGACTAACTACTTGTTCACATGGATGTGTGAGTCATGTAAAGGAATAAGGGATCGAGTACACATTCTTGTGCACTAGTCATGTCCACCACAAAAGATCGATAAGACTATTCGTCATAATTTACTATATCTTAGTAAATATGGTTATACTTACAAGCTTAAGTGTAATTCTGAGACATTGGAAAAGGTTCCAATGTATGGCAGAGCGAATAAGAAGAATCACATTAGGCAGAAGGATAAAAGTTTCTCAAATCTGAAAAGATGGGAGAGTACTTTAGTATCAGTTTTGTGATAATCTTAATGATTAAGAAACCATAGCACAATTAGTTCTCTAATTAAGGGAGAGGAAATTATACTTCATCTCAAATCTAAAAGCTTAGATTGAGGTTTTAATCGTATTTAGTCAAGGATATATATATGAATTTCATGTTGGAATGGCTCAACATAAGGAAATTCTGTATATGGGTCCATTATTTGCATTCTAAAATTCGATTATGATTACGGCATCCCTTTTCATAATCTGAATTATGAGAACTTGGCAAATTGAAATGGAAATATTATAGCAAAAGATTGGTTTAGTCTTTATGTGAGACATCATGAATCGTGTCCCATATGCTTCGGATATAGGATCGATTACATGTGTTATATATTCATCCTTTCTAAAATTTTCCAAATGCCTGGGGCATTAAGAAGGGAAAAGGTCTAGAATTGGATATGACTAAAAGGATTAAACAAGTGTCGAGGACAATCTAAGGTTTACCAAAGATTGGTTGCTCAAGGACAGTTGGAAGTATAGTGATAATTTTGGAAGGACCATATTGATATAATCTATAAGGAGGCAACTCTTGTTCAGAAGTGATAGTCAAAATGGAATCTGAAAATGTTTCAAAGTTAAAAATTATTCAATCTGTGTGAGCTTAGGAAACTTCATGCAAGAAGGATGCTTCCAAGGAGCTGATCTCCTTTGGAATACTCTGTAATGATTGTGCCAAGTATTTGTGAATTTGTGCATAATCATTACAAGAAGATCAATGCATATAAGTTTAGAATCTAACAGATTTCAGTAAATGGCATGAATTTGGAATTCTTGCATTCGCAGTAAGGATTTGGGACTGTGAAAGAGGATCATTGGAGTTATGTTCAATTGATCTAATTAACAAAGTGAAGATCATAGACAAACATAACATGCATACTTGGTATGTGGCATGACTAGTGTTTAGGAAACATATTGTACATGCTTGGAGCATGGGACTACTATTGTTTTAAATTCAAGAATAAAGTTGATAGATGAAACAGTATACAATGAATAATGTGTAATCATATGGTGATAAATAAAAGGTGTTTTATTTATATTCATAGGTTTTGATACCATATTGGATTCAATTATTCTTGTGTTTCATTTTGCATGTTTTAACTTCCAGAATGAACTAGGTTATTCTTCTGGAATGACTAAGTTATTCAAACCATCCACAGTTGGTGATATGTTGGAAGTAGATATGAATCAAGACTGTCATGGGTTGGCTTGTAGAGGTCTAAGATGTTGGACAAAGGGCTACAACACTCATGAGTGCTCATAAGTTATGAGTATTGGATTCAACCCGCGCTCATTGGAATCACTTCATCGATTTTATCACAAGTGATCATGAGACGATAATATCTTATATTCTTCAAACCTAGAGATATGAGTTGTTACTATGAGTTAGTTGTACATTGATTGCATGAAAACGCATTGGTAACTCGATGTTATAAAACGTGCCTTTGTGTATGATTCAACAAGTAGTAGAACAAGCCATATGAGTCGAAGTTTATCCATTCCTTTTACCTTCGGGATAAAAGCGGTATATGTGGGCCCCTCGATGATTTGATGATGACAAATGGAAGTGCTCGGCCAGGCCAGGACTGATTTGATTTGTTCAATTAGTCAGTCATCATGAATCGGAAATCGGGAAACAATAGATGGACAGAGAGAATGATTTACAATCCATGTCTCATTCCATATGATATTTAGAATGAAGGAATATATGATCCCTTATCTAATGGACAAATCACTGACAAATGTCAGAGTTCATCTACAAGGTCAGAGTTCGACAGAAGCTTTTGAGAGCTACGATTGCCATTCGGTTCATGAAGTCATACGCAATAATAGTTTTAGACTTATCCAAGTGGAAGACTGTTGGATTAATGTCTAAGTCCATAACTATAATTGGCAAGACTTGACCCGACCCGGCATGGTCCATTTGGGTTGCATGGCATCATGCACTTGGATAGACTAAATGAGAGAAATAAGACACTTATGGTTATTAATATATTATAAGTTCTAGTACATTAATAATAAGAATAATAATATTTAATTAGTATTGATCAAGAATTAATTTTGAATTAATTATTTGATTAGAAGAAGACTAATTAAATATATGGGTTGATTGTGCAAATCATCCATACCTTATATAGTGGGCCAAAGCTCCATGGATAATCAAGTTGGGTTAAACCCATAGGATACTCCATGGATGCTCCATGGAGGTTACATAACCCATGGGTCATGGAAATGAAAGTTCATGACAATTAGGGCTTACATGGTGTAACCCTAATTGTAACACACTATATAAGCATCATATTATTCACCAAAATCGGCCACTAGTGTGTGTAAAAGAAGGGCTAGCCGATTTCATGAGTTATGAGTTTCTCTCAAGTTATTCCAAGTGTATTTGGTGTTGTGTGAACCATTTGAGGTGTCACACTTGAGGCACTAGGCACTGAAGCTTCATGAAGACTATCTACATCAAAGAGGTATGTATTCTATCTTGCTATGGTCATTGTTTTGTATGCTAGATTAGGATAATACCTTGGATGTTCATATTTGTATGTATAATACAGAAAACATAGATCCAAGGTATTTAGGGTTGCATGTACACTTAGGAGTGTTAGAATGCTAAAAACCCAACACGATTTTTGTCCCAAAAACCCCATAGCAAGGGTTTTCTAGGGAAACAATCATTCCATTGCAAATGTGACAAAGGAATGAAATTCGTTGTAGATGGTACTCCGACATGTATTCTGTAGTAGGATTCCATTACAAATTTTGTGGTAGTTCTTTCATCACAAAATTTTTTGTCGTTAATCCCTAGCAAAATCCTTGGTGATGAATCCCTAGCAAATTTCATGGTGATGAATCCCTAGCAAATGACGGGTGTGATTCCGTAGCATATTTCGTGGTGGTGAATGCCTAGAATATTTTGTGGTGGTGAATCCCTCGCAAATTCCATTGGGGTGATTCCTTAGCAAATTATGTGGAGATAAATCCCTAGAAATTTTATGGTGGTGATTCCGTAGCAAATTTCGTGGAGGTGAATCTCTAGCAAATTTCGTGGTTGTGGATCCTTAGCAAATTTGGTGGTGACGAATATCTAGCAACTTTTGTGGTAATGACTCCCTAGCAAATTTTGTTCTCATGAATCCCTAGCAATTTCCGTGTTGTATATTATATAGTAGATTTCATAGCAAAAATTTCATAGGGACGGATGGATAATCGATTTATAAATTAAATCCAAATTATTTGTAGTAATATATGAAAAACAAAACTAACAAAAAAAATCAAATAACATTATATCATAAAATAATACAATAATTATTTATTACATGGGAAATGGAAAGTGGCTGCTCTAAAATAAATACTTTGCAATAAACATATCAACACTTTATGACATACTAGTGTTGTTGTTTTGTAATAACATTAATAAGATCTATTGGCATTTTAAGTTGTTTTTCAAGTTAATCGACTCTTGCGTTGTGTTATTCTTCTTGGGCCTTCATTATTTCTTTAAGCTCTTCGTTTTTCTGTTTTTTGTTTAGCAACAAGCTCCTTCATTTCTTCCATTTCATCATTTTTTTTTCCGGAATGTACAATACATATGTTTTATCATTAATATTGGGAAATGCCTTTGCAAAAGTGCCTAATCCATAAAGTCTTTTTTTTTCGTGATCACCAACAACATCATAAAATAGTTTGTCCTCCTCAAATTTAGCACATTCAGCTTCCAACTCTTCCCGTTTTTCTGTATAAGCCTCTTACAAAATAAAAATAATTTAAGTTAAAAGATATCAAAGTTATGAATGACATTAAGGACTAGCTACAATATAAAAGTTTAATTGCACTGAAATGAATATTACACGAAATTGTCTATCTTTTTCAAATTTAAATGTGACTACATTGTGATTCTTCGTATGTGTATACAAGAACAATTCACTATGGGGTGGATCACATCCTAATTTCCCCTTCCACATAAATACAATAAAATGTAAAATATACACATAAACATAAACATAAAAATTGATGTACCATTAAAAAAATTACCATATCAAAATCTATCTTCAAATGATTTGCGGATTAAGAGTTATGGGTAGATTGTGCTATTCCATTAGCCACACCGTTACGCCTATTTATCTTGTTCTGCATGGATTTCAACTTGTATTCATCTATACTCCATTTTACTTTCCAGGAGTTCCAGACTTCTTGTGCAATATGAGTTGGTTTAAAGGCATGTGGGTTTCTATTTCTGCTCCACATGTTGTAGAGATATTGGCCATAAGTTTGTGTAGCTTTACTTGCCCAAGCTTTGCTCACTAACAAGTCTGTTGCTTCACCCCAACAACATTTTTTCTACACATTAACAATATAAACATAAGTATAAATGTAAATTTTTACCAAACAACAATTTATCACATATAGTTAACTACCTAGAACTCCTCCCAATATAATTCGCACATTTCTTTGCTTACTTCTCCCCAAGTGTACCCTTGATGATCTACGCTTTGAAAAAAGGAACGACTAATAATGTGTGCACAAGAGTCTTGTGGCATGAGCGTGCAAATAATTATGTGACCGTTTTAGTTTTAAATTAATATGTACATGTACAACAAAAGGTTATACATAGAAAAAAGTCCTAACATGAACAGTTAAACGTCCATCTCGTCCACAATCTTTAGAGGAATTGTTTTCACCTTCTACCTTTTCTACAACAGATATATTCATAGTTGGTTGTGTTGGTAATGGGGTAGATTCTGGGGTAGGTGTTGGGATGGATGTATATGTTGAGGATGTGGTAGTCCCCTTAGGTAAGGAGGATGTTATGGTTACTACAGTTGTTAAGGATGGTAGTGTCGATGAAGGTGTTGAAGTTGTGGTAGAAGATTTAGGTGTTGATCATGTGGTAGTCGATGGTGGTGTTTTGGATTGTTTCGATGATGTAGGTGATGAATTTTTGGTTGTAGATTTAGGTGTTGAAGATGGTATCGATGGTCCAGTTGCTATAGTTTTAGATGTATTTGTTGACGATGGTGTGGATGTTGTAAGTGATGCTGAGGTAGTGATAGTGATCGTTTTTGTTAATGATTTAGGTTTCGGGGTTTTGGTCCTACATGTTACATGCGAATTGGATGTGGTTGATAATTTTGAGAAGTTGACTTCTTCATCTAGTAATTGTCTGCTTATGAATTTTGCAGTTGAATTCCTATTGCAGTTCAAAACCTGAGATGCAATGAGTTTAGTTGACCTCACACCTGATGCTCCTTTTTGTTTCAGGTTTGACATCTTTCATGCTTCAAATTAAACATAAAAACAATAGTAAATACCAATTTATTAAAGATGCTAAACTATTTATGAGCAGAGAACTATCATACAATAAAATATAGATGAACGCATTACTATGCATGCATACTATCGAATACAACTTTCGAATAATATTGCCTACTTCGTTAACATGTAATTAAAGTGTGGCAACCATAGATTATGAAATCATAACCAATTTAGTTGTAATTTAAGATGATAATATATATGAAGATGATCAGAGAACAAGAAACGATGATCAGGACAATAGTAAATTAAATAAAAATAAATTTTAGGTGAGTGACAACCTATATTGCCAAAGTTAGTGCACAGACGTAATGAAGAAATGTAGATTTTGATCAATTAGCCATCGGAGATGATTACAGAAAATGTAAACCCTATTTCTAATAAGTTAACTTAGCCTAATATGCAGCCTTAACGTATGCAGGTTAGAGGGAAAATAATTGCGAAATTTTTTTTAGCTCCATTAATGAGAAATTCAAACTGTACAAATAAGCGCAAATTATTTAGTAATTCAAATTTTATAAAGTAGTTCTAGCAAGATAGAAAGGGTATATAATGTAAAGAACGAACAAATTTTAACGAGGTTTTCATACCATAATTTTAATTTAACATTATAAACGAGAATTAAACAACAATAAAATATACATCTTTATGTTGCTATGTTTGAAACTAAATTTATATATAAAAGGCTTATGGGTCATGGGTCATATGTTAGTTGCTTATAGTGTCATGGTGATACCGATGGATGCATGAAATATGGGTCATGGGTCATGTGTTAGTTGCTTATATTGTCATGGCAATACCCATGGATGACATATGGGTTATAGGTCATGTATTAGTTTCTTATAGTGTCATGGTAATACGCATGGATGACATGTGGGGTCATGGGTTATGTGTTAGTTTCTTATAGTGTCATGGTAATACCAATGGATGACATATGGGTCATGGTTCATGTCTTAGTTTTGTATAATGTCATGGTAATATCCATGGATGACATATGGTTCATGGGTCATGTGGTATGGTAACACCCATAGATGACATATGGGTCATGGGTCATGTGGAAGTTGCTTATAGTGTCATGGTAACATCTATGGATGACATATGAGTCATGGATCATGTGTTAGTTGATTATAGTGTGATGGTAACACTCATGGATGACATATGGGTCATGGGTGTGATGGTAACACCCATGGATAACATATGGGTCATGGGTTGCTTATAGTTTATCATTATAGCCCCTGTCATAAATAAAGATGACATGCATTTGCGTGTCATAAACTTCAGCAACCATTTACAATATGCATATACGAGATGCCTTTACGATACTCTTTTACGCATAATACAAAAATATAGAAAAAATATATGTACCAAAACAATCAATTTCAACCAATAACATCATGAAAAAAAAAAATGTAATACATTGATATTAAACGGATGTGATTGTACATTGTTATTAAGAGGTTTTCCCTAACTATATGACCTAATACTACATTGCTATAAAGGAACACCTTCTTGTTTCAGTAACTCATCATTAAGTTGTCTGAAGAAGCTCTGAAATGTTTCCAATTTCCATTGTGTCTTTTCCTATTTCCTTAGTTTGTGTACATTGTTGTAAGCAAGTGTGTATTGAAGCACCTTCCATGCAGTAGTACCCCCTTGACTAATACTAGTATCAGAACATAAAGAACCTTTCTGCACAAAAAAACAACAATCGGTCAACAAAGAGTCAACATTCTTTAAAATACTATATGAACCTTCTCAAGTGATGCACATGGACCAAGAATACACTGAGTTACAATTTACAATTTACAACAAAAACAAGAACTGATTGAGTCAACACTAACATATAACATATCTGTAAGTCCCTAATTTTCTTGTGTATCAATTACATCCGTTTGATGGTGCGGAATCCCAATCAAACGGATGATGTCAGATCAAATATAAGAGAAGGAGAAGAAGAAGATGATGAATCTTGTATGATATGATAAGAATTAAGTTCCTTACAATTGATTCACACACACAAAATGGTCTATAGTTTCTCTCTTCTCACGTTCATCAATCCTTACTCCTCACCCCTAACACCTATATATATCCAAGGGGAACATGGGCCAGAGAACATGAGCGTTAAATGGGTTTACGGCCGTAAACCTGTTTACGGCCGTAAATGCAACCGTAAACATGTATACAGCCGTAAACACCAAGCTGTTTATGGTCCAAGACATAAAAATACATTTTCCTAGAAAAGTAAAGTATAAACCATATTTTTAACCCAACAATCTTCCCCTTGGTTTATAACTTTCTTTTCTAAATGACCTAACTAGCTCCGCCTAAAAGGTAGCTGGCTTTTCTTGTCAATCTGCAACGAGAGCTTGGCTTCAACATTTATCTTCAATGAATGACTTCATATTAAGCACTTGGGCAATTCTTCAATATTTGACACTGAACGCACATTAGGTGAGGAGGCTTGACGTACTAGAAAAGTACATTTTCCATGAGTCTTATCTATACCTGAAAACCAAGGGGGAGATTGTTATTTTTTTTAATTTTTGTTTCTTGAAGAAAGAGCGGCAATACGGAGCTCTATAAAGATTGTCATGATTTTAATTCTTGGACCAGGGTGGATCTTTCAGAGCTATCTCATTCTCCATTTTCAAACCCGACGGATAATCAGTAAGCAACTAACTTTAATCACTTTCTGGAAGATCAAGTAAAGAGGGTTTTTGCAGCTATGAAGACTACTGAATTTGTAATAATGGATAATCCTAACGTCATTGATCCCAAAACTAATAATCCACTCCAAGTGGTGATGTGGCCTGCTACAAATCAGGTCAAACAAATTCTCATGGTTCAAGATTACCCGGATGGATCCTTAAGCTCTATGATCTACTGGGTATTTGATGAAACCACAGCATCTGCTGTCATCAAACTAAAGGAGGGATGCATTCGTTTGTATGATAGAAGGGATTTGTTCCAGTTTAGAAAATGGGAGATTCATTATTTGAGCCATTTTAAGATCAGGGTTGCTGAGGAGATATTTGAGTCAGCCGCGAAAGAATACACCACTATGGTTGCTGAGATTATTAACGAGCTAATGTGAAATGGAGCTATGGGGCTAGACGATGTGATGATCGTGGAAAAAGATTGACTTAAAGCTAGCACTAAACCAAGGGGGAGAATTAAAATGAAAAAAATCTGAAAATAACAAAGATTGTTATTGAAAATAATACTTATGAACTTACAAAGATTGAATTTGAAAGAATAATCTTCATTTCTTGCTCCTTCGAATGAGAATTCTTCGATGATCATGAATGAAGCCTTGGCTCAGAAAATCTTCGATACAGTCTCCATGAGTCTTATCTATACATGAAATCACTTTTCAAGACAAAACAAAACTAAAAGAAAACTTAGCCCACAAATTAAAACAAAAAAAATGTTTTTGGACATTTGATTTTCTTGAACAAAAGGTAAACCAGAAATAACACTATTTTTTTATTTTGAATTTTCTGATTTTTTTTTTTAATTTTAATTCTCCCACTAAATTTGTGCATAGAGGAAAACTATGAACAAATTTAATAAAAAGAAAAATATTTGGTATCAAAGTTGTGTCTTGGATCTGACACAAAAATACAAATAAGCTCAGATTATGTGAAGATTTGTTTACTCTTTTCTGAAGGTTGTATCATAGAATGTTGGATAGATCTTGGCAAAATAAGGGGGAGAACTAAAATTAAAAAAAAAAATCAGAAAATTCAAAATCAAAAAAAGAGTGTTATTTCTGTTTTACCTTTTGTTCATGAAAATCAAAAGTCCAAAAATATTTTTGTTTTTGTTTCAATTTGTGTGCTAAGTTTTCTTTTAGTTTTGTTTTATCTTGAAAAGTGATTTCAGGTATAGATAAGTAGGGGTGCAAACGAGCCGAGCCGAGCCCGAGCCCGGCCAAGCTCGGCTCGGGCTCGTTTATGTTATATGAGGCTTGAGCTCGAGCTCGGCTCGATTCGAGCTTTCCTGTACTAAGCTCGGCTCGAGCTCGTAAAGAATTATCCAAGCTCGGCTCGGGCTCGGGCTCGACTCATTTTTTATCTAACGTGCCTAAATAAGCTTAAGCTCGGCTCGAGCTCGTTAAGAAGCTCGTTTACTAATACCCTAAATCCGTTATTCCTCTAATATATTTTTATTTTAATATATATAAATAACAATAAATTATATTATGTAAAGGCTCGTTTAGGCTCGCAAGCCTAATCGAGCTTAATGACATAGGCTCGAGCTCGAGCTCGTTTAATAAACGAGCTTAATATTAAGCTCGAGCTCGGCTCGGGCTCGTTTAAAATCGATATCAAGTCGAGCTTTTAGCGATCCGATCCCGAGTAGCTTGCGAGTAGCTTGGCTCGTTTGCACCCCTATAGATAAGACTCATGGAGACTGTATTGAAGATTTTCTGAGCCAAGGCTTCATTCGTGATCATCGAAGAATTCTCATTTGAAGGAGCAAGAAATGAAGATTATTCTTTGAAATTCAATCTTTCAACCCCAGAAGCAAGGTGAAGCTGCACTTGAAGATTATGTGACATATTGCATTGAAGCCTCCTCAATCTGTCTGTGGCTATCTTAGACCTGCTGAAGTGATCCAGAAGATTTGTTTTCTATGATGTTCTCTCTAAAGATTCTCAAGCTAAAAGCGTTATCTTTCAAGAATCAGTACGTTAAGCCTCCTCACCCAATGTGCGTTCAATGTCAAATATTGAAGAATTGCCCAAGTGCTCAAGATGAAGTCATTCATTGAAGATAAATGCCGAAGCCAAGCTCTCGATGAAGATTGACAAGAAAATCCAGCTACTTTTTAGGGGGGGCTATCTGGGTCATTTAGAAAAGAAAGTTATAAACCAAGGGAGAGATTGTTGGGTCAAAAATATGGTTTATACTTTGCTTTTCAAGGAAAATGTATTTTTATGTCTTGGACCGTAAACAGCTTGGTGTTTACGGTCGTATACGTGTTTACGGTTGCATTTACGGCCGTAAACAGGTTTACGACCGTAAACCCATTTACGGCCCATGTTCCCTTTGTGTATATATATATATATATATATATATATATATATATATATATATATATATATATATATATATAGGTGTTAGGGGTGAGGAGTAGGGATTGATGAACGTTAGAAGAGAGAAGCTAGAGAGCATTTTGTGTGTGTGAATCTATTGTAAGGAACTTAAATTCTAATCATATCATACAAGATTCATCATCTTGTTCTTCTCCTTCTCTTCTAGTTGATCTGACATCATCTGTTTGATTGGGATTCTGCACCATCAAACGGATCTGATTGATACATAAGCAAATTAGGGACTTACAATTAAAACAAATAAAACTAAAAGAAAACCTTCAATACAGTCTCCATGAGTCTTATTTTGTGTCTTTTCTGAATTTCAGAGAGAACATTAGAGAAAACAAATTTTCACTATGAACAAATACAAAAACACAGAAATCCTTCAAAAATAAGATCAAATAAGCTTCAGATCTGACAAAATTGACTGATACAACCTGCTCTGATACCAATTGTAAGTCCCTAATTTGCTTGTGTATCAATCAGATCCTTTTGATGGTGCGGAATCCCAATCAAACGAATGATGTCAGATCAAATAGAAGAGAAGGAGAAGAAGAAGATGATGAATCTTGTATGATATGATTAGAATTAAGTTCCTTACAATAGATTCACACACACACACACAAAATGCTCTCTAGTTTCTCTCTTCTCGCGTTAATCAATCCCTACTCCTCACCCCTAACACCTATATATATATACAAGGGGAACATGGGCCGCAGAACATGGGCCGTAAATGGGTTTACGGTCGTAAACCTGTTTACGGCTGTAAATGCAACCGTAAACACGTATACGGCTGTAAACACCAAGTTGTTTACGGTCCAAGACACAAAAATACATTTTCCTAGAAAAGTAAAGTATAAACCATATTTTTTAACCCAATAATCTCCCCCTTGGTTTATAACTTTCTTTTCTAAATGACCCAACTAGCTCCCCTAAAAAGAAGTTGGCTTTTCTTGTCAATCTTCATCGAGAGCTTGTCTTCAACATTTATCTTCAATGAATGACTTCATCTTGAGCACTTGGGAAATTCTTCAATATTTTACATTGAACGCACTTGGGATGAGGAGGGTTGACGTACTGATTCTTGAAAGATAACGCTTTTAGCTTGAGAATCTTTAGAGAGAACATCATAGAAAACAAATCTTCTGGATCACTTCAGCAGGTCAAGATAGCAGCAAACTGATTGAGGAGGCTTCAATGCAATATGTCACATAATCTTCAAGTGCAGCTTCACCTTGCTTCTGGGGTTGAAAGATTGAATTTGAAAGAATAATCTTCATTTCTTGCTCCTTCGAATGAGAATTCTTCGATGATCACGAATGAAGCTTGGCTCAGAAAATCTTCAATACAGTCTCCATGAGTCTTATCTATACTAGAAATCACTTTTCAAGACAAAACAAAACTAAAAGAAAACTTAGCACACAAATTAAAACAAAAACAAAAATATTTTTGGACTTTTGATTTTCTTGAACAAAAGGTAAAACAGAAATAACACTATTTTTTTATTTTGAATTTTCTGATTTTTTTTTAATTTTATTTCTCCCCTAAATCTGTGCGTAGAGTAAAACTATGAACAAATTTATCAAAAAGAAAAATTTTGGGGATCAAAGTTGTGAGACAGTCTTAACTTTGTTTATCAGTACCTTCACCTTCATGAATAGATCTGGTCAATTGCCAGTATTATGGTCCACTTAAACACGAAGAATATTGACAAACTTCTAAATACACTATTTAGCTGACGATGACCACGAGTATTGTTTTCCACTTAAATCGAGATCTACAGATAACCTCTAAATGGTTCAATTTTAGTTGCACTAGAACGTGTTCCCCACTTCTCGATATACCCTGTTTATCAAGAACTTCCAAAGAACTCATTACTTTAGGTGAGTAAACAATTATTAAGGAGGAAGTCAGATTTAGAGATAGATGCATATGTTGTGTCCCAGGTTGGATCTCTTTCAATCACGTAGAGGGAACAACATATGACTAACAGAGATAGAGAGATTGAGAGGAAGAATGATGCATATGCTGTGTCGTAGGTCGGATCTTCCGATCATGCAGAGGGGACAACATATGGCTCACAGATAGGAAGAATTTTGTAGATAAGGAGGTGCGTAGAAATAGAGTTGCGTATGTTGCATTCTAGGTCGGATCTCTTCCAATCATGCAGAGAAAGCGACATGTGACTGATAGATAGAAAGCATGAAAATAATTTCCTACTGACCTACTTTATCAGAACCTCCCAGTCGCCCTATCAGAACCAGAATTAAGGACATAAGTCCATACATCTAGGAAAAGTTGTGCCACAGTTCTAGATGCGTTTTAATTTAGTGTATCCCGTGGGTTCCCGTGTTTATCTCACTGCTCAATCAACCCGAGCATCGTATGGTCAGTCCAAACAATCCTATCTAAATCCACACTTTTAAATCCTTCGTGCCTACCAGCACATTGATCATAGACTCTAGACAATTCAGATTTAGTCCTTTACACATGTTTTAGACTGCCCGTTATCACATTCTTGATATCAGTTCCCAACAGACACTTACTAAAGAAAAACTATAAAATATTGTCTTTAAAACAAATCATAATAAGATAAACTCAGGAGTATAGAGAAAAAAACGCAAACCATAATTCACCGATTGAATCTGCATTAAGAAGGTCTGAGAATAGCACACATAATCTCAGAATAGATCTGAAAATTCTTCATGTCATTAAGCACTAACCCCATGTGATCTCTTCCTTTCTTCCCTACCCGCAAAGGACACATACTCTCAAACAATATTCTGAGTGTTGTACAGTTGAGAGATGCTCCCTATCAAGTGCCTGGAGCAGCCACTACAAACAAACCGAAGTCTGATGATATGCCTCCATAGCTACTCCGACACAGAGCAGGATCAATTGGTCATTGGAACCCAATCGATTTTGAAACTGTGTCCACCATTTTCATCAACACATGATACTCTCTCCCACGACATATCCTACTTATCACAAACAAAAGATGCATAAATATTAGAAGCATTAGGAGATTTGGGAGAGTAAGCCTTTGGAACCCATTTGTAGTTGGGTTTAACCCATTTCTTTTTTGATCTGATGGGAGGCTCAGTACTTGCTTTTGATCTCGATGTCGGCCGTTGAGATGAATTTGATCTAACTGGTCTTTGTTTCACTGGAGCATCTCTTGGATTGGGCTTCTTGGCTGTCATTTCCTTCTTTCCCTTGGGATTCACATTTTTGGCCTTGTGGGTTTGATTCTTGGCCTTCTGCGCGTTCCAATCACCATTGTCTGAAGGTGACCAGGAAGGGTTTCTTTTGAAGTATCTCCCACTTGGCGCGTTTTGTGATCCTTGTGTGCAGTAGGGAATGTATGCGCGATTTGGATAGTTTCGGGCAATATTTCCAGGTGTTCCACAGTGAAAACATGTCTTTTTCTTCACTGTGAAGTTGTTTCTTCCTGACCCTGGTGGCGTATCCATGCCTTGTCTCCTATTGATCCGACATGCACACTTGCAACAAGCACTCTGTTGCCCTGGAATTGGAGGCTTGTATTTCTCAATGGCAGGTTTGTTAGGAGTAACAAAATTCGAAGCAACAGATTCTGAGTTCAAGGAATCATTGGTTTGTTTAGTAGTGTTCTCCTTATTCTCATCTTCTACTACTTTACCTACACATGAAGTAGAAACATTAGTATTTTCAACTTGAATACCTCCTGACACAAATCAAGATGGTTTGTCATAATGAGGATGTGCCTCCCTGTCAATTTCTTCATGTGTCATAGGGATGGATGTGTAGTTATGATTGAAAGGTGGAGGAACACTATCATACCATAGACCCTTCTTTTGATTATCTTTGAATTTTAATTGGGTTTTAAAGAAGGACTCTACTGTCTGACTTGAGGCAGTATAGCCTTTAGAACTAACATCTGTTTTTCAACACTTGATTTTCAAAGTGTCAAGTTCTTCAGTTACAACAACAAGTTGTCTCTTAATATAGTCATAATTTTCACACTTGTTGCTATACTCTTCCTGAAGCTTCCTAAAGTCTTTGGTTTTTTCTTCTAATTCAGCCATCACGGATTTCTGTCCTTTCCTAAGTTGATATCTTTCATATTTTAGGTCCTCGACTTCCCTTTTTAGAAAATCATTATGTTCACGAAGAATTTTAATGGTATCTTCACAAGATGGAGTACATGAAACTTCATTGACTAGGATATTTGCAGAACTCATTGCTTCTCCACATTTCAAAGCATCAAGCTCTTCAATTATATCAGCAATACTAAGACGACTAAGATCTTTTGTCTTCTTGATGACAGTCACGTTCATATCCCACGATTTCAGAAGTGAATTCAGTAGCTTTTTGTTTATCTCCGACTTAGTTAAGAAGATCCCATCTATATTTATCTCAGTAGTAAGTGTAGTAAATCGTTGCAACTGAGCTTCTACGGTTTCTCCAGGAATGTAGTTGAACATGTTGAAATGTTGTCTTAACGTATCCTGACGATTCTCTTTTATGTCTTCAATTCCCTTGTTGACCTGAAAAGCCATTAAAAGCACAAGTCGAAGCTAAAATAAAACTTAAACGTCAAACAAAAAATTAAAAAAATCCTTTGACTATAAACCTCAAAAGTCAACCTTAAAAGTCAAATTTAAAAAGTCAAACTTGAAAAATCAAACTTAAAAGACAAACCGAAAAGCTAAATATGAAAATTTAAAAATTAAACGAAAAAGTCAAAGTTTAAAGTCAATGGTCAAATTTGAAAGTCAAAGTCAATTTTTGAAGACAAAAGACAAAAATAAAAGTAAAAAATTAAAAACTAAATATATTATTATTATTATTATTATTATTATTATTATTATTATTATTATTATGGTTATTATTATTATTATTATTATTATTATTATTATTATTTTGGATGAAAAAAGAATTTAAAAATAAAAGAAATTTAAATTTTGGGTTAAAAGTGTAAAATTGCGAAAAAGAAACCGAGAAAACGAGTGTTTAAGAATTAAAAGTGGGGGTTACGGAATAACAAGGATGCTAGAGGAGTTGGTTAAGGCGTTGGGTTGTTGAATCAGAGGTCCCGAGTTCGAACTCCGGCACCCCCAATTTGTTTCCTATTTTTGATATGCGAAGGCGAGGATGGGAGGATGCGAGGACGAGGTGCGAGGCTTGCGGAACGAGGCTGCTGAACGTGCCAGGTGCGAACCGGAAACGAGCTAGACCGAGCCGCAAACTAAGTACCGCAAACCGAGGCCGTAAACGTGTGATCCGTAAACTCCGAGGGCCGTAATCTCGGACCGTGAACCTCGGGCCTTGAACTCCGAGGCCGTAGCCGCCGCCGCCGAGAAACACTAGCCGCAAACCGTTTGCGGCCGAGAACCCTTCAATGGCCGTCAACCCTTCAAAAAACGACGTTTTTCATTATTTTTTCTCTAAAACTCTATCCAGAACTCTTTTTTATGAAAAACACGAAGAACAACCCCCCTTATTTTTCCAAAATATATCCAAAAAACGCAGAAGTCCTTCAAAAATAAGATCAAATAAGCTCCAAAACTGACAAAATTGACTGATACAACCTGCTCTGATACCAATTGTAAGTCCCTAATTTGCATGTGTATCAATTAGATCCGTTTGATGGTGTGGAATCCCAATTAAACGGATGATGTCAAATCAAATAGAAGAGAAGAAGAAGAAGAAAATGATGAATCTTGTATGATATGATTAGAATTAAGTTCCTTACAACAGATTCACACACACAAAATACTCTCTAGTTTCTTTCTTCTCACGTTCATCAATCCCTACTCCTCACCCCTAACACCTATATATATACAAGGGGAACATGGGTCAGAGAACATGGGTCGTAAATGGGTTTACGACCGTAAATGCAACGGTAAACACGTATACGGCCGTAAACACCAAGCTGTTTACAGTCCAAGACACAAAAATACATTTTCCTAGAAAAGTAAAGTATAAACCATATTTTTGACCCACCAATATCAATTTGTTAAGGATTGAAGAGATTAAATCAAACCTTACTTTGATGATAAACCCAAGTCAGTGTCACCCGATTACGAAACACACAATAATAATCTTTAAAACTGAATGACCAAAGCTTTTTGCTAACACAACAAATTCTCCAGTTTTTTCAACTGCAACTTTAAGCTCAGCTACCCCAACCTAAAAGAATAAAATGCTAGGTCAACTTAGCTAAGTATTGAATCCGTATGTAATGAATACAATCACAAATGCAAGTGATTAATGTCATTAATGGCATAATTTGTTGCCTTTTTCTTACCTTTTTTAGCACCATATATCTCGTCTCATTTCACCTCCAAAATCAACAAATTCAAATATCCATGATTTGGACCTAAGAACATGGGAATACAAAAATACAAATAATATTTAATAACATTGTTCCAAATATAAAACATAAACAAGAATTAATATATGTTGAAGCCTACTCACTTTGGGCTAAACGTAATGGTGACAGCTGAGTAAAAAGTATCCTAATAGAGTGAGCGCACCTTAGCTTTCTCTACCTATTAAGATACAATCTTTCTTGGTGAAAAGATCACTCACTACTCGAAAGTTAGAAAAAAAGTTGATCTAGTTTAAATTTTGAGAATATAACATAAGGAGAATCTAAAATAGATCTATAGAATTCCATACCTTTACAATAACATCGTATATGTAGTTTTTCATGCCATCCTGTTATTCATATATGTAGTTTTCATGCCATCCTGTTGAACAACAGGTAATACATATGTTTGTGAGATGCAGTAATCTTGTAATAGAAATAAATGGTTGTGAGATGCATATCCCATAAAATAGAAATAGTCACCTGTAAAGAAAAGAATTTGATATCCAAGCTCTGTGTATGTCTATTGTTTTGCAATTTCTACAATATTTGATCAACATCAATCCTCTGTATTATTAACCTGCACCTATCCGTATGGATCTCATCTGATAATGTAACACATTTCATATATTTGTGTCAACAAACATTGATCAAACAACCACTCATATACGATAACATATCAGTATATGATAATATGATATGATATGATGTTGACTCACTTTTACCTTTTACCGATTACCATACTAAAACTCAAACACGCCACCCATGCAAACCTGTAAATAGTCGAGTTCACCACCAACGGGTAACCAAATACCGGAAATACCCCTCGTGCCAACACATAAGGGAAACACAGAGCTGTTAGCAGCTTCATCACAATCAAGATCACAATCTCCCGTAACATCCAAACTCCCTGCAGCCGAGAGAACCCGTTTTCTCCCACCTTCTCGAATTTCATATGTGAATTGCATTCTGATGTACAGATTAAGCTCATCAGATAACTTAATAATGATTTTATAAATAAATCCAATAAGATGAGAAATAAAGAACTACACCTGTAGGAATAAAATCCCTTTCGCCAAAATCAGTCATTAACCTAAAATGTATTGCTTAATAAGATCCTAGAAATGTTTCAAAAACGAATAAACGATTTGCCAATTTAATTCTTCTAAAACTTATTAATCTAAAAATATATTGTTTAATAAGATCCTAGAAACGTTTCAAAAAAGAATAAACAATTTTCCAAAATCTGTCATCATCAACACCTATATGCGTTTCATTTCCAGAAGCAATAATGTCCTTAGATACATTGTTCTCATTTTGGTACTGAACATCATCCTTCAGTTTGCGAGAAGATGACATTAAGGCTTCGTCGGTTACAGTATCTTTCAATGAAATATCAACAACTACCACATCTTCTGGCTTATCATTTTCTGCAGCCACCATATCTCCATAGATGACTTTGTCAATCTCGCAGTGAGCATAAGTTACCTTGCTAGATGCTGACTCCAAAGGTGTATCATTGATAATACCGGTTGCATCATTACCAACAACCACACCTGCAAAAACTAACATATTTTCTAAATTTAAAAGTTTCGGAGGAGTGATATACCTCACAGAGATCAAAGCATCATCCCAAATTTCACATCAAGAACAAGGATGACAATATTTTTCTTCTGAAGAATTCTATCAAATTAAGGTATACATACATTTGGAAATGATACATGTAAGGGTTTCTAATACGACAACTTGTCCCCCTGGATTTCTGACTTCAGAATATATCAAAGCTAGGAACAATATAAGCATCAAAGAATTAAAAGCTGATCAGATCTACTTTTTAAATTCTAGAGTATTATACTAACTAGGTTATAACCCGTGAAAACCACGGGAGGTAAGTTAAAAAAAATTATAGACCAAAAAAATTAATACTTGGGTGAATTGAAGAAAATAATAATGTAACATCTTATAACTGCCAATTGGGCAACATACTTTGTTTTGTTACAGGATATCATTATACTTACAAAGGTAAAATGTAATAAAATCAAACCATTATACTTTTATAGTATGTAAAATGTAATAAAATCAAACCATTATAAAAGTTGAAAAATGTAATATATGGTAAATTGCTATTTGACAGATTTTAGAAGTTGAAAAAAATATGCGAAAATAGCAATATACTTTTATAGCGTGTAAAATGCAATAAAATCAAACCATTATACAAGGGTATAATGGGAATGTTTTTTAGAAAAGCAGTTCTTTGTTAAGGTTAGGATGCATCTTTGTATGCATTAGCTTGACAAGAAACAATCACATTATAATCATTTCAATGTGTTTAATCAAATAAGTAAAATAGCAAAAAATAATAAAATTTATTAGCTTACACAATTTAGGTTAAATCTAGGTAGGATGCTATATTTTATAGAAAATGAAAATGCAAATCTATTAATTGTCATTCAATAAACATAAACACAACAACAATATGATTAAGGAAAATAAATGAAAAATATTTATTCAAACTTCGTTGCAATTCCTTGGATGTTAGCAATAAGACAAACAATTAGTACAATTTTCAAAATTCGTCCCTGTCTTAATGATAAAAAAAATGATACCTGTTTACATTTAACATTAGAATTTTTAAAGTATAATAAAACCCTAATCTAACATTGTAATAATAGCATGCCCCTTATTTACTGATTTTCCCAAAATACCCTTATCTCAACGAGGTGCTTAAGGTGGATAAGTAGCAGTTTGCAAAAAGGTAAACAAATACAAAAAAAAAAATTCTGAATTTATCCCTTTCTAAATACCAATTCATAAATAATCATTGTGCATAATAATATAAACACCAAATAATGTGTTGTTTCTAGTGGATAAATATTTCTCCTATTTAGGTTCTACCAACTCTCTGTTTCTACAATCATATATGCAAAGTCCATATAAGTTCATTTTGAGTAAAGGCAAAAACTCGAAAGCATTAGTTTTTGCCCTTGAGGCTAGAACAGTCTTTAAAAATATCAAAGAACTGCCAGCCTTTCTAATTCCAATTGTTGTCAACAAAATGAGCAATTTTGATGTCAAAAACGATATATCTATTCTTGATAGCAGAAAATCAGATGAAGCACAATTATATGATGTTAGAAAAGAGGTAGAATTGTTGTTGTTGAAGTTTTATATCCAAACTTTATATACATAAAAGGCTAGGCAAGCAGCTTGGAGATTGTGTCTACTAACACCACTATTAACAATAAGGTTAGAACTTAATAGCAATCGTTAAGCTTCAAGGTTTGTACCTTGGACACTCAACAACACAACAACCAACTAACTTCAGAATCCAGCTAACCATATTTATATTTACTCTTAAGGATGGAAATTGGTAGCAAGGCTTACTGCTCATTGCTAATTCTTGAATAAAAATGGTATGTTTAATACCATAGATACAGTCATCAATAATTTCAACATGAAATTTTAGAATTAAATATCACACGTTGTATACAGAATGTGAAGATCATTTGTAGAGTAATAAAATTGTAGAGTAAATATCAATAGAGAAAAGTTAGAAACCATTCATATTCCATTTCAAGGACAAACCCCCACTACTACATAAAAAATTCCATTGATACCAACATGAAATAAATATATGTACCAAAATAAAATGTTATCATTTATACCTGATGGCTCCATTTCAGGAAGAAACCCTCCACCACGATAAAAGGGTATAATGGGATTTTTTTTAGAAAAGCAATTCTTTGTTAGGGTTAGGATGCATCTTTGTCATAGATATTAAAAAAACATATGATCCAATGACTTTTAGGATATTTCCAATCAATTGGTTACTTTCAAGAAGAGTTGAATAAATAATCACTTTTACGAAACAACACATACGCTATATTAAATCGATATGTGCCGTAAAAAATGCTACAATGAAAATATATTAATTGGTTAATTACACAAAAGAAGATTTCCTTTCAGTTTACTACGACTTTAGATGTGAATAGCTTTTACACGCCAATAGTTTTTTATTAGAATAAAGAAATACCGGAACACGAAGCATGAATATAAATGCAAAAAATTTATGTTATGTTTAATTTTTTTTATAACCTCATCATATTCCGACTTTATAATAAATGGATTTGAAGAACCTGATGATGATCAGTTACAGTTAAAAGAACATCAAAGCAAAAAAAATTACAGGAATAATGATTTCACAACAAATGTTTTTAGAAAACAGAAACTACATTGCTACAAAAGTATTTTCAGAAAAAGGTTATAAATATCAGGTTATGAAGTTGAACTAACCAGATTTGTTATGTTGAGACTATGCAGAAATCGTATTATTGAAGATGAGAAAGCAGAATAGCAATTGATAATGGGAATGGATGTTGAAGACGAAAAGCACATTATAAATGGATTCAGAATATTATTTTCAAATTGCTGATTTATTGGGGTTCATTTAAATCTTGAAAAAGAGTTAAAATAAGATAAGATTTGTAGCCAAACAAATTGAAACTAAATTGTTATTGTTTCCTAAAAAACATGGAATTTGAATTTGAATGTTATATGAATCCGGAAAATACAGCAAGTTGAAAAAAAATTCGGGATTTTTTTTACATTAATATTTATCAAATTCCGATTTATTTAGTAGAAGATATTATATGAAATTCAGAAAATGACACGTGGCAGGTTACCATTGTAGAAATGGGACAGGTGGCACATTAAAGGTTTTGTTTATTAGAGGAGGTGGATTTCCGTCACTTACATTTCGCACTTAATCTAGATAGCATTAGTAATTAATTTGTTTTTATAATGTAAATATTTAAAAAATATTCCAGAAAAAGACTGAATACTTGGAAAAACTTAAGGAAGAGATACACAAGGACAAATTTGTCAAAAGTTAGGGGTTAATAAGGAAAGCATCATTTCCTTGAAAATGACCATTTTACCCTTACATTGAAAATTTTCTTAGTTGATTTCATGGCAGTATGTGTGCCCTTAATTTTTTGAACATTTAAGAGGCCAACTGCACATCCAACAACTTCTCCCCCAGGGAACACTGGATATGGAATAGACTAAAAATTAACTAGAATTATCAATTATATATTATTCACTTTATCATATAATAATTAGCAATATAAGAAAACAAAAAATATAAGTTTTAAAGTAAAATCATGATATGAACCTGAAAACCACCTTCATTCAAAGTTCGGGCCCCATATTGAACAACTATCCCATTTTCAAGAAGAGCTATTATTACAGGACGACTTTAAGTTTCTATAACAAGAAAAAGTGTTACAAAAAATAATAATAAAAAAATCAAAGTAAAAGAATAAGTTGTGACTTTCAATTTTTAAAGTTACCTGGAATTCATCATAAGGAATGAAATACAAGTTGTGGTAATACAAAGCACACACTAATCCAATGTAAACCTGCATACAGATGAAAGGAATGGAATTAACAATTCAATTCCTTTTGTCAATTCCACCATAATACCAAATGGTGGAAAGAGATTTTAATATTATAATTATTTACTTGATTATCATGCATATGATATAAAAAAGATCATCCATAGGTTTTGTGATGCAAAGGCCAACCTAAAGTATGAACAACAGCACCAGGTTAATTTGTTTTTATAATGTAAGGGTAAAATGATTATTTATTTTCATTTAGACAGTTTATTTAGTCTAGAAAAACAGACCTTATGTATACAAGACTTACCACATTCAACTTTTTGAGAATATTATCAAACTGTGTAGTATGAAATGCCGATTCGTTTCATCGTTTGGATTATCTAAACCAACACCTGTTTTGCATTCAAGTTAGAGGCAGAAAAATAATAAAAAAACAACTTCATTTCTACTTCATGTTAACCTATTATTGCTGCTATTGTTGTTTTTGATCTCTTTTGGTATTCCTAAACCCGTGTTTCCAAGTACTTTTCTCAGTTCATTTTCCAATTCTATCACCATGTCATCTTCATGGGCTAATTATATAGAAACCATATATTAGATATGCTTCAAGGAGATAAGAAAGAATCTAGTGGGGAAAAAACAAAAGCTGACATAGGGCAATTAAGTAATTTATATATACAAAAGCAAGAATATACAAACCATAATTTAGATATGCTTCAAGGTGAAGAGTAGTTTAAATCACCGACCTCTCAGAAGTCCCCTGCTGCTGCTGTTCTCTGTTATGATAAGTTGGCATGGGGATGGTGGGAGGTCCACCTATGAAACCACCAGAAACAAAGCCAGGCAATACCATTTTATTGGTCCCCTGATTTCCAGAATTATTGGATGAAGCTGAAGCAGCAACACAGTGACGAAGTAGGGCAGAAGAGGTAGAAGAACCATTGTAAAACCAAAAGGATCAAGATTAAAGACCAAAAAAATCCAAAATTATGTTCTAAAATAGATATGATTTCAAAAGACAGAAGAGAAGGGATGGGGTGAGGGTTGTAGGCTTCGATAATCACTTAGAAACAAAAAATACCTTAAATCTATAATTGTCTTACCCAGGTGTATGAAGTCGGAGGGGTGACTTAATGGACTGGTGTCACCCTTCTTTGCATCATCATCACACCATGAGCAGCCCTAAAAAACCAAAAAATACTAAATTAGCAGAAAAAGAAAAAATAACCTCAACAAATGTTGTACCTAGGATTCAAAAACACAAACCCAATGTTTCGTTCTTTAATCTTGTGGTATGTTGTGTTGTATAACGCCTGCAGATTCGGGCTAGTCAATTTAGAGACAATGAGCATCAAAAATGAGTTTTTGATGTAAGATTATTTAGAAGGATTAATCTTAACCAAGTTTTAGTATATGCTACAAGGGTTCCGTACATATAAAGAAGGCTGAAATCCGAGTTGTAATGAAGAAGTGAGGGCTCGTCGAAGTTTTACGGAAAAACAGGCACGGTACTGGGAGACGTAAATAGTGAATTTACGGTAGAAGACTTTTTAGCCTTAGTGATCCAAACAAAATTTGTAGTATATGTTAAACCGAGAACATACAAAAAAAAGAACGCCCAAATCTGACTTCGTATGAGGAAGTTATGAAGTTTCTATGATTTGGCATAGCAGTGCACGACCCGAAACTCGAATTTTAGTTCGAGCAGTTTTTGGCCTACACAACATAAATTAGAGTTGAAGATCTCATTAATAGGAACTCAACGGTAAAAAGACAGACGAAAACGGAGTCCGTATGTAGAAGTTATGAATTTTACGCGAACATTTAATAGTATAATTTCCTACTGTTAAATTTAAGATCAGTCGAGAATTAGCCAACGGAGTCTAAATGAAAGTATTAGATCTTATTTTTATCTACACGTGGATATAAAGAATGTCGAGAGTAGAGCTCATATGTTAAAGACATGGAAGAAACTTGGTCCCTACTCTTCAAGCGCGATAAATTCGATACAGTTTTGTAAATCTAAGATAGAATTAGACTTAGCTGACGGCGTCTAAATGAAAGTTGTAGTACTCGTAAATACCAACGAGTGGATATAAAGAACGTCAAAAATGGAGTTCGTATGAATGAGTTAAAAATTATAATAACATATTTACGTATTAAAATAAAGTATAAGTCATATATATATGTACACACACACACACACACACACATATATATATATATATATATATATATATATATATATATATATATATACAAATGTATATATCATTAGAAAGGTATCGACGATGCAGTTATTATAAGACTAGTGTTGAGTACTTTCGACATTAGTTTAGTACAAATATCATTAAATCTATTTAAAATAGTGTTATGAAGGGGTGCTGAGTCGTTTGTATAACTATAAGGTCATTAAGTAATTATGGATGGTAGTTTTTGCAAATTCAATTACTATAAATAAGAGGCTTGGGCTCTCACATTTCTTGCACCATTCCCTTGATTCAAGAGTCTTTCTCTTCTTAACCCCAGAGAATTTTGGTCCCTCGTGATTCGACTTCTCTTTTTGTAGTTTTAGTATAGTAAGGTGAGCGCTGAAGCGATGCACGGATCTTTCTTAGAAGGATTCAGCGACGAAGTCCTGCCCCTGCAGAGCCCGACTCCTAGCTAAAACCCCCTTGTAACTAAGTTATGCTTACCCTATTTTAATCTAACTTATATTTAAAATTAGTATTGTTATTATGAACTTATAATAAATATTTGAGCTATTATTAAGACTTGTATAAGTGTCGTTATAATATCTTTGTAACTACTCGCGGTACAGGGAATCTGGTTTAAAGGGCCGCATAGGGTTGTTGGATTTCATAAGTGTTATATGCCAAAATGGTCATGCCCTCAGGTGTTTTATGTCTGGCCCCTATCTGTACATAGTGGTTGCAAAGTAATGTTTAAACGCTTATATAATAATAATAATAATAAGACTAATAATTAGTCACGGTAAATATTAGACTACAATGTAGTGGTAATAATACTAGGTTTCGTCGAAGGAAATTATTTTAAAGTAAACGAAGCGTTATCTGAGTACCGAGTCACCACCTTATCAAGTGAGTGCATATTCCCTTTCATGAACATGATTTTAATACAAGTATTGATTGAAGTATTAATTATATGTTTATGTGCGAGTTAATCGATGTTGCTTGAAATATGTGTTAAAGAACATACCTGATTATGTATGATGATTTAGGATAAAGAGTAAACCTAAATTAATTATGAGGAATATTAGGTAGTATTTTCTTACGAGTATGAGTGAGTTATACTCAGAGAATAGAACTTTAGTATATATCATTGATCCGGGAGCATGGATTAGACATAGTCATTGTCCCTAGTCCGAGAGTATGGATTGGACATAGTCAATTATCATTAATCAGGGAGTATGGATTAAGACATAGTCAGTTGTTCTTAGTCCGGGAGTATTGATTAAGATATAGTTAGTCGTCCTCAGTCCAAGAGTATGGATAGGAAATAGTCATTCGTCGTTAATCCGGGAGAATGGATTTACACATAGACACTTGTCCGTAATCCGAGAGTATGGAATGTGCACAATTGTTGAACCGAGAGCATGAATTAGATCTGAGAGTATGGGTTAAGTAAGTGGTAAAATTTAAGGTCCGAGAGTATCGATAGTCTCTTTGTAAGTATTAATGGGGTGGAGTAAGATTTGCTTATATATATATGGTAAAATTGTATATTTCTTGTGTTATAAATTATAGATATGATATAAAATTGTGGGATTGAAATCCCTATGTACTCACCAGGTTTCCTAACCTGATGTACTAAAGCTTATTTGTATCACTAGTGTCGATATGAAGTTACATTACCCTGAGAGATTTAAGAGATGTAGATCACTAGTGTAAATGAATGTAAGTTCTTTTTTGTGCTTATGTTTCTATATGGACGATCACATCTCAAATGTATTAAAATGAATAAAAATGCATTTCTTCAGAAATGCTTTGATAACGTATTTATCATGTTTTACTGGGAACAAATTCTGCAACATTTTCACTAAAAGAGGTACTCTGATTTTTATAAAGCATAAACAAAATCGGTCTTTTCTGGCCGTGAAAATGGGGATGTCACAGTTGGTATCAGAGCATTAGTTTAAGTGAACGAGGAATAAGGATTTATTTCTAGACTTAAACTTAGAATGCTATGCGATAATCGTGAGGAGTTTGTTTAATATATTTTAGGAAGTACGCTTGAATAGATATAAGCACTAGCTTAATTAGGGAACATGCCTAAGATGCATTTATGTGCTTAATAATTTGTGATGCTTTATGCTATCGTTTGATCAGATCTATGGTCTGTATTTGACACGATCGGGAAATTTTATGTGTTCAGATTTTTAAACGTTTAACTACGATATTAGAATTGACATATAATTTTTCGAGTTAATAAGGAGGAATACGCGTCAAAACCTTCCTCTATCTTTATTCTCGTCTCAATACACCAAACGATTGCTTTGGTGTACAGAACATCATGGTGAAGACTTGTAGTGAATTGAGTAAATGGTGGAAATGAGAAGGCTTATGATACTGAATGGTACTTATCGGAAGATATCATAAGGGTGATACCTTTCCTTTAGAATGCCTCTAATAAATAATACGTCTAGTACGGAAAAACTAACCTTTCGATTTTCAGAAAGAAAGACTTTTGGTATAATCAATGAAGTTATCCCATCGTCTGACATTTCCATCACCAACCGAGTTAAAGTAGAATTGATGATTGAAGATACGCATGGAAGAAGTCCCAGTAGAGTATAGGGAAAATTTTATGATTGATTGGACACATTTTTATGTGTTAATTTTTTTGTGATAGTAACTTGAAAAGCTGCGAGACAATACTTGGGACGAGTATGAGTAGGTGTGAATGGTAGTAGAGGCCTATACTACTGGAAGCACAGGACTCACGCTTGGATCAGGGAAAGTTACAAGGTTACCAAGGAGCTAGTAACTAATTTTGTTTTATTAAAGTATGTCGTTACCATCGTTTCAGTAATGACTAAGAAGATGATTGTTATTCCGACCCTAGTGGTCATATCAAATTGAGCCCGACTACACTGAGTATGTTATGTGGTTCAGAGAATCAAGTTTGATGTAGCATATGACTTAAAAAGGAAGATTGAAATAAAAAGCAATCAGTAGAGGTATCGTGAAAAGTTGCTTGTAGCTAGAAATGTTACATTTTAAGATGAGATTAGAACATGAACGAAAGTATAGTCTGTTCTGGAAGACTCTAAGAGACTTGAGTCTAAGCGTTGCAACATATGATGATAGGTCATTAGAATATGAATTCCATTGTACTAATAAAAAAAAACATATCTTAAGTTCATATCCAACGAGGATCGAGATTGTTACTTGAAGGTCATAATTTGGAGTCTAACGTGAGATAGGTAGCAAGTGCAAGATCGAGCAACGCCTGTAGTTGAGAAGTCCAAGAATTGGATACTCATTCGAAGGAACATAGAAATTACGATTATTACCTAGGATAAAGAAATAACGTACGGGGTCATTATACAGTCCTGTTTCGTTTATGATTCTGGGACGTAATCATCCTAAGGGGGAGATAATTGTAACGCCCGCAGATTCAGGCTAGTCAATTTAGAAACTATTAGCATCAAAAATGAGTTTTTGATGTAAGATTATTTAGAAGGATTAATCTTAATCAAGTTCTAGTATATGCTACAAGGGTTCCGTACATATAAAGAACGCCGAAATCTGAGTTGTAACGAAGAAGTTAGGGCCCGTCGAAGTTTTACGGAAAAACCGGCACGGTACTGGGAGACATAAATAGTGAATTTATGGTAGAAGACTTTTTAGCCTTAGTGATCCAATCAAAATTTGTAGTATACGTTAAACCGAGAACATACAAAAAAAGAACACACAAATCTGACTTTGTATGAGGAAGTTATGAAGTTTCTAAGATTTGACATAGTAGTGCACGACCCGGAACTCGAATTTTAGTTCGAGCGGTTTTTGGCCTTCACGGCCTAAATGAGAGTTGAAGATCTCATTAATAGGAACTCAATGGTAAAAAGAAAGACGAAATCGGAGTCCATATGTAGATGTTATGAATTTTATGCGGACATTTAACTGTATAATCTCTTCCTACTGTTAAATTTAAGATCGGTCGAGAATTAGCCAACGAAGTCTAAATGAAAGTTTTAGATCTTGTTTATACCTTTGTTTGGATATAAAGAATGTCAAGAGTAGAGCTCGTATGTTAAAGATATGGATGAAACTTTGTCCCTACTGTTCGAGCACAATAAATTCGTTACAGTTTTGTAAATCTGAGATAGAATGAGAATTAGCGGAGGGCATCTAAATGAAGGTTCGTATGAACGAGTTACAAATTATAATAGCATATTTACATATTAAAATAAAATATAAATCATTGATACTTACACATATATACAAATGTATATATCATTAGAAAGGTATCGATGATGTGGTTATTATAAGGCTAGTGTTGAGTACTTTCGACATTAGTTTAGTACAAATATCGTTAAATCTATTTAAAATAGTATTACGAAGGGGTGTTGAGTTGTTTATATAACTATAAGGTCATTAAGTAATTATAGAGGGTAGTTTTTGTAAATTCAATTACTATAAATAAGTGGCTTGGGCTCTCATATTTCTTGCACCATTCTCTTGATTCAAGAGTCTTTCTCTTCTTATCCCCTGATCATTTTGGTCTCTCGTGATTCGACTTCTCTTTTTGTAGTTTTAGTATAGTAAGGTAAGTGCTGAAGCGTTACACGAATCTTTGTTAGAAAGATTCAGCGACGAATTTCTGCCCCTGCAGAGCCCGACTCCTAGCTAAAACCCCATGTAAGTATGTTATGCTTACCCTATTTTAATATAGCTTATATTTAAAATTAGTATTGTGATGATGAATTTATAATAAATATTTGAGCTATTATTATGACTTATATAAGTGTTGTTATATTATTTTTTAACTACTCGTGGTACGGGGAATCTGGTTTAAAGGGCCACATAAGGTTGTGGATTTCAGAAGTGCTATATGCCAAAATGGTCCTGACCTACGGTGTTTGGTCTCTAGCCCCTGTCTGTACATAGTGGTTATAAAACTAATTTGAAATAAAATAAACAAATAATGTGTGTTTTGAAATGTAGGCATCAGTGATGTCTTGTAAACACATTTGGATTAGAAAGTTGTAAAAATACCATGTTAGGTTACTAGAAAACACATTTAAGTTAAGTACAATGCCTAAATAAGAAAGCTGCTAAAAGAGTCAAAACAAAAGTGTTTTGAAGATTCGACAGAACTTTTTCACATAATATGAACTCCAGTGTCATATGTTTAAGTTTTATAGCATAGAGTTTAAACACTTTTATAAAAGAAAATGTTTCTACGTTTTTCGAAAACGTGTGAAAATGGTATGCAATGTTTAAAATGGTTTATATTCCCTTAAAAGCACATCTATCCATTGAAATGGATTTGAAATGAAATTGAAATAGCAAGGTTAAAACCAATATTGGTTAAATTGAGTTTTGAAGAAAAGTGTTAAGTTAAAACAAGTTGTCAAAAGATTTTTAGCTAGAATATGGCTTACATTGTTAGGAAATGTCTACTATGTTGAATGAAGTGGTTATAAACTATTTTGTCGATGATAAATAAAACTGATGAAGCAAAATAATTTTTTGATGGAAGATTAAGAAGTAAGGAATAAGTATATTAGTGTAGCTGACCGTACCTAAATACTAAGGCGAGTACAAGGCGAGTCTAAGGCGAGTACCGGTGTCTTTTCCCCAAAATAAAGGAAAAGAAAAATTGTTTGCAAAACGTTTTATGGTGTTAATCCAGTTTACGACCTTTTATAGAGGTCAAAGGGACATCCTAAGTTAAGTTTTAAGCTCAAGGTGGAAACAACCTAGAGCAAAATCGTAGCATAGTAATAAGGTCTCATGTATAGGTTAAACCTCCGTGTCACCTTGTGAGTCGAATCTGGAATGTCCGCTAATGGTACCCAAGTGATTACTTAGTGGCGACTCATCTACCTCCTTACGCGATGCTCCAATTACCCTCTCTGTCGGTATCAGATCGCTTATCCTATTTGTAACTCTAGTACGAAGACGATGAAGAGGTATTGAGGAGTAATTGGAATAGGTTTCGACTTAAGATTATTACTTGTGTATATCTAGCTACTAACCTTACATCTAAAGTCAATAGCTACTAAGGAATACCCATTCTCAATATTAAGTGTATTGCTCCTAGAGTGGCTAGTGATATAACCTAAGTGGTTAACCTAGCACTTGATAAGGGATAAGAATATTTCTAAATAAAGGCATTATTATAAAGGTGCACTTAGTTTCTAAGTGTATCTAGATGAATGCCTACAATATACAATGCACGTAGGCACACCGAAAAATTTTGTTTTTCAAAAGTTTAAGTTGAAATTTTTTTGAACATAATTCTAGTATAACCGTTTCCAGCCTCACATTAACTTTCCTTAATTAAGCATAGTTGGCCAAGCTATACTTAATTAAAGTCAAAGAATGCGTACTCGGATTAGCTATACCAATGGTATGTTCAGTATTTCAAAAATGTTTTGAATTTTTTTTGGCTATAGTTGTGGTTCTCCAAAGGAAACCGGTATTCTCAATAACCTTCGTCTCTGATACTATTTATGTTACACCCCGCTAAAGCGGAAATACAGAGTGTGGCAGTACAAAGGGTTTTATAGCAAAAGATAAAGACAACACCAACCATAGTATTAAAAAGCATTACAAATTTACAATGGGATTGAACAATTTAAAAAAAAAATTGCAATGTGAACTGAAATACAGCACATGTGCATGCTCCTAAAAGTGATGTGTCTCTAGGTGCCTCTTACTAGATGATTCCAGAAAAAGCATGTAAAACGAGTGTCAACTATAAAAATAGTTGGTGAGTACTCACATATTTAAAAATAAGATTAGTTTCATGAATTGAACTCAAAGTTTCCATAAATAGAAATATATTGCAAATATGAGTAAATAAGTTTGCATAAACAAAGTTTGTTGTCATCATGAGAAATGAAGTATATTGTCCAAATGAGATGCAACGTTCATATGCTCATGGGAAACAAAGTTTGTTGCTAAAACAAGATACAAGGTTCGTATGTGCATAATGATTATACCATGAGTTCACAACCCAAGCCTAATGATCAAGCGTGCCCTCTTCTGTGTCTATCGCTAACATAGGGAAATATGGTAAAATGCACTCAAGTAAATCGTGCGAGTGAGGAGTTGCCTACCTCCTAATAGTGCTATCCATAATAACCATAGGCTCAAATGAGTTAATGAGTTGTTTGAACTGATTCCACGGACTTAAACACGATATGGCCTCATGAATTAACAATAGCATACACATACACAACAACATATAACAACCAAGTTTGATACAAGTCAAATAAAATACAACGAATAATAAATGATTTTTAGACATGCTTTTCCACCCCAAAACATAAAAATCGAAAATAGGGGGAGTCGTGAATACTCACAAGGCATTGAGATGATGCAAATGGTGCCTTGAACTACGTTCCACTTGTACCACTGCCGATTCCTACAATAATGGTATTTGCTAGTGAGTCTCTAATCGAAATCTAACACTAGTATAGTTACTACTACAATAGAATTAAGCAAATATTGTGTCAAAATTTAATATTGATAACTTACAAACAAATTTCTGTGAAAATTAAATTTCAATGAATCAATTGTTATATAACAATTTAAGTGGAAAATACTCATTATTGAAATGTTAATATTTAACATTTTAAGAATCTGTTCCAATGATTAAATATTCAAAAACTAAATCAGTTTGGTTCTAAACCCTCCCAAACTTTTCATTTCAGTTTTAATTGAATTCAAAAACCTTAAGATAAATTTTCTTGAATTTTTGATTTGTCTAACTATTTTTCACCATTTAATTCCTTCAATATTCATAAAATCATGGAAAAATAGTAAATTATCATGCAAAATTCTTATAACTTTTGTGTAACTGTTTTACACTGTACATAATCTGGGAAGAATATTAATATGTGTTTTCAAAGAGTTTAACACAAGTTTTCTAATTTTTGTGTATTTATTCTTTAAAAATAGAAATAAATGTATAATAGTTTCAAAATTTCACCAAACTTTTTTTTAGAAGTGTTATTACACTTAATTAAGCTGGAAAAAATATAAAAATGGATTTATAGACTGTTTAACCCCCATTTTATGATTTTTGTGCATTTAAGTGTATTAAATCTTTGAAAAATTGAAGAAAACTAGCATAAAGAAGACAAAAATTATAAAAAAGTTTATGTAGAATCATAATACCTTTTAAGAGTTTCTGGTAAATTTTCATGAATTTTGGATGAGTAAAACTATTTTTCCTGTTTTTAATCCTTTATAAAGACAAAAATCATGGAAAAATAGATATATATTTTGAAAAACTCCCAAAATATTTTTCAGAGTTTTAAACTTATTTTAGAAGCCGAGGAAAGTAAGAAATAACATTTTCACATTCCCTAAAGTGGTTTTATGATTTATTGGAGCTAAATAAAAAGAAAATTAAAACCCATATTAGCAGTAACAACAATCAACGAAACTTCATGAAAGATATTTTTTAACTTAAAGGATAATCCAGAAATATTTATAGAATTTATTGACTAGTGTAAGTGTTTTATATGCTATAATACTCTATTTTCTTATTATTTTCATGTAAAAATAAAGAAAATATTTATTGAGCTGAAAATTTCCAGAATGCATCCTCAAACAAATTAATATCAATGAAAAATTCTTTTGTTATTTTTGATGTCGAAAAACATGCATAAAGGCTAAATAAGTGATAGAGAAAACTTGATACTCGTGATTTTGGTAAAGATTATTAATGTTACTTTGAGAATTTTTGCAACATGTTCCAAACACTTTTGAATCAAGATCTTTTTGTACCTCTTAATACATGATGTTAAGTTCTCAAATTAATATTTACTAGATTTTTAGTGAGAAATAAGACCTTTGAACATGCAATACAAAACTGGTATTTACAAAAAGGTGCTGATTGAGCCACAATTTGTAAAAATTGCTAAAAATCAAAATATTGGAATTTTCTAGTGAGGTAAGATGGGTTTGAAAGCTACATCAAGATATTATATTTCAGAAAAAAGAATCTTGAATTTTGGTTAAGAAATGAGTGAGATATGGCAGTTTAAAGTCAGGTAAAGAAATTTGGCAGATTGGATGGTTGATGATTGGTTAGAAAAGTGAGTTTTCATCATATCTTTGAGTAAATATTTTGAAATATTTTAAATATATCATGGTAAAATCATATTTTAGTCATGTTTCCAAAGAACAAAAGATTAAAACTTATCAAAATGTATACATGAATTTATGAACAAAATTTTGTTTCTCAATAACTCTTAACTTGAGTTTGATGTTTTAGTCCTTAAAATAGATTTTTGCTCTAAGATCATGAACATGCAACCTTGTTTATCATACGTGCATGGTGTTAAAACACATCCATGATGATCTAAAAACCATTTTAACAAGGGATAATGACTTGAAAGGGTAACGAACCTTCGACTTTTTTCACATTTAGTCACTAAACTTTTTTTCATTATCTATTTGCCATTGAACTATTGAAACTGTTTACATTTTACCCTTATGACCGGCTGTTACCGGTCATAAAGGTAAAATGTGAACAGTGTCAACAGTTTAGTGGCAAATAGATAACGAAAAAAAGTTTAGTGACTAAATATGAACAAAATCGAAAGTTCGTTTCCCTCTAAAAAGTTCAATGATTAAATGTGAACAAACTTCCTATTGTATTATGTTTTAGCAAATTATTTATTTTTGTTAAATTGTAGCAACATTTGTTGATGAAGAAATCTATGAAATAAAAAATAAAAAATAAAAAACAAAAAAAAAACCCTGAAAATATATTTAAAAAAATAACAAAAAACCTAAACCGAAATAAAAAACCAATGATTTGACTTCCAAAATAAAAAATCAAAATTTCCAATCTGATTTTGGTTTTACAAAAAAATGAACCATTCTCACTAATGTGAATTATAACCATTGGTTTGGCATGCAGAATTTGTGACATCCCATGAATACGTAGTTACAACATCGTCTGAACTCATAATTCATAGTAAGGGGTTAGAGTATCATCGCAGGAATACGTAGTTACAACATCGCCTGAACTCGTAATTCATCACCTACAGGTTATGGGCCTGCTGGTGTTTCCATGGGTTGTCTAGAATAGTCCGTGGTCGCCATCTATAGTAGATGACTACATCGCCACATTGTCGGTTAAGGTTATGGTATCTCCTTTCATCCTACATCACCTATTCATCATCATCTATTTATCTAATTATCATCACCTTTCTATCATCACATATCTCTCATCATTTTATTTCATCACACACCAACTATTTCATCTACCCATGTTTCATCCGCAACATATTTGTAGATATAAAATAAATATACCATTTAAATCTTTTAAAGCATGTATAAAATCGTTCATCCAGCATAGACAACAAGTATTCAAATAATATGCACACATAGCATGTAATTTATATAAAATACTTCATATCTATGTGTAAGATGAAAGTAACTATATATATCATAAAATCCCATAAATGTTTCCTAACCTCAAACCCCAAGGTTTACTCTACTAAAGCTTCATATTCTTGGCTCTCTAGACCTAGAAGGGTCTAGATCTATAACACAAACTTGCAAGAGGGGTTTGAAGTGATTCAAGCTCTAACCCCAAAATGGAATCTACACAATAGGGAAGGGAAGGGGTTTAATTTTGTACCTCAGAATGAAGCTCCTTGCTTGAATAACTCCGAACAATAACCTTCCTTGGTCCCTCTTGCTGGAACTCTTCTCCTTTCTTGCAAAATCACACCAAAAAGCTCAAGATAGCTCTTCCTCTCACTCTACACACTCAAGCTCGCTAGGGTTCTCACTTATGGGAAAGGTAGTCGCAATTGAAGGCCATAAGTGCCTTTAAATATGGCTCGGGCCCAAAGATTTAGGGTTTCTGCCAACAACGCAGACTTGTCGAGTCGCCTCACCGACTCGTCGAGTCCATTCATTAATCTGAGTCCTCAGTTGCGACCTTACTTGATGAGTTGAGGCGTCAACTCGTCGAGACTCTTTTCTTAACTCAAAAGAAAAATACTTAAATTATGATACCTGGAAATCCGGATGTTACATTTTGTTTTTTTATTTCATAGATTTCTTCATCAACAAATGTTGATACAATTAAACAAAAATAAATAATTTGCTAAAATATAATACAGTAGGAAGTTTGTTCACATTTAGTGACTAAATGTGAACAAAGTCGAAAGTTCGTTACCCTTTCAAGTCATTATCCCTTTTAACAAAAAAGAAAACAAGTTTGAAGAAGATGATGAAGTAGAAGTCGATTTTTGAAGCAATGTGCATTGCTTAAGTCATTGTTGTGGATCTTCAAGAGATGTATGTTCTTTACCTTAAATTTATTTGTGGCTTGAAAACCCCTTATGAATATCCATAATTTCGTGTTTAAGAGGCTGTGTTTTGTGCGTTTGGAAAAAAAATTAGAGAGAAGGTAGAGAGAGTTTTCTAGAGAGAGAAAGAAGAGAGATGTGTGTATGTTGGAGAATGAGAGTGTGAGAGAGAGAGATATGGGGAGGGAGAGAACGAATTTTAGGGGAGGAGAGGCTCCCTCTCTCTTGTTTCTTTTATAAAAATTCAAATCTTTTATAAAAATATCGAACTTTTTATAAAATGTTCACCTTAACCTAGTTTTTACGCATAAAACTCTTGATTTTTTACTTATAAATCAATGGTAAATGTTAATAACTAAATCTTTATTTTTCATTGATTGTATTTCATAATAATTATTATGATAAGATAATATTAGAAGATTCACATTTGTTCTTATAGGATTTTTAAGGTTAAAGTTTATAAATATGAGTTTTTAGGGCTTTTAGGGTTTTTAGGGTTTTGGAGTTTAATAATTCATTGGATATTAAAATAAATAAAATATTTGAGACTTTAAATTATCTTATGGTAATATAACTCTTTTATAGTTACAAATAATGTTTGTAATTTATTTTTATCGGTTTATTGGCATTCTATATAGTGATTCCGAGATTCAAGCGAAATTGAGGAATCAAGTATACTAGCCCTATTCTTCAACTTTGACTTAAGTTTCTATGAGACTTTGACCTAATTTATACTTCTACGTCAAGTGCATGATGTGTGTATATGATTCATGAAAAGGTGTTCGAGTCAAAGAGTGACCCAAATATGGATAGTCACTACAGTTAAGTAGTAGTAGAGTTCACATATCAATGTGAAATCTAAGTAGACTATCCATTGTTTCTAATTGTTTCCAAGTTTCTAGTAGGTTATAACTTAGCTTCTAGTACTAAGTCTAGTAAGTGCCGAGCCTATACGTGCAACTAAGTTTATTCAAATCTAGAACCAACTCGAATTTTGACGGTTGTCACAATCACTGCTTTCTAACAATACATCAGTTTCAATGGAAGGGTTTACATTCTTCAAATAAGCCACCAAGAAAGAATTTGATTGATTAATCTTCTTAAGCATACCATCAGGAATTCTAGCAACATTTGGGAAAACCTCCGAATCATCTTCCACTGACCTCCAAAAGTGATACTTCATAAATTATGTTGTAGTTTCATCAACAGGAACTAGAATTCCATCCTTCTCATAAACATACTAAAGTATCAAACTCCAGTATCGAGCACACGAAATCCCCTGTACCACATTCGTGGTTTCCACGCTCTTGATAAATTCCTTCCACGGTTGTGTAGTATAATCTATGTTGTGATCATAATATAGACCAACACTCATTACATACACCTCCAATCTTCCCTTGTCTAACCCTACACTTCATACAGTTAAGCAACCAAGATACATTCCAAACAAGAAATTCCAGATACAGGGAAGACCTGACTTCTTGAAGTCACTGATCTTGGTGAGAGTTGGCTGATGACTCATCTCATTGAACATAAAAATTATTTGATCAGTGGATACCTTGTAGAATGAAGACGAGTTAGGAATTTCCAGAATTTGAGCAAACAACCGCTTTGTTAGACGGAACCTCTTGTCAATCACCAAATTGAATGTGACAATATCAAGAGCTTTGCTGTAGGTAGAAGTTGAACCAGTCATTAACAACCAGGACATCAGAACGTCAAAGGCGTTGAACATATTAGTGACAAGCTTGAATGTTGAAGAGCGACAATCAAAATCTCGAGTTCTTCTAGATACAAGGAAACATCAGCCTCAATTTGGTAGTTGGTGCTTTGAATCTTCATGATTTGTTGAGATGCAACTTCGTCAGTAGTTTTGGTTTGAGCAGTAGCCATTGATTAGGGTTTTGAGAAATTCTTGAATTCCAAAAAGTTTCTTTAAGAGTATGCCACATCTGAGAATGCCACTTCATTCCTTGAAACTCGTAACACTAGCCGTTATGAGTACCATGTCAGATAAAGTACCTTGAAAATCGAACCAAGTTGCCAAACAGTCACATCAAACTGTTCGTGAGTACCAAGTGGATAAGATCAAAAACCTTTGGCATGGAGGTTAGGTTCTTTCGTTTTTGGGTTTGGAAACGAAGTCATATGCCAAACATGTGAAATCGTCAGTCTAAGTTGGTAGTACTGAGAACCTCGAGGATTTCGTGAGTGCAGTGTACCAATAGAATAAGATAAGAAGCAAAATAACAAAAATTTGGGATCTGTGATGTCGAAAAACAAAATTTCGACACAAAAGCAGTTAAACCTCGGGCAAAGGTTGATTCGTTAATTATCAAGAGAGATAATCAACAACTTGTGTATTTTCCCGTGAATTAAAATGGAATACTTGTAGAGAAGTATCAAAGGGCGTCTTTTATATGGCTTCGTGGGTGGCTAAAAAATTTCGTTACAAGTCAACCTAAATATAAGTGAGTAATTGTAACAAAAATTACTTGTTTGGACAGTGTAGTCAGTGACAAGTATGCTTTGGAAATTTTTGTTCATTACAAAGATAACGAATGATACTCCATCTGAAATCATATTCCAAAACAAAAATTATAGTTGGATCCTTTTGGGAAACAAATGTCGTGGGCTTCCAACATTTGATCAAGACCACTTATAACGAAAGAATATGATTTGAAGTATCGAAAAATTGGTACCGAAACAACTGTTTCGTTAAAATATGGAACTTAGTTCCCCATCAATTCCTTTTTGGTTTACGAAGAATTGGGTTTCACCTTCATCACGGCCTCACGAATCCGGATCATAAACATATATTTTTTATATGTCTATGTCTTGATTGGTTTGATCAAAGACCTGTTAGACATATGTCATTGTTTGTGAGCTGTGTTAGAATGTTGAGATGAAAAAGATTGGTTCACGAATCCAGTTGTACCTCTGCCATCTTTGGACCAAGCAGAAAACTCTTAACTCATTTGAGAAGAGTTAGGTAGCTCAGTAGACTAATGTGAATACAAGCCTGATTGAGAAGAAATTTTAGTCATGAAAATTTTCATTAAGGCTTTCGAAATCACACATTGAGTCAATGGAGGCTTAGGTCATCATGTTGTAGCATGCTTCTAGGGACATCCTAATTAGTACACAGTTTCGAAAGAATACCTGACCCTAGAATTGCAAGCATGAACCTTGTAAAACATCCTCGGAATCTGCACAATTGAAGAAAAGACAAAGTACAAAATAACAAAAATCTTTTGGATTTTATATTTTTGAAAAGAAAAAAAATAATTTTGTGATTTTGAAGGTTTTTTTTTAAAAAAAAACGAGTAAAAATAAAAATAAAAAAAATTATTTTTGGTGTTTTTGATTTTTCGAAAACGAACACAAATTAAGGGAATTATTTTTGGCTTTTCATATTTTTCGAAATTAAAAAAAAAATAAACGAAAATTTAAGTATGTACCAAACTAACGAAAATTTTCTTTCCCAGAAGTCGAAAACGAAGCATATCGAAGCGCTGAATATGAACAGTAACCTTTGACTGGTTAATACGAGATGTGTTTGAATCGTTCATCATTGCCTCTCATTCGACACATTTACTTATCACCACTTTGTCATTCTTTCGAAATTAATCCTGGAATAGAACTTGCTTTAATCATTCCCAAACCTTGCAAAATTCTAACAAATGATTTTTTGTCCAATGGTTTTGTAAAAATATCAGCAAGCTGATCAGCTGTTTTTACAAAATGAACTTCAATATTTCTATCTTCAACATGATCTTTAATGAAACGATAACGAAGTGCAATGTGTTTGGTTTTCGAATGTTGTACTGGATTATGACAAATGCGTATAGCACTTTGTGAATCACAATACAATGGAATCTTTTTCATGTTAATTACATAATCACGCAATTGACTTTGGATTAATATGATTTGCGAAGTGCAAGCAGCAACTGCAACATACTCAGCTTCAGTAGTTGAAATTGATACACATGTTTGCTTTTTTGACTGCCAGCTTTGTTGGGTTTTGAGCATTCTAACACTCCTAAGTGTACATGCAACCCTAAATACCTTGGATCTATGTTTTCTCTATTATACATGCAAATAAGAACATCCAAGGTATTATCATAATCTAGCATACAAAACAATGACTATAGCAAGATAGAATACATACCTCTTTGGTGTAGAATGTCTTCATGAAGCTTGAGTGCCTAGTGCCCAAAGTGTGACACCTCAAATGGTTCACACAACACCAAATACTCTTGGAATAACTTGAGAGAATTCTACACTCATGAAAATCGGCTAGCCCTTTTACTTCACACACTAGTGGCCGATTTTTGTCAAGAATAAGATGCTTATATAGTTAAGGTTACACCATGTAAACCCTAATTGACATGGCCTTTCATTTCCATGATCCATGGGTACACATACACCATGGAGCATCTATGGACCATCCTATGGGTTTTAGCCCAACTTGATTATCCATGGAGCATTAGCCCACTATACAAGTATGGATGATTTACACAATCAACCCATATATTTAATTAGTCTTCTTTTGATCACTTAATTAATCCTAGATTAATTCTTGATCAATACTAATTAAATAATCTTATTATTCTTATTATTAATATACTAGAAATTATAATATATTAATAACCATAAGTGTCTTATTTCTCTCATTATAGTCTATCCAAGTGCATGATGCCATGCAACCCAAATGGACCATGCGCGGTCGGGTCAAGTCTTACTAATTATAGTTATGGACTTAAACATTAATCCAACAGTCTCCCACTTGGATAAGTCTAAAACTATTATTGCGTATGACTTCAGGAACCGACTGGCAATCGTAGCTCTCAAAAGCTTCTGTCGAACTCTGACCTTGTCGATAAACTCTGACCTTTGTCAATGACTTGTCCATTAGATAAGGGATCATATATTCCTCCATTCTAGATATCATATGGACTAAGACATGGATTATAATCATTCTCTCTGTCCATTTATTGTTTCCCGATTTCTGATTTATGACGACTGACTAATTGAACAAATCAAATCAGTCCTGGCCTGGCCGAGCACTTCCATTTGTCATCATCAAATCATCGAGGGGCCCACAGATATCGCTTTTATCCCGAAGGTAAAAGGAATGGATAAACTTCGACTCATATGGCTTGTTCTACTACTTGTTGAATCATACACAAAGGCACATTTTATAGCACCGAGTTACCAAATGTGTTTTCGTGCAATCAATGTACTATCAACTCATAGTAACAACTCATATCTCTAGGTTTGAAGAATATAAGATATTATCGTCTCATGATCACTCGTGATAAAATCCATGAAGTGATTCCAATGAGCGCGGGTTGAATCCAATACTCAGAACTTATGAGCACTCATGAGTGTTGTAGCCCTTTGTCCAACACCTTAGACCTCTACAAGCCAACCCATGACAGTATTAATTCATATCTACTTCCAACGTATGACCGACTGTGGATGGTTTAAATAACTTAGTCATTCCGGAAGAATAACCTAGTTTATTCGGGAAGTCAAAACATGCAAAATGAAACACAATAATAATTAAATCCAATATGGTATCAAAACCTATGAACATAAATAAAACACCTTTTATTTATCACCATATGATTACACATTATTCATTGTATACTGTTTCAGCTATCAACTTTATTCTTGAATTTAAAACAATAGTTGTCCCATGCTCCAAGCATGTACACTATGTTTTCTAAACACTAGTCATGCCATACACCAAGTATGCATACTATGTTTGTCTATGATCTTTACTTTGTGAACTAAATCCATTGAACATAACTTCAATGATTCTCTTTTCACATTCCCAAATCCTTACTACAAATGTAAGAATTCCAAATTCATGCCATTTACTGTAATCTGTTAGATTCTAAACTTATATGCATTGATCCTCTTGTAAAGATTATGCACAAAGTCATAAAGACTTGGCAACAATCATTACAGAGTATTCCAAAGGAGATCAACTCCTTGGAAATATCCTTCTTGCATTAAGTTTTGTAATCTTACACAGATTGAATAATTTCTAACTTTGAAACATTTCCAGATTCCATTTTGACTTATCACTTCTGAACAAGAGTTGCCTCCTTACAGACTATGTCAATATGGTCCTTCCAGAATTATCACCATACTTCCAACTGTCCTTGAGCAACCAATCTTTGGTAAACCTTAGATTGTCCTCGACAATTGTTTAATCCTTTTAGTCATATACAGTTCTAAACATTTTCACTTCTTAATGCCCCAGGCATTTGGAAAATTTTAGAAAGGATGAATATAGCACATGTAATCGATCCTATATCCGAAGCATATGGGACACGATTCATGATGTCTCACATAAAGACTAAACCAGTCTTTTGCTATAATATTTCCGTTTCTATTTGCCAAGTTCTCATAATTCAGATTATGAAAAGGGATGCCATAATCATAATCGAATTTTAGAACGTAAATAATGGACTCATATACAGAATTTCCTTATGTTGAGCCCTTCCAACATGAAATTCATATATATCCTTGACTAAGTGATTAAAACCTCACGATCTAAGCTTATGGATTTGAGATGAAGTATAATTTCCTCTCCCTTAATTATAGCAAAACAACTCTTTCCCAATTGAAACTTTTGTTTTCTATAATTAACATTGCTAACTTGCAATACTTATCATAATTATCATGCTCCCACTAACATGATGATTATTAGCATAACACTAATGCTCCCACTAGCTTTTATATGTACTCAGAAATCAGCTGACTTTCTTACCAAAGTTCAGATTTCTGATACTAGATTGTTTTGATAAAACTTTATCAAAATCATACACCTTCCCTTAGATAGCACACTTGTGTGTCTAAACAATTATGAAGAGGGATGCCGTAATCATAATGGTTAGACCTTTTTGCCACTTCTCACAAGTCCAGGTTAGTGTGCCGGTAAACCACACACACACCACTAACGACTTTGAGAATGCAAATATCACAATTGCTATCTAGCTAAAATCTACTTAGTGAAAGTGTTTCCTCACCATCATTTTCATGAATCGGAGAGAAACCTTATGACACTTAGATTTAATGGTGTATGTGTTCTTATCTATGTGAATTATCAAAACCATAGTCACAAGACAAGGTTAATGACAAATCCAAACTCATATGGATTGAACTCAATCTTAATTTCTTGCCACCTGGCAGCTCAAGGGCCTGCCATTGCTTCCAAGTTGTTGTGCAACAAATTGTGAACTCTAAGAACTCATATGCAAAGCCAACTTTAACTGGAACGGACACAGAATATGTCAACACGATAGGTTATAAACCTCAAGTCGTGTGCTAGTGAAGAACTTTAGGTTCTATTCTTGATTAGTTATTGAGACTTGCAAGACCTTTAAGACTCCCACTGTCCTCTTGACATATAAGACTCTCTTGTCATATATTCAAGAGATAGTGTGGATTCTAATCAAGACAAACATTTCACACAATTGGCCTAAGTTGGTCTTTGTTTTATCCAAAACATCACAACTTACCAATTTCAAATGTACAAGAGTAGGAAACTTTTACTCTTACATTTGACAAGTGTTTTAAACCTTCTTTAAGACATGTCACTCAAGTTACAATCTTGGAGTATGACTCTAAGAATTGTTTTAGAACGAAGTATGACTCATCTTCTTGATTTAACCATTTCAACAATTCAAGTTCCTCTTCTTAGTCATTAGAATGCACTAAGATTTCCTTAGAGAACGAATTTTGATATGGTTTCTTAATCATTAAGATGATCACAAAAACTGATACTAAAGTACTCTCCCATCTTTTCAGATTTGAGAAACTTTTATCCTTCTGCCTAATTTGATTCTTCTTATTCGCTCTGCCATACATTGAAACCTTTTCCAATGTCTTAGAATTATACTTAAACTTGTAAGTATAACCATATTTACTGAACTTAAATAAATCATAACGAATAGTCTTATCAATCTTTTGTGGTGGACTTAATCAGTGCACAAGACTATGTACTCGATCCCTTAGTGCATTACTTGACTCACACATCCATGTGAATAAGTAATTAGTCTTAATTTTCCAATACTTGAAAGTTCTCATTCATCATGCTATACAACTTGCATGATTCTAAGTTCCGGTCCAATTGAAACTTGGGTGATGAGAATCTTTCCTTATTTGGTAAATTTAGACATTACCACAAATGAAAGAATCAATTTCATATTTCCACTCTTGCTATTAATGGAATCTTATAAGCAACAATTTTTCCTCAAATTCCATTGTAAGGATATTTTAAAATAAATAAAATCAAAATTTTTTCTTTTATTTTAAAACTTTGCGGAAAAACTTATCCTTACAATCCATATGAAAACTTGTTGTTATCTATTCCTAAACAATATCTCATAACTCCTAAGAAGTAGCTCAAGAATCCGATCTACAAACTACGCGATAGAAATCCATCTATGCGATCAGATTCAGCATATTCTTTCTTTAAGTTTCTTCACTTTTCTTTGATTCTTAAAACATCACCATGTGACCCAGTCACATCATGTATCAAGAATCTTAGAATAGAAACTTAACAGAGTTAGATAGTGGACTTTACCTGAGGTAGAGTCAAATTATTGACTTTACATCCTTAGGTAAGTTTGGCAGCTTCGCAACCAATGCCCCTTTCTTTGGAAATATAAACATATGGACCCTTTGATAAAGGTACACGAGACTATCACAGACTTAGCTTTTCTCTTTACCATTTCGTCAACCGAGTTGACTATGGCCGATCTCTTTCCATTGGGAAGAGAATGCTTTACTAGATATCCAATCTCATCATTGTCAATGTCCATTAAGTTTTAGGAAGTTCATCTTAGCAAGTAGATAAGATCATTAAGGGTCTTGTCATAGTCTGTTTCATAGGTGTCCCAAAGGAACTCACTATGTGACTTAGAAAGTGATTGCACCACCAACTTTCTAAAGACTTTGACACCCAACTCTCCCGGCTTGTCAATATGTGACTACATCTCCAAGATGTGACCACACCTAGACCTTGCCTTGCCAATAGGGCTTGAGTGACCTTAAACTTTTCAAGAACTTGTGGGTAGGGGAGAATAATTTGAGGAGGTGAAAGAAGTATGATTTCCATGGGACATCATCTTCATTAGGAAAACTTGTTTCAAGAGATTTGGGAAGATCATAAATGTCTAAACCAGACATGTTTTTGGGAGATATTCAATATAGTTGATCTAAAGTCCTTAATATGACACCCAATATGAAATATTAAGGCTAGGACCCAACAAACTATTTTATAACTTAGAAGAGGGATGTCGTAATCCAAGCTATAAAATATTTGAAGATAGGTGAATGACGATTCACCAATTTCCACCAAGATAAACGAAATGTATTATTAGGTTTTAATTGGTTTTGAAACTCCTAGATCTTTGTGATTCATTGAACTGCTCAATGGCATGTTTCAATCTCGAGTGTGCCCTTCAGGTTTTGTGACTGGGATGCCGAGGATCACAAAACAAGGTGTGAAGTAACCATGCAAATTACTTGGTACCCTTAAGTGTTTACCCCTCAATCGATGTGCCGGTTAACCACACACGCTCCATCGATACTATGATAAACATTAAGTTACCCTTTGCCTACCTTGTTAAATACGAGTTATTGTGCCAGTTAACCACACACGCTCCACTAACCGACTTAAACAAAGTGCAAAGTGTAATTTCATGGATTAGCACCTTATTCACATTTTCCTAAGTAACTAAGATTGGGTATTATTAAGAGTTTAGTTACTTAGTATTTATCATTAATACTTTTAATGAAGGGAGAATTATAGTCTTGTCAAACCCGTTCGGCTAACGACCCTCCACCGGTCAAGCAAGCGGTGGGTGAGAGTGGACACCCATTAAGTTGCCATTTTATAGGCAACAACCTTATACCCACCTTATAGACCGGCTTCGTGAATGAGGCGTACTAGCGGTAAGATTGAATTTACTCTTATACATATATATATATATATATATATATATATATATATATATATATATATATATATATATATATAGATATATTATTAACTTATAATATTATAAAGTATAAGGGTTGAATTTTAACTTTTAAAATTCTAAGGGCTAACTTGGAATTAGAGTATTCATAAGTGAAAACTTTTCAAATTCCAAAACTTGAGGGCAAGTTTTGAAACTATTCAAAACTAATTAATTCCATAACTTATGTGTTTAAAGTAGTTTTAATCCAAAAACTCTTCAAGTTCCATAACTTGAGGACAAGTTATGGAAGACTTTAAACTAATAAAAGAATTAACTTTTCTTTATTTTCTAACTTAAGGAATTAATTAAGGTTACATATTTTATTACTTAATGAAGTGACTCTTGAACCTCCATAACTTAAGGACAAGACTCTTCATCTTTTGTAACCATTGCCAACTTTTATGAGTTTTATGAAACTTAAATGTGACTTTTCATATAACTTGAGGACAAGTTACAAAAACACATTTTAGAATCAACTCTTAGATTAATTTGGATTGAAAACACATAATCAATTAACTTTTCTATTAATCTAAGTAACTCATAAGAACAAGATAATTCAAATAAAACTTTTTCATGTAATTAGCCTAATCACTAAACTAATTCAAAACATGAATCTATTGACAATTATCTTTGAAATTGGATTAGCATGAACATTACCACATCAAAAACAAGTTTATAAGTTCAAATACAACTTAGGGTAATGTTCCTAGTCCATTTCTAGCCAAAAAAGTCGAATATATGCTGTCTGGGGCTCCTACTCGGCGAGTGCATGAACCTACTCGGCGAGTAGGATGATTTTACTCATGGACGCGGCGAGTCCAATGCCCAGAAAGCCAGAAATTCGAGTTTTTCAGCATTTTTCAGCAATTTGCATCAAGTATAATAGAAAACAAGCCTAGGCTCTGATACCACTGTTGGGTTTTTAGCATTCTAACACTCCTAAGTGTACATGCAACCCTAAATACCTTGGATTTATGTTTTCTCTATTATACATGCAAATAAGAACATCCAAGGTATTATCCTAATCTAGCATACAAAACAATGACTATAGCAAGATAGAATACATACCTCTTTGGTGTAGAATGTCTTCATGAAGCTTGAGTGCCTAGTGCCCAAAGTGTGACACCTCAAATGGTTCACACAACACCAAATACTCTTGGAATAACTTGAGAGAATTCTACACTCATGAAAATCGGCTAGCCCTTTTACTTCACACACTAGTGGCTGATTTTGGTCAAGAATAAGATGCTTATATAGTTAGGGTTACACCATGTAAACCCTAATTGACATGGCCTTTCATTTCCAAGATCCATGGGTACACATACACCATGGAGCATCTATGGACCATCCTATGGGTTTTAGCCCAACTTGATTATCCATGGAGCATTAGCCCACTATACAAGTATGGATGATTTACACAATCAACCCATATATTTAATTAGTCTTCTTTTGATCAGTTAATTAATCCTAGATTAATTCTTGATCAATACTAATTAAATAATCTTATTATTCTTATTATTAATATACTAGAACTTATAATATATTAATAACCATAAGTGTCTTATTTCTCTCATTCAAGTGCATGACTCACCGAATGGGCCCAAGTGGCCCTACATCTCCCTAGGATATCGACATTTGTAGGTGGAGCAGGCAACAGGGACATCGACCCCCGTTTGGCATGGCATGTGAGTTCTATGACTTGAGGGAGGGAGGACCAACCGATCAAGCACTTCCAGTTGTGTTGAGACGATTGCGGGATACTGGCGATTTCGCTCAGAGCACCACCGATTAGATGCATCAGATGCGAACTAGGGTTGAGCGGGAGGAGCAGGATATGCGAGAGGTAATCCAAGAGTTCCACATGAGGCAGGTGAGGTGGGAGACTTATGACAACCCGAAATTTCCATTCTGTATAACATATCAAGTCAACAGAAGTTAGAACAATTGCAATAAATTTTCAGACTTTTGGTATAAGTTTGGGTATTTCAGGATTTACACTTTAAGGGATATCAGGAAAGAGGATGCACTAGAGTATTGTGCAACTCTATTATTCCAAAACTCTATGATATTAGAGTTCAATGCCTGAATAAAATATTTTCTGCCAAAAACCCCAGGAGTATATATAGGATTCTGAGCCATATTTATTCATTTGTTACATTTCCAACTAGAGAAAAGCCGAATTCTCTCTCAAGGATCTTCGGACTTTCATCGCAAATCATGAGTACTTCTATCCTAGTGTGTTATAAGGCTTGATATGTGTCTAATACACTAGAAATCATAGGAAAACAACTAGATTAATGAGTTTACAGCCCAAGAACATATTGGACCGTAAACCCTTCTTTAAGGGGCAAAGAGTGCCCTAGTCCCTTCCTTGTGCAATATAACTAGTTTAGACTTGTACTATAATGTGTTTAGGACTAGAAAACACCCTTAGAACACCAAGAGTAAGGTGTTCACGGCCCAAGAAGTTCTTGGACCGTGAACTCCAAACAAAAGGGCCATGGTGTGCTTTACACCCTCCAAAAGCCTTGGACAATAGCTTAGATTAGTTCCTAATTAATTTAGGGGCTTAAAATCACCAAAAACACCCTTCCATGGGAGATTACGGCCACAATCTCCAAGGGGTTTGGTCCCAGGACCGTGAACTCCTCAAAGGAGTTATAGGATGCCCTAAACTCTTCCAAAGACTTTGTCGTTAAGTAGAAATGCTTCCTAGGGACTTGAAAAGCCTCAAAACAACAATTGACCAAGTAAGTATGAGCTTACGTCCATAAACTCATGAGGTTACGGCCGTAAACTCCTTTGTTGATGACATTAGGGCCGTGAACTCCATTAGGGAGTTTTCCTTGAACCCTAAACACACTAGCTTGTCCCCACAACACTTAGATGCAATCCTTGAGGCTAATAACACTTGATAAAGGTGTTTAGCATGTCTAGGGTGTCATGAATTTGTTTATTAGTTGTTCATAGACTAATTTGATATGTATATGTGATATTATATGTTAACTAGGATCATAGAGTGTATTCAAGACTTCACTTGACACCTAGCAATCCTACCTCTTCAGTTCATCCGTACCACTCACAACATGTGAGTTCATACCCCTTAATCAATATTTTAAGTGTTTTTAAATGTTTTATGGGGGGATACAAGTAGAATCATGCTAGTTATTATATCAATCACATGTGATTAATAAGCAGCATTCAAATGATTTGCTACTCATTAGCCGTCTTACCAAACAGTTTTCTTTCAAATGATTTTCCTAAACATTTTATATGTTTAAAAATCCTTATTAAACTGTTCATTATACTTTGTATGTTTCATTTCAAACTCATTTACAATTGTGTTTCAAACAAATGTTTCTTTATACTTAAACTCTTTTATCAAACCCATGCTTTCAAATCGTTTTATAGATTGACATCAAGCCGATATTTTCTTAGATAGAAATCATGTTGAAAGGTTTTACAAAACTTATTTTATGCTTTTATATTATCAATTGCATGTCTATGTATTTATAGTTATATAGGCAATGTTTAAAAGGCTTAGGAAGGCCTACCCGCCCTATTTCCTTTTCGCCGTTGAGATGTGGTCTGGTGGGGTATCGGGTATCCGTCCGAAGGTCGTTTAAATATTAGTTATATATCATATGTACATATATAGTCATAAAGGTTCTTCCGCTTCATTCAATACCCTTGGGTAGCAAGGGTATACATCCATGTTCATACGTACCAGTTACATTACTAGTAAGCTACCATAGGGGTAGTTCAGGAAGATACTAGAACTATTACTAGAACACGATATCATACAATGAGTCATTTCATTCATGAGTCAATACTTGCTAGATAGAGAGAGAACACACGTTACAGCTAGCACACGCAGAACATTACAGTACATTACTATACTATTCCATAGATATGTGTACATGATTACGCTTACATGAGTACGTTTACATAGATAATATATGATGAGTTACTATTACATTTTATATATATATATAGATTCTGTTATATAATCCTCATTCTTATCTTTACTTTGTGTTATAGTCACATAATCGACGAGATAGATTGGGTTTAATATCCTAGTACCAAAGGATACGTTGCGGGATTAACCATTCCTAGAATCTCTATTAGCTACAGAGGTAAAAGTACATCCACGGATGTCTACGGTTGATACCATTACAGGTATACTTTAAGGGACTAACTATTCCTATACCCAGCTGTTAGCAATAGAGGTAAATGTACATCTACGGATGTCTTCGGTTAACTCTGTTAGTTACCCTAGTACCAAAGGGGAATACTTAGGTTATTTATATTATTACCTTTACCTTGTGACTCATTCACATAACCGATGAGGTGAATTATATTTGAGTATCCTAGTACCAAAGGATACAATTTCTTATAATAATAATAATAGTGGCACAGTCGGGTCTTGGTAGAAGGCTACATTCAGAGCAGTCGGGTCTTGGTAGAAGGCTACATTCAGAGCAGTTAGGTCTTGGTAGAAGACTACATTCAGAGCAGTTAGGTCTTGGTAGAAGGCTACATTCAGCACAGTTAAGTCTTGGTAGAAGACTCCCGTTTATACTAGTAGGAATCATAGGGATTTCTAGGGTTTTTCAAACGTTTACAGTTGTTCTACAAACATTTTCATACTTACACGAGCTTTCTTTCAAAACAATTTCAAGTCTTTCATTACAAATTTTACAAATTAAGACACATTAATACTTATGATCTCACCAGCCTTAAAGTTGATACTCTCTTTCAAAATAACTTGTATCCTTAGGTCAACAATAGAAAGGTACCGATGCAAGGTTTAGAGAAGATGGAGCTCGTTCAAGACTCATCTTTCATTTTGATTATCCTTTAGTGTCTATTATAATTTGATAGAACACACTTGTATTAAAATTATATTATTGATCCAATGGATGATGTTGTTGCTTGTTTACTACTTTTCATTATTGTGATACTGTACATGAGGTCCTCCGCCCCAGAACGTTTCCGCCGTTCATGGTTTTGGGGTGTGACAAGACTCGACTCCGAGACGTAGAGCGACAGGTGGCTCGCCTTCCAAATTAATCCAAATTACTTTATGATCAATACTAATTAAATAATATGGTTTCCAAATAATATATTAATCTTGTAATATATTAATAACACCATTTTTAGTACGAATTTCTTATTCATATAATAAATTCTACTCTGTCTCCTCTTGTCATCCTATCAAGTTGCATAAGGGAAGGCAACGCAAAAGGACCATGCTCATAATCGGGTCAAGTACATACCAAAATATTTATGGTCTTAGACACTTAATCCAATATATTTTTCTCATTTTGGTGAATTCAAGAAGGTAGATATTGATTATCAATTATTATATTGCTAACAAGTTTTGTTAATTGACATGTTTGATCTTATCTATGCCTCAAACCTGTCTTGCTTAGGTGACATATTTCCCAATAAATTTCTGATCTAATCATCCAATATGAAAGACAAGTAAAAATGGCACATAACTAGTGGTTACATATCTTTTATCCAACTAGAAAGTCCAAAACTACCTCGATCATCGAAATTTTAATCGAGGTGGTTAGGTGAGCTTTATCTTACAAGGACGATATGTGTGACGTGCGAGTGTTTTCAAAGTCGATGGAATATAATTGCATTTTATACAGGGGTTTTATATATTTTATAACTTTGGTTTTAAAAAATATATGATATCATGGTTATTACATGCACAAAATAAGTCATGGTATCTTCTTATTAAAATCTAATTTTATTGTAATGCTCCTTTTATAAAATCCAATTTTAAATTTTGATGTTGAGACACATTTTAAAGTTAGTACCATATATTAGGGTTTGAGGATTAAATGCTAAAGAAACATTTATAAACCTATTAATAAAATTTCAGATTTATTAAAAAATGTTTGCCGTTAGCTAGTTTTAAACAATAAATCTCATTTTTATTTTAAAACCATTTTATTATCTTATGTCAAAATCTTTTTTTACTAAAACCAAACTCTAGGTCATCATTTTATGTTTAAACTATTATCACATAATTAAAATCCTAATTTACAAACATGCATAATATTAACATATAATTAAGCCTCAAAAAACAAAAAAACATTTGTGCATAAACCAAGCATAAGCTAGTGAAATATTGTATGCCATCACAAAAATGTCAAGTACATTCTTAATGGACATAAGGGAACAAAAACTTCAAGGATCTCTTCATGCTCCCATTTGCTTCAAGACCTTGTAACACGTTCATGAAATGATTTTACAAAGTTTATAAAACTTTAATAAAATCAAGTGCATGGACATTTGATCTTCAAAATAGTCATCATGTTCATTTTTGTTATTATGTTATAAAAATAAACTATACTAACTAATCTATTAGTTACAAAAGTAAGCAAAATAAAAACTATATGTTTAATTATTACATACCATATGAATAACTAAATATTACAACAATTTTAATGAATCAACACAAACATCATCTCAATTAGTTCATGGCTAGTTTATGCAGACTATATATATATATATATATATATATATATATATATATATATATATATATATATATATATATATATATATATGGTGCGCATAAACTAGCCATGGACTAATTGAGATGATGTTTTTGTTGATTCATTAAAATGGTGGTAATATTTATTTATTTATATGGTATGTAATAATTAAACATATAGTTTTTATTTTGCTTACTTTTGTAACTAATAGATTGGTTAGTATAGTTTCTATAATAATAACAAAAATAATATATATATATATATATATATATATATATATATATATATATATATATACACGTACATACATATATTTGTAACGTCCCTAAAATAAAACCCAAAAATTTCATTTTTGATTTAATAAAAACATTAATCCAAACATTATTATACAACTCCATAAGATCAAAGTATGTCAATACATTAAAACACATCAGAGTAAATCTAAAAATGCAGAAAGTAATGGTGTGTGCTCTATAATCATCTTGGGTTATTCCCTTTCGAACTAAAAGTACTTAAAACATAAACAAACCGTAAGAACAAAACTTAGTAAGTTCTCCAAAGTCTCACACACCATAAATAAATGAACACATAATGGGCCCTACCCACTGAGTGTAACGGGCCCCGCCTAAATGCACATAATGGGCGCTACCCAATATACAAGACATATACAAGTCACACAAACATCTAGTATCCTAGCATAACACCTCATGGCCCGACATTCGCGCCTTAGAACTGCTAAACATTGTGAGGAAACTCACCTCACACTGCTGACTTTCAAAGATAAATATCTAGTTGTTGTCCCGCTAAAATCCCCATGCTATAATCACAAAACATCATCCAATTAATAGTTGGATCCTGACTCACCCTAAAAGTCCAAACTATGGTAAAATACCTTTTTACCCTTTCCCTAACTTGGCCCAAGGCCAAGGCCCAATCCAATTGTCCAAAGGCCCAAATTCCAGAATAATCACCCATGGCAAAATATGGCCCAATTTTCCAAATTGTGCCCAAACCCCTTCATGGGTCTTCAAACATAAGACCAATAAAATATCATTAGCCCAAAATAATATTTTGGCGGCCCAACAAGGCCTAAATCATCCATAGCTAAACATGGCCCAACTCTGTGAGCCAAAAGCTTCTAAAGCCCACCTGCTTAGTACGTGGGTGTACGCTCAGCTAAATATGGTCCAACATCGTGAGCGCAAACCGTTCGACCCAAAACCTAGATCTAACTTCCCTAAGGTGGTTTATCTTGTAAAGTTGCCAAGTTTATGTGTATCCATGGATAAATGGGGCTTTAGAGCTCAAAAGAGCTTAATAAATGAATTAACACAAGTATTAGACCAAAACCACCATAAAGTTTCCACCGTTATGCTTAAGAAACCCTTCATATGTCTAGATCTACAAGGATAAGCTACAAAAATGACCTTATCTCACAAACCAACCAAAAAGGGACCAAAATGCCAAAAACAAGCCAAGGAATAGATCTATGAAATGAGGTGACAAGCTTTGAACTTTATACCTCAATAGCCATGAAATAAAGATGTTACAGCTGGATCTCAACTCTCTTCTCTAAACGATGAGTCTTCAACCTTATCCTTCCTATTCAAAATGCATCGAACACAACAAAAATGCTTCACAAGAGCTCCAAAGGCAACACACAAGGCTAAGGGACGAAATTAGGGTTTAAGGGTAAGGAGTCTCAGTAAACATGTCTAAAAGAGGCTATAATACGAATTATATAGGGTAAAAAACCCTAAAATTAGGGTTTCAAATCTTCCCATGTACGCCATGCGTACTCCATGTACGCTCAACGCACGTGGATGAGCTCCGCATCCAATCCAAGCTAGTATGCTAAGAGTACCACTCCAGTACGCCTTGCGTAGTAGCCGAGGGACCGTTATGCAAACTTTTTGATAAATAGACTAAATAAGAAACTTACCAATATCCAAATGTTACAATTCTCCCCCACTTGAATCAAACTTCGTCCTTGAAATCCGTTGCTCCAAATAACTCCGGATACTGCTCCCTCATCTTATCTTCCGGCTCCCATGTCCATTCAGAACCCTTGCAATGCTGCCACTGGACTGTCACCAACTCAACAACCTTGTTCCTCAAGGTTATCGTATTCTGGTCAAGAATCGGTACCGGTCTCTCAATATAATTCATGTGATCATCCAACTAAGTATCCTCTAATGGTATCACTACTGAATCATCCATTAAGCACTCCTACAGCTGAGAGACATGGAACATGCTATGAATCTAACTGAGCTCATTTTTAAGATCCAAGCGATATACAACCAGCCCCACTTTAGCCAAAATGCTAGACTGACCGATATACCTAAGGCCCAGCTTGCCCTACTTCCTGAATCGGATGATACCTTTCCAACGTGACACATTTAGGAGAACCATATCCCCCACCTGGAACTCTAAATCTGATCGGCGCCTATCGACATTACTCCTCTGTTGACTCTGAGTTGTCTAGAGCCTACTCTGAACCTGTTGAATCAGCTCAATGGTCTTGAGTACCACCTTGGTACTCCCTATAACCCGCTGACCGACCTCATCCCAACAAACAGGGGTCCTGCATTTCCTCCCGAAGAGCATCTCGAATGGAGGTCAATCAATGTTGGCGTGATAATTGTTGTTATACAAGAATTTTGCTAACGGAAGATACGTATCCCAACTCCCACCAAAGTCAAAAACATACGCCCGCAGGATATCCTCTAGGGTCTGAATAGTCCGCTCGCTCTGACCATTGGTCTACGGATGAATTGTTGTGCTGAAATGGAGCCGAGTACCTAACTCGTCATGGAGCCTCTTCTAAACCATGGAAGTAGACCGGACTTATATGTCAGAAGCCACCGAAACCGGCACCCCATGACGTGCCATAACCTCCCTAATACAAATCTCTACTAATTTCTCTGCAGAAATACTCTCCTGAATCGGAATGAAATGCACGCTCTTGGTCACCTATCCACGATGACCCAAATCGATTCCACTCCGCGTGCAGTCTGGGGTAACTTCATGATGAAATCCGTGGTAATATCCTCCCATTACCATACATGAATCTCCAATGGCTGCATCTTGTCATGAGGCCGTTGATGCTCGACCTTGACTTTCCTGCAAGTCAAGCACTACTCCACATACCATGCCACATCCTGCTTCATACATGCCCACCAATAAAGAAGACAACGATCCCTATACATCTTCGTCACCCTAGGATGAATGAAGAACCTAGACTTGTGCGCCTCCTCCGTCAAAACCTGATGCACACCTCCCCATATGGAACCGAAACCCTCTGATGAAGATTCAACAACCCATAACTATCATAATCCAAGGAAGCCACCTGACCCACAATACGCTCACTCTCCTGGTGCTCTACCTTCATAACCTCGACGTCAGCCTCACGAGTCCGCTCCAAAAGTGGATTAATCACGGTCATCCTCAAACATATAACCCTGATCGGAGCCACGACTGCCTTGCAGCTGAGAGCATCGACCACCATATTGGCCTTCCCTGGGTGATAAAGGATCTCACAATCTTAATCCTTCTCCAAATCCAACTACCGGCTCTACCTCATGTTCAGATTTGGCTGATCTATTAGATACATCAGGCTCTTGTGATCCGTGTAAATAGTACAACAGACCCCATAGAGGTAATGTTGCCAAATCTTGAGGGCAAAAACCACAGCCCCCAGCTCCAAATCATGCGTAAAATGATTCGTCTCATGTGGCTTCAACTACCTCGAAGCGTAAGGGATCACGCAACCCTCTGCATCAACACTGCTCCCAAACCAGTGATCGACGCATCACAATAAACCACAAAATCCTCAACACCCTCCGGCAGGGTCAGAATTGATGCCTCACACAACCGTTGTCTCAAGGTCTCAAAAGCTACCTACTGCTCACACGGCCATCAAAATGTAATCGTCCTCGTTGTCAATCGAGTCATACGAACAATTGTCTTAAAGAAATCTTGAATAAACCTCTAATAATAACCTGCGAGACTAAGGAAACTCTGAATCTCAAATGGAGATCTCGGAACCATCCACTACATCACGGCCTCGAACTTAGCCGGATTGACCAGAATACCATTTTGGTTGAAAAGATGGCCAAGAAACTGCACCTCGTGCAACCATCCTTGCACTATGAATCTAAATTATTATTACGAGAAATGAACTCACACTTGGAGAAATTTGCAAAAATTCTCTCCCTCCTCAATGCCTCCAGCACTTCCCTCAAGTGCCCCTCATGCGGCTCCTGGGTTTTCGAATAGACCAATATATCATTGATAAATACAATCACAAACCGATCCAACATCGACCTACACACACGGTTCATCAGATCCATAAATGAAGCTGGTGCAATCGTGAGCCCAAAAGGCATCACCACGAACTCATAATGACCATAACGAGTTCGAAAAGATGTCTTCTGCACATCCTCATCTTTACACCTCATACGATTATAACACGGTCGCAAATCAATCTTAGAAAACAAAGATGCGCCCTGAAGCTGGTTAAACAGGTCATCAATCCTCAGGAGTGGATAACAGTTCTTCATGGTTACCTTATTCAGCTCCCAGTAGTCAATGCACATACAATGAGACCCGTCCTTCTTCTTCACAAACAAGATTAGTGTTCCCTATGGAGAATAGCTCGGTCGAATGAATCCCTTATCTAACAGGTCCTTCAGCTATTTAGACAACTCCTGCATCTCGGGAGAAGCCAACCGATACGATGCTTTGGCTATTGGAGCCGCACCTGGAACCAGATCAATCCCGCACAATCGACACATCATCCACAGTCGGGGGCACATGATCCACAATCCTGCATAATCAGCACAACCAACTAAACTCAACCTGCCTCTTTAGAGGCACGCTGGGCAAATCCTCTGGAAACAAATCAGGTTAATCCTACAAAATTAGCAAATCATCCACAGTCGCCTCACCCTTATCCCGGGTATCCATAATATAGGCGACAAATTCTGAACAACCATACTGAAAATAATATTTGGCCCTTGCTGTTGAACACAATAATAGCCACTCTGAGATCTCTCTCCCTAAACCACTAACTCTCACCCACTCGGGGTTCGAATCCAAACTAGCTGCTGCTCACAATCAATCACCGTCCCATTGGGACTCAGCCAATCTTTACCCACAATGACCTTGTTCCCACGCAAAGGAAGGGGAACCAAATCTATCGAATACTCAGCACTGAACAACTAAAGGGTACAAACCCGATGAACCCTCGCAAACCGAACAGACCTATAATCTCCGATCTCGACATCCAATGTAAAGTCCAGCTCCCCCGGAGCTCCAGCAAACCTCTTGTGAGACACAAGCAATACAAAGGATCGGGCACCCCCGAATCAAAAAATACCAAAGTAGGAATAAGGTTCACGAGGAACGATCCTAAAATAAAACACATAAATATAAGAAAAATGTCAATATAAATAAAGAGATAAGGATAAGAAACATACCCGTCACCACAGAGGGTGCTACACGAGCCTCCTCGGCCGTCAATTGAAATGCCCTACTCTTCACCACAGGTGCATCCGCCTGTCCCTAGCGGTCGTCAGTAATCCGAAGAGTTGCAGGAGAGGGTGCTGACACCGATCCTGCTGCAACCAAATCGGAAAATGGGCGTTCTTGTGGCCCTTCTAATTGCCATGAAATCAAATCATAGTAGCTATCAGTGTGGTGGTGATGGTAGCAGTGCAATCCCTGCTAATATGACCCATCCAACAGCACTTGAAGTAGTAAGAACCACCCAACCTACACGCCCCATCGTGCATCCAACCGCACTTTCCACAACAGGCTTGACCCTGTTGGTCGTTCCCTCTCGCATCAACATCCTTGGGCCACTTTCCCGAACCCCCCAATGCCTGAGCCTCATCCGGCCTCCTCTTCCTCTCCATCTCGAGATCAATCTCTTTCTCCTTATCCCTCGTTATCATATCCTCCAGCGTCCTGCAGCTAGATTGGCTAACAAACTGCCTTATATTGCTCCTCGGCATCTCATGATACCTATACTTCCTCATCTGCCACATATTGCGGAACCAAAAATGCCCTCTCTCAAAACATCGCGGCAATCTCAGCTATCGTCTCAATAGTCTGGCGGAGTTCCTAAAACTCTCACGCCAACTATTGCACCATAGTTACCAGTGCAAACTTAGCCCTGAACCTGGTCACAAAATCATCCCAGGTCATCGAATCAACCGCAGCAACACCAACTGAGCGCCCAAACTCGTCCCATTAATCTCGTACCTTGTCCTTTAGAAGACAGGAAGCGAGTCTGACATTTTCCCTCTTGGCAAAACTATTGGTGTGGAAAGGGCTAGCAACATCCTCTAACCACCTCCTTCTCGCTATCAAGTCCTTCGCCCTATGATAGTCTGGAGCTCCACATGCCCGGAACTCCTTGAAGGTGAAAGAACGTGCTCCCACCAAGGCTACCATCTCAGAACGAAACTACCACAACTGCTCATCCAAAGTCTCCAGAATGCCCTCCTTGACCGTACCAAACGTGACAGGAGTCTACTCAATAATGAAACGCTTAATATTAGACAAAATGATCTCTCTTGTCTGATCATCCAATAGCCCAGCTCCAGAACCTGAGCCAGATCCCTCTCCACCAGGAGAACTGCCAACAGGTCAACCCCATAGAGTGACCGTGTTGAATATAGACCATATAAACCATCAAAATAAACATCAGAATATATCAAGGGATCCAAAAATTTACAAGCTTCTTGGTTTCATTACAGCTCTCCTTGAATCGAGTACGAATCCTCTGCTTCTAGTAGTACAGGCCCATACCACCTTCCATGTCTATCTATACTTTCCTCAAGGATTTCCTTGAACCCACCAAATCACCTTATATCGATGTAATTAACTCTCATCAAGATAAGGCTCCCAGTACTACATCTCTTCCTAGGTTTTCCTAGGGCAAACTCCACACCACTCTCCGCCATCAGCTATAGAAGGAACTCCCACGAATACTGTTACATATTAGCGAAACTAGATAATTCTTCTAATAAGAGGTCTCACACTACAACGGTTGGACTCAGACAACAGATGTGCAATAGGCTTACCACCTAACCTTCTAAAGTTATTTATGCTTAGTAACATGTAACTTAATATATTCGCTTACTAGTTAGCTAAAACCAGTGAGGACTCCTAAAAGCATGAAGCAAGCAACATTCGAGCATCAATTAATCAGAACCAAGCAGTACCTAATCCGGCCTTCCTATTACTGACTGATCAGGCTAGCATTTAAGTCTACAAGATCATACAAGACGAATACGAAGTGTGACAACCCGAAATTTCTTTCTTATAAATCCATTCAATTCAATCATCAATTTGACTTGTTTCTTTTGCCTTTTTGCATTGTTTAGGGTCCGTTTGAGTGTTCTAAGACTAATACATTCCAGGATTGTGTGTTAGGAAGTATCTACTTGAGTTCATTGTGCAACATTCAAGCCGGAAAACTCCATCATTTGGAGTTTTACGACCGCAAACTAGAGCTTACGGTCGTAAGCTCTTTTCTAGCCGTGAACTCCTCCCTTATGTATGATATTCCTTTATTTTTCTTCACTTTTCACACTTCCTAGTCAAGAACACTCATTTCTTTCTCAAGTATCGTCAAGAACACTTCTATATCTCGACAAATTTGTAAGTGATTCTTTCAATTTTAGTTGATATCCTTCTTAATCTAGTAAAACCGCATGATTTCATCCGTGAATTCATCCTTTTTGGGGTTAGATCTTCAAGAACACCAAGAACACACACTAGTTCTTTGGGCTATGAACACCCCTTCAAGCTTCCAAATCATAAGTATCCTTTCCCTATACTAGTTATCCATTAGAAGCTCTTGAAATACGCCCAAGAATCAACCATTTTATCAAGAACATCAAGAGTTTACGGTCGTACACCCTTGCATGGCCGTAAACCCTTGTATGGCCATGAACTTCTTCAAGTATTGGCCGTAAACTCAATCCATTTCATGTGTTGGCCGTAAACACCATGGACGTAAACACATCTAGGCCGTAAACACTTTGTCCATGAACCCCCTTGGCCGTAAACACACCTTGGTGTGGCCGTAAACACCTTTTGTGCAATCAGATGTGATTGTAACACCTCATTCCAAGTGTTTCCTAGTCCCTAAGGTTGTTCCCTAACATTATTAGTTGTTATATACAATAATTATATCCATATATGTGTTATTATACTCTTAATAGGATCCATTTGCGATCGAGACTTTACTTGACACTTAACATCCTATATCGATCTTTCATTCGAATCATTCACTACAGGTGAGTTCATACCCCTAAACTTATCTTTTAAATGCTTTTATGGAGGGGACACAAGTAGAAAACATTATAGTTATTGTATCAATCACATGTGATTAATAACTATCAAACAAGTGGATTTCTTATACTTCAAAACTATGTTATCAAAACAATCTATTTCAAAATATTTTATAAACTAACATCAAGTCATCTATAACCATTCAAATGGTTAAAACTCTTTTATATGCTAAATTCTTTATCAAACTCTTTTAAACTTATATATTGTCAAAATCATGTCTATATAGATATAGTTATATAAATAAGGTTGAAAGGGCTTAGGATTGATAATTGGCTTTATTTCATGTTCCTTGTTTGGTTGTGGACTTAGAGTACCGGTTGTTTGTCTGAGTGTCATTTGGATCTTAGTTAGATATTATGTATGTGTATATATATATATATATATATATATATATATATATATATATAAAAGTTCTTACATCAGTTCCGTACCTTTGGGTAGCAAAGGTGTACAAGCATGATCAGTCATTCGAACAACATTACTAGTAAACAATAATAGGTATAGTTTAGAGGATTATTACTCACTATTTCTAGTACAATAAAACATACAAGAGTCCTTTCATACATGAGACAATTCAAACCTATTATAACGAGAAACCGGGAGGAACATACTATACACTAGAACAGAGAGAACATACTATACACTAGAATAGAGAGAACATACAATACACTAGAACAGAGAGAACCTACTATACAAATACAAGAACACTATAACATTAATGTGAGCCACTAATTCATGGTGATGAGAATAAATCTAATATCGTTTAGATTTTTCACAGGTATAAAGATAAAGAACAAACAATTAAAACACAATATGATTATGAACACAGTATGGAATCAATGTAAAGCTTATGATTCAAATATAGTCATGCCTTAGCAGAGCTCAATGAAGAACTTCCACTGTAGAGGTGAGATAGGGTTTACAAAACTTGATAAGAAAAATAATGAAAGCGTTACTAACAAAGGATGCATGCATGCACCTTAAATACTAAAACCCTAGAATAAAATAACGCTCGGTTGGACAGGCCCAAACCGGCAACCAAAACTGGGCTATGGACCGAGCCCATGACGCAACACAATAAGCCTAACAATCTCCCCTTTTGCGTCAAATGAGGCGAGAGATTATTTCTTTTGAGTAGGCTTCACTGTCTTCACAAGCTTGAAGAGCCGAGGAATAATAGCAAGAAGTGTGTACCGAAATTGAATGTAGCATCTCAGCATGTCAGTAAACAACTTCTTGTCGGCTGCTGAGTTCTGATTACACCTCTGAATAATCTCTAAAATATGCTCCAAGCAAGCAGTTGAGAAGAGGTGCTTGTCAACAAGAGCAAATAGGCATTTTTGACCTTCGCCCCTGATGAACATCACATTGTGATATTTTGAGTTGATTTTGCCCTTGATCATTGAATTCACATCGCCTACTCTACCCATCGTTTTGACCGTGGTTCGCTTGTGAATTGCAGAGGCGATTTCTTGATCCATCTTTGCTACTTCTTGAATGTAGCAAACAAGCACTTGCTTGATGTGATCTATAATCGACTGATACTCATGAGGATTCGACAACAAAATGTTGTTGAGGGGTATCCAGTTGTGAGGATTGAGGTTCGGCAGATCAGCTAGAGAGAAGTTATGAACCGAGCCTTCAGAGCATCGAGTCACATTGAATTTTACGTTGACCAACCTCCCGGCTGAATAAGGCTTCAGTACCTTGACAGTAGTAATCTTCTGTGAGCACTAGGTCAAGTACTGCGGCTGAGCGAACTCCAGATAGAACTCTAACAGATCCTGATCCACCTTCGGGTCCGGAGAGGGGATAGCAGCAGTTGAGTTGAAGCAATGAAAGATAAACACCTTTCGAGTGATTGGCATCTCAAACTGCGCATCCTTGGAGTTTTCAAGGCCAAACGATATGACAGGTTCGAGCCAAAGAGTACTTGGTTCATCAATAGCACTTCTTTGAAGCGAATCAATGGTTCACTCTGGAAAAATAGACTTCTTTTTCTCCAAGAGCTCCTTTTCTATTTGCTTGTTCTTCAGCTCAACCATTTCCTTTTCGATCTTTTCTGCATACTCTTTGTCAGAAAGTTTTGTTTTCTGATAAGGCTTAGAGGGAATTTCACCCAGAGTATCTTCATAATCATCTTCATCATCTGTATCATCTTCTCCAATCTTCTTTTTCCTTTTGCTGACCAAAGCTTCATTATCCTTCGGTTCAGCTGTTGGCTTAGGTTCGGGAGAAGGTTGAGTTTTCATTTTCGCCTTTCCTCCCCCTTGTTTCGGCTAGACACCAGTCACCGAAACACCCTCAATACGACTAAGGATGTCCAGTGCAGGTCTGAGTTTTTCAGCCAAATGTCTTCTGATGGTAACAGTCATAATGGGATCATGGGCATCAAGAAGGTGAAGAAAAATGGATTGAACGTCACCGACAGAGCTTCGAAGGACCTCCCTTTCAGATTTCAAATCGTTAAGCTCGTTTGTTGCAGTGCGAAGCTTGAGGTTTTGCATCTTCAGCTGAGAGGTATGTTTCTCTAGCTCATCCATGATGTTATTTTCGACATCCAACTCTGCTTCCAGTTGAGTCAGACGATCATTGACATTATCGTGTAGAGTGGCATTGGCAGCTTCAATAGCCTGAAGAGCAACTTCAAGGTTAGACCTTTCAGCTTGAAGAGAACGCTGAAGATTATCAACCGAAGCATTGACCATCAAAGAGTTCTTTTGAGCCGCCGCCTGCAAAGAATCTAAAAATAGATGAGCCTCAGAAATTAGTTTATCGACTTTTACCGTTGCTTCTTTGCATTCCTTCGTGGAGGCCTCAACAGCACGAGAGGCCTTTTGGCACTGGGAGGTAGAGGCATCAATGGCCTTTGCTGCAGCAGAAAGTGAAGCATCATGTTCTTTGACAACCGAAGAGAACAAGGCTTTGAGAGCAGCATCAGAATATGCACCAGTGGAAGAGGAGGAAAGCAGCTGATCAAGCTTGTCAGTAACTGCCTTGATATGGCGCCTGGTTATAGGAGCATCTTCGCCGTCATCACTTTGGACACGGTAGGGACTGAAGTAAGTGGAATCAAACTCCAAGTCCTCACCGTCAAGAACTGTGTTGGTTTCAGTGGATTGGGTAGGAGATAAGGGTTTTATAGTAACAGGAGATTCAGTAGTGACAGGTGATTCGGTTGTAACTGGAGGTGTAGGTGCTGAAGTACGAGCCCCCGTATCAGATACGTTGGTTCAAACTCCAGTAGTGGTGGTTGTTTTCGCTTCAGTAAACATTGAGTCAGGGATGGGAATAGCAGTTGAGGGTTGCGATGAAGTGATGGGAAAATAGGAGGGATAGAGACAGGTACTGAAACGGGTGGAGGAGAAGGGGGTTGGGAGTGAACATGTACCTCTGAGGTTGGCGAGCGAGGTGGTGTATCACCACGACCCGAAGCCTCCTCTTCAGAGCTTTTGCTCTTTGAGTCTAAGTGAGTTGAAGGTTTGGTAATAGGAGGAACATACTCAGATTCTGAATCCTTGAGGATTGAAGAATCAGTCTCCAAGCTGGCTTCTTCTACTTCTTCTGCTTAGGATGTAAAGGAGCAGCCTTGTCGGACTTTCGCTTCTTAAGGGTTTGACCCTTGGTTTGTTTAGCGACTTTCACCTCCTTCTGTGTCTCTGGTTTCTTTCCCCTCTTGGTTGGCTTGTCAGTTTCATCTATGGTGCGAATCATGGCTGGAGTGAGTTCTCTTGGGCCTGAAGAAGGATGCTTCTTGTGTTCTTGAAGAACATTAATTGCGTCAGATACACAGGTATACATGGCTTCTGGGATCGATCCAATGAAGGAATACTTGGTTGGATCTGTCACAATGATCTTCGTGGTGTGAAAGGTTGTGATAGAGGAAAGAAGAGAATCTGCCATGATTGGAACGTAGAGACGATCCATCACCCACTTAGTAATTATGGACCAGTACCTTCCACATGAAATCTTTGAATGGCGTGAAGAAGAATACAAGCTTTGAACCAGTCGTTTTCAGATGACTCTCCCATAGTCCAAAGTAATCCCATGATACAACCCATAAAGCACAATCATAAACGACTTGCTTGCTCCGTCTGAGTCGGCGCTTCGTTCTGATAGACCTTTGAAAAGAAGAGTGAAAAGGCCGTTCCATTGAGGAGGAAAGCAAGACTTCTTGAATTTGGTAACTGTGGTTAGAGTTTCAGTGTACCCCATTTGATAGAACACGGAGAACAGTTGACCAGTAGAAATCGAGTCAGGGTTTACCAAAGTGGGTTCTTGAGCAAGACCAGTTAGGGTACATAAGCGATTCTTGGAGATGGAGGTCTTCTCGTTGTGAATATCAAAGTGAATCCTTTCAGCAACGTTGTCATAGTAAGTGGTTGAATAGATGTGTGAGAGGCAAGAGATGGGAACCACCTCCATCTTTGTAAGAGCAAGAACAAGAGGTGAGTACTTGAGACATTCGACGAAATACAACATGTAGGGTTCATAGATGAAGGGTGTATGACCAATGATGAGGTTTTGTTGAGGATTGATGGTGAGAAGGTTGGAGTGAGCATATGTATCCTAGAGAGAAGATGAGTCTGCCATTGATGAAGCTTGAGAAGAAGATGAACAGTGAGAGAAATCGCCCTTTTTCTGTGAGAGAATTTTTAAGTGATAAAAGGGTAAAGAGGAGCGCGCCAAACCCTTTTATACGTACAAGTAGGAGAGAGAAATATCCGGTTGAAATATTGGATTAAATAGAAACCGTGCCTGATGTGACGGAGTGAACAGTTGGCATGCCTGATGATGACGCAGGAAAGAGAAAGGACGTTTCCTTTTTACACGCCATTCCATAAAAAGTGCCTTTTTCAAATCGTCAAAACGATTGGGTAACTGCTGACTCAGCCTTAACTTTATCCCAAATGTTACCCATATATTTTACATGAACTGTCATCTCCTTTAACTTTATCGAGCATTGGAATACTTTTAGAAACAAAGTTGTAACAAGTAGGTCATCATTAATAGAACCAGATTTTGGAAAATCAAAGATTTTCGTGCATAGAGTGTGAAAGATAAAGAAATCAAACAAACTTTTTGTGGGTATTTGTGATGTCTTGTTGAGACATAAAGCTACTAATTCTGAGCAAGAATCGCTTCCTGCAAAGTCAAGAGAGACTTCAAAGTGCTTGTGTGGCTTCCCATTAAATAACGATCAAGTACTTGTTAAGAAGTATTGAAAGGCATCTTTTTAATTACAGCTAAAAGGGTGGATTTCGCTTCAATTCATGAATTCGAAACTTGATATAAGACCGAAACTGAACGAAGTACTTGTGAGACCAATGTGGTCTGTTAAACAAGTAGGTAGGGAAGATATTTATTGACTTGTGGACAAATAAGAAATCTAAAAAAAAACTTAACTGAATCCTTGGGGAAGAAAAAATCTTGGTAATAGAAATTTTCAGAAGGATCACTTAAAATAAAAAGAGATTTCATATAAGAACTTGAACATAGTGATTTTGTACCGTCAATTCATTAATGGTGTTGAATTGTGGGTTTCACTTAGTACGTAGTGACACGAAACTAAGTTCATTAACACAGATTTTTGTATAACCATAAACCTTAGTGGTAAATGCTGAGAGTCTCAAGGGTTACATTAGTGAGATGAAGTGCAATGAAGAAAAATGATATAGGTGGTATAAGAAGCGAATGTACCTCTGCTATAAAAGAAGGACAAGCAGAAAACTCTAAGCTCAATATGAGAAGAGTAAGGTAGCTAATGAATAGAGTGAATGTAATAGCCTAGTTTGGGAAAACATGATTTGTATATATCATGTTATTAACGCTTCACTCAAAATTTGTAGATGCTTTATTCAACATGCAGCAGCATGCATCTAGGGACACTTAAGAAATTCATAGAAAAGAGGTTATACTTGTTGGAGCTTCATCATCGAGAGTAACACTTATACAAAAGAAAGCATTCGATAAAATAAAAGATATTTTTGTATTTTGTGAAAAATTTTAATCAAACGAAAAAGAAAAATATTTTTGGATTTTATGAAAATAAAAAAAATGAAAAGAAACATAAAATGGAGTATTTAAAAGAATGTACAAAAGAATACAATCAAAATGCCTTGATATGAAAAAGAAGCGAACGAGTTCAGAAGGACCGAACTCGAAATAGATCGAGCGTTCGGTTCATTTTGGTTCTTGGTCGAGCTGAACCCAAAATAGACCGAGTGTTAGGTTCATTTCGGTTCGCTCTATTTCGCTTCTTACCTTTATTGAAGCGAAGGCGATTTTGGTACTGATTCTGCTTCCATCATTCCTAGGCCTTGGAAAATTTTGTTGAAACCTGCTTCAGGTAGAGCCTTAGTGAATATATCTGCCAATTAGTCGGTTGTCCTTACGAAGTGAATTTCTTCGTTGCCATCTTCCACGTGATCTTTGACGAAGTGATACCTCAGTGCTATGTGTTTTGTCTTCGAGTGTTGCACTGGGTTATGACAAATCCTAATTGCACTTTCAAAGTCGCAATATAGTGGGATTTTCTTCATGTTCAACCCATAATCTCTAAGCTGACTCTGTATCCATACAACCTGAGATGTACATGAGGCAGCAGCGATGTATTCAGCTTCTGCCATGGAGAGAGAAACATAGGTTTGTTTTTTTGATTTCCGGCTAACCAATTTACCATCGAGAAATTGGCATCCTCGAGTGGTGCTTTTACGATCCAATCCATAGCTACCTACGTCAGCATCTGAGAACGCTTGGATAAAGAAACCTGAGTTCGTTGGATACCATAGACCGAGAGAGAAGGTTTGCTTCAGATAGCGAAAGATGTTTTTCACAGCTTGCATGTGAGGTTCGCGTGGGTTAGCATGGAATCGGGCACAATAACAAACATAGAACAGGATGTCGGGTCTGCTGGCTGTGAGATACATTAGTGACCCAATCATTTGACGATAATGCGTCATGTCAGCGGCTGGATTCTCCAACGAAGGTGTAAGCTTTCTCCCAAAAGCCATTGGAACTTTAACTTTGGAGTCTCCCGTCATGCCAAACTTAGCAAGCAATGTCTTTGTATATGCCTCCTGATTGATAGAAATTCCTTCGGGTCCCTGTCTAATGTTTAAGCCAAGGAAAAAGTTAATTGGACCCATTGAGCTCATCTCAAATTTAGTTTCCATCAACTTCCTAAATTCAGTTGTTAAGCTGGGATTCGTGCATTCGAAGATGATGTCATCAACATAAATTTGGACTATCATAAGGTGGTTACCCTCTCTCTTACGAAAGAAGGTTGGGTCAACCGAACCTTTTTTGAATTTAGACATACTTAGGAATCGAGTGAGAGTTTCATACCATGCTCTGGGAGCCTGCTTCAGGCCATATACCACTTTGTCTAGGATGTAACAGTGATCTGGATGCTTTTCGTTCACGAAACTTGGCGGTTGCTCAACGTACATAGTTTCTTCAAGTTCTCTGTTGAGAAAGGCACACTTGACTTCCATCTGATAGACTTCAAAGTTTTTGTGTGCAGCATAGGTTGGAAAGATTCGAATTGACTATATTCTTGCAACTGGAGCGAAGGTCTCTTCATAATCAATACCTTCCTCTTGGCAGTAGCCTTTTACAACCAATCGAGCCTTGTTTCGAATCACATTCCCCTCCTTATCCATCTTATTTCTGAATACCCACTTGAGACCGACGACCGAAGCATCCTTTGGAGTTGGAATTAGACGCCATACTTTGTTTCTTTCAAACTCATTCAACTCGTCTTGCATGGCTTGAAAGCAATCAGAATCGTCAAGAGTCGAATTAACAGTCTTCAGCTTAATTTTCGAAACAAAAGAATTGAACATGCAAAATTCTACTTGTGAGAATAGTGCAGCTTGTTTCGCTTTGATCTGTGATCGAGTTAAAACCATTGCTGAAGATTCCCCATTGATCTGACATTGAGAATGGTCTTTGGTCCATATAACGAGAGGCGGGTAATTTGGATCACAAGAGGGATCCAGTTCTACATTGATCTCTTCTTCTAATTCCGATAGTGTATCGTCATCATTGACATGTGTATTCTCCCCCTCGAATGATGATGAGAGTTCAATATCTAGATCAGAATGTTCTCTTTCGTATGAACTTTCGATTAAGCTAGATGATTTTGACGTTGAGTTCTCCCCCTGGAATGAAGAACCTTGATCCTTTGGTGAAGCCGGACCCTCACCCTAGATAGAAGGACGGTCACCAGAAGGTTCGCTTAAGCCAGGCCTTTCGGTTGCTTTTGATTGATCATCAACCATGCATCTCTCGTGTAGCATCGTCATTGACTTGCTTTAGATTGTCAACTTTGTTATCTTCCGCCTTGGATTCAGAATCGATAGCCTTTTCATGTTCATCAAAAAGAAGCATATATTGCTAAAAAAGATTTGAGATAGGAGCTGTAACTTGACTGGTCTTTGGAAAGATTTCCTGCAGTCCAGCTTCAGTGGTCTTCATCTTCTTGACATAGCTATCGTCAGAAGTGACATAGTATGTCTCTTCTATCTTCTTAGAGCACTTGTTCAGAACTTTATATGCTTTCGAGTGCAAGGAGTAGCACAAAAATATTCCTTCATCAACCTTAGCATCAAACTTGTTTCGATTCTCTTTTGAGTTGAAAATATAGCATCTTGAACAGAACACATGAAAGAATTTCACATTCGGCTTGCGATTGTTCAAGATCTCATAAGGAGTAATGGAGAATCTCTTGTTTAGATATGATATGTTCTGTGTGTAACAAGCAGCAGCAAAAGCATCGGCCCAGAAATACAGAGGCAATGAAGTGAAGCTTAGCATTGTACGAGCTGCTTCGCACAGAGATCGATTTCGCCTTTCAACGATTCCATTCTGCTGTGGAGTATATGGGGCCGAGAAATTATGAGTCGCTCCCTTGTCAGCTAGAAAATCTTTGAAATCCTTGTTCTTGAATTCCAAGCCATTGTCACTTCTTACTTTATGAACCACTTTCCTCAGTTGAATTTCAACTTGCTTTATGAAGAGATTGAGCTTAGGAGTAGCCTCTGATTTTTGCTTCAAGAAGAACACCCATGTAAAGCGAGAGAAGTCGTCGACGATGACTAGAATGTACTTATTCCCACCAATGCTTTCAATAGAGGAGGGACCACATAAATTGATATGTAACAGCTCCGGTGGTTCTATCACCTTTGTGTTGACAATGGAAGGATGACTTTGTCAACTTTGCTTTCCCATTTCACAAGCTGCACATTGATGTTCTTTGTTAAATTTGAGAACTGGAAGACCTCGAACATGATCTCCTAAAACCAACTTGTTGATATCCTTGAAGTTAAGATGAGAGTGTCTTCGATGCCATAACCAGCTTTCGTCTGAGTGAGCCTTCGGTAGCAAGTAGACTGTTGGTTTCCCTCAAATTGGATTGAGGTTTAAAGGGTACATTTCCCCCTTTCGCTTCGATTTCAACAGAATATTATTTGTCTTCTTTTCGACTATCTCGAAGCCTTCATCATCAAATGATACCTTTATTCCAGTCCCAACTACCAGGTGTGATACGCTGATAAGGTTGTGCTGCAATCCTTCAACATATGCGACCTTTCTTATTGAGAAATCACCGTTCGTAATCATTCCATAGCCTTTGATAGTACCAAACGAGTTGTTGCCATACTTCACAATTCCACCATCCTTAAGAGACCGAAACTCTCTCAGTTCTTCCTTTCTTCCTGTCATGTGACGCGAGCAGCCACTATCAATATACCATTCTTTCTCAAACTGCTCATCACGTATAACCTGCAAAATATTAAGCAAATTTAGTAACCTAAAGTTTCTTGGGTCCTTGTGAGCCTTTTACAGGACAGGGAATAGTAAGAGAAATATCAACCAAATAAGTTCTTTTAATTAAAGTTGTTTCATCTTTTCTTTTTATTGTGAAAACTTTAATTTTGTTTGACTTTGATTCATTAGATGTAGGGTTTGAGATTTTGACGTCTGCTTTCTTTTGGATCTCTTTCGAGCATCTGTTGTCTTTTGGAAAGAGCTTTCCTTTTCCCTTTAAATCTTTTGAAGGATAAGAATTAGAATGATAATGAGAAGAATAGGGTTTACAAGAGACATTGGACCGTTGATTATTACTCTTCCTTTGTTGAGAACGGGAACACTCTTCCTTCTGTTCTTCTTATTGAACTTAGGACTGAACCTATTCTTTTGATTGCTATTGTGTTGAGGACTGAAACCATTCTTTCGGTTGCTGACGCTCTGAGGACCGAAACTCTCCTTTCGGTTGTTTACTTGCTGTGGACAGAAACTATCCTTTCGGTTTCTTATCTGGTGTGGACCAAAACTATCCTTTCGGTTCCTTTCATTCCAAGGACCAAAACCCTCCTGATGGTCGCTTCTTGATTCTTTTGTAGACTTATGCGTCCTTTCATACCTGACATAATAAGGGTTTTGAGATCTCCAAAACTGTTTTCTTTCTGAGAGATTCTTCTTGTATCTCAAATTTCGTTGGTGTTTTCGTTCTGCCACCTGTTTTGGATTTTTGTGAATGTTGGCCTTTTTCATTGGAACTCGAGCATGTCCTTCAGTCTTTGACGAAGATGTCTCACTGGTAGTTAGCACAGGTTCGCCCAAAGACATTTCGGTGCCACTTGTGCTTGGCACATCATATCTTACAGGCTCATTAAGTGGTTTTGGTACGTACCTACCCTTCACTCTCCATGAGGTTTTCTGAGACAAGCCTTTTGTTTCGTCAATGTTATCTATTGGTGCTGACCAGAAGAACTCTTCACATCCAGCTGCATTATCTTCTTTTACCATTGCTGTCAGTTCTGCTGTTTGTTAAGGAGTAACTCCTTGAACTGTGTAGACCTGATTGGGAGTGGTTTGAACTTTTTCATACACAACAGCCTTTGCCTTGAGAATTCTGGTCTTGTCTGTCGACGAGCGAGCGAACTCAACGTAATTTTCAGAAATGAGATTTTTGTAAGTTTCGGGTTCGCTTTTGACAAATTCAGAACAGTCCACCACATCCTCTACAGAGATTTCACTCAGATCATCATCCTCATTAAGTTCAGATGCATTTTCAACATCAATTTTGTTTTCTGAACTTAGTTTGGCATTCAATGAGTCAAATTTCTGTATAGTTTCGGTTCTTAACTTCAATCTATCATTTTCATCCAATAGATTTTTGAGCATGTCCTTATGGTCTTTTGACTTTATGTAGGACTCTATTTTGTCAAGACCAATTTTGTATGCAGGGGAGACTTCATCAGAAGATACAACATTTTCACAGTTGTAAGCTTCGGCATCGACTTCATCCTCCTTTAACTCAAGGAAGGGTAAAATCATGCGATGCATCTTCTTTCCTATTTCACAATCGAGATGCCATTGAGTGATATTAAAATAAAGTCTTTTAGCAATTAAACAGAAAATATTTCGTTGTTTCCAAATCTTAAGATTGTCTCGTTGCAAATAGATTGATTCATCCTTAGACCCAATTAACTCTTTATCCTTTTGCTCAATCCACATCCTCCTTTCCTCACTCTTCAATGATATCCTGCTAATTTGATCAGTCATGTTAGAGTTTGTGACATGGGTTTGGGTAAGACTACTACTTATACTAGAAAAATTTAGATTTTAAGCTATGCAGTTCCTTTTCATAGTCTGTAATAGGTATTTTTAGAGAAGCGAGAATATTTTGTACCTTCTTGATCAACTCATCATATTCTTTGATCTGTGCACTGACAAGCTTCGCAGCAAAAAACCTATCCTCTCGCTCTTTCTCATCTTCTAGCCCACCATCAGTAGTATATCCTCTAATCTGAGATACTCCTTCTGTCACCATTAAACACATTCCTGTAACATGTTCTTCTTTCACCAGCATCGCCTTGCCATGACTGGGTTTTCTTACTTCTTCGTCCTCTGAATCCGTAGACCACACTCCACTCCACTGAATTCATCACTGTTACTTGTATCTTGTACAATCAAAGCATTCATGGTTTTATTATTAGCTGCTGATTTTCTTTTCTTGATCTCCTCCAATCGTCTCAGGAGGCTTGCTTCCTCATCATCCTCGTCTATCTTTTCTGCCTTTTTCTTCAACATACAATCCTTGGCGAAGTGATTCTTTCCTCCACAATAATGGCAATCAAATCCTGAGTCACCACCAATCTTCGTCTGTTTCTTTGATTCTTCTGACTTCGAACCTATCTTCAGTTCCTCCTTCACCTTTTTCCGAACTGTAACTTCCCTGCCAGTTTCGGTTCTTGTTGGCTGGGAATTTTCTTTTCATGAACTTTCTAGGGTTGCAAACCACCAGGGCATACTCTTCACCGGTTAGATCATAGTCAACAAGATCTAATTCTTCTTTTTCTTCAACATCACTTTTCCTTTTTGAAACAAGAACTAACGAACCCAAACTGGTAACCACGTTCGTTTCCTTAGACAATGCACTTTCATGGGACTTAAGAATTCCCACCATTTTCGCTAGAGAATATGATTTAAACTGTTCGTGTGCCTTTACTGTGGACACGACTGCCATCCATTCGGGTTTAAGACCGTTCATGAAGGTAACCTTTTGTTCAATAACCTTCCTTTCGATTCCGTGCTTTATCATCTTACTAAAAAGATGATTAAACCGATCAAAAGCCTGAAAAAGTTTCTCTTCAGGCTTCTGTTTGAAATCACCAAATTCAGAAAGCGGCAGAGTTTGTATCGAATGTTCCAGATCTTCATCAGTGGAATACAATTCTTTCAACTTGTCCCATATCTTTTTAGCTGTAGCGCAAGAACCCACCAATCAAAACGTATACGACTGCAAAGCAAACCTAATCATTCTTAAGGCCTTGATGTTGCATTCAAACTTCTCCTTCTCGTATTGAGGAATGTCTTTCACATCATTTACGAGCTGATTGTACTCCTTTTGAGTTTTGACAATCTTTGAGGTGCTAGAATGAGCAAACAGGCCAACTATGATTGCTTCCCAGATCAAGTACCCATTATCTTCTGAGTCGATCGCATAATCTTCGAAGTGGTGCATCCAAACCTCATAATCCTGAGTGTATAAGATTGGAATCCTTGTCGTTGATCTGATATTGTTGGAGATGTTGATTAGGTTGGTTTGTGAATCATCCTTGGACATTGTGATGAAGTTTGATCAATAACCTGTTTAAGATCAAACTTGTAATTTATCGTTAGAGTAACATTGACAATTAATGAGATACGCCAATATGGAATGATGGCTCAATTAATATCAATCAATGCGGAAAAATCCTATTAACTTCTTCAACAGAAGATATGTGTATGAATTACACAGTCTCCTGCTCTGATACCAATTGATGAGAATAAATCTCAGATCGTTTAGATCTTTCACAAGTATAAAGATAAAGAAAAAACAATTCAAACACAATATGATTATGAACATAGTATGGAATCAATGTAAAGCTTATGATTCAAATATAGTCACGCCTCAACAGAGCTCGATGAAGAACTTCCACTGTAGAGGCAAGCTAGGGTTTACAAAACTTGATAAGAAAAATAATGAAAGCATTACTAACAAAGGATGCATGCATGCACCTTAAATACTAAAACCCTAGAATAAAATAATGCACGGTTGGACAGGCCCAAACCGGCAACCAAAACTGGGCTAAGGACCGAGCCCAAGACGCAACACAATAAGCCTAACACATGGCATGGGTATATACTGTTGTGTCACGTTTTTTAACCATAGTCTCCTGGAGGGAGAGCGTGAATTTGTGTATATATCTATACGGGATTGACCATCCTACACCTTGCTACTAGCTACAGTGGGTCCTGCAACTCTATGGGTAACGAATCTCATACCATTCTAACGTCTTTGAATGTCTTGTTTTACTAGTCAATCAAGCATGGTTACAATATCATCACATTTTACCTTAATTAAACAATTGGTTTAAGGTAGTTCGTACATTGGTAGTTACTATATACAATACTATACTACATCTTTATTTTCCCATTACATTCATATTGTGATCTTCTCAAATAAACGCTAATGTAAACTATATTTTTGTAATGATAGTCATACATGGGAAAAACACTCACTTTTACAAAAGGATAAACATACAAAACAGTCAGGTCTTGGTAGAAGGCTACTTTAGTAGAAAATAAAGGATTTTCTAGGATGTATACAAACATTTACATCAAACATTTACAAAAAATATTTACAAACACTTTCTTCAAACTTATACAAACACTGACACTAAAATACTTATGAACTCACCAGCTTAAATGTTGATCTACTCTTTCAAAATAACTTGTATTCTTAGTTCACCAGTAGACAGGTACCGATGACCAGGTTTTGAGAAGACAGAGCATGTTTAAGACTTGTCTTTTATTTTGATTCATATTTTGGGTGTCTTTCAAACTATACACAGAACACACTTGTATTACTTGTTTTACTATTGTGCATTGTTATGATACTGTACATGACGTCCACCAACCCTGAATGTTTCCGCCGTTCTGGTTTGGGGTGTGGCAGATTGGTATCAGACCTTTGTTTATAGTGAGTTGAGTATATCAACCCATAAACGATATAAACTATGAACACATCGGGATTAAAAACACTCTAACTAAGAGCTAATACTTTTAAAATAATAAAATATTTTAGTAAATTATTTATACAAGCATTCATACTAGGATTAGTGTCATACTAAAACAAAACAAAAGTATTGTGATTGCTGGACAACACACGTAGGCTTGGGGACATATAATCAGATCTGGGAGTGATATAGCCTGATCAACTATATCTTTCTGATAAGTGATTAGCATATGCCTAGGAATGGTTATGGTGTTGCAGCAAGTCTAAAAACTTACCAACACTACTACAATGAAAACTTTAGAACAAAACATAAAACTTAAAATACTATAGGAGTATTTTTGTGTTATTATAATTACTTATGTGCAAACTAAAAGGCCTTTATTAGTATGTGAATAGTTGCTAAGTGGATACACTAAGGTTATATGTGACTAAGGTGTAATAGACTTAGAATCTGTGATCTTTGCTTTACTTCCTGTTCCTTGTTTGGTTTTGGACATAGAGTTAGGGTCACTTATTCCAAGGTCTATTCTATCTTGGTTACATATGATTGGTATGCACTACGCAAGTATTGAAGTAACTAGTAAGGATCATCCTATAATTATCTTAAGTAGTACGTCTATTAACTATTTCTTTTACCCCTTTTCTCGCGTAGATAACATGGTTGGATTCCATCCCCACAGCGACATGTACTTCCCCAACCAAGGAAATGATTGGATGGCTCGATGCAGAGCCAGAAGAGAATCATACAATTCCGTTATGACTTCACAGAAAACTTCCCAAAGGATTTTGACTCAGAGCCAAAAGTCAATGATCTACCCCTAGTAGCTCCAATTCCAAATCCTAACCCGAGTCTAGCTTTTCAAGGCCCAACGCCTTTTTGAGCGGAAAACTTGGGTAGGTGGAGTCAGGAACAAGGTCAAGCCATACCATACAATGGAGACCAAAACTTCTATAATTTGAGCGAGGGAGGCTCAACAGACAGAATCCTGCTTATCCTGGTTCACAGGGTTGCTCGAAATGACGTGCAGGGTAGGGTAGCCATCAATCGAGTCAGGGAAGTTGATGCCGATGCGGGAGTCAATACATTCCACATTCGCCAGCTACAATCTGTTCATGGTAGAAATTTTAACCACAATGAGTCCCTTCAGAGAGAACTTACTGCAACCCAAACTGAATTCATGGAACTTCAAGAATGTTAGGCAAATTTCGAAAGGTGTATCCGAGAAATGGAGTGTGATCAGGCAGAATCAAAGGCTCGTTCGAGCGGTTCTCTTCGCAAGTAGAGTCTAATCTACTTTGCCTTTTGGATATAATTAGGTCTATGTATAGAATCTCATTTAAATTTCCTGTTTATCTTAAAACCTTGGACTTTCTGTCCGTTAGGTCTTTCTTCTGTCAAATTTTCTTATTCTGGTTTGATGTAAGACCTACTTTTAGGTCATTTTCCCGAACTCGTTACATCTTTAATTCCAATTTTATTGACATACATTTACCCTCATTGAAAATCTTTATCCAAATGCTTTCACCCTCCTATTGTTAGATCTCTATTACAATCATACTCTCATCTGTTTTGTTGGGCTATTGTGATTTAGTCCATGGATCACTCATTTTTCTCACTATGGAATTCTTGCCTATATCTTCATCTTTATGATCTTATAGTTACAAGATGCCTCCTTGTAGATCGAATAGGTGCACTACTCCGATAACTCCAGCTCAAACTCCACTGCCTTCTCCACAATTCGATCCGGCAGCTATCCAAGTTACAATGGTTGCAGATGTCACGACAGCCCTAGCTCCATTCAACACGACCAGTACTAGTGGGAGTGGATTGGGTATTAACTACACCCAAGGTGGTAGTCACGGTCATCCTAGGGAGTGTTCGTATAAGGACTTCACCAACTTTAAGCCCAGAACCTTTAACAGGACTGGTGGAATCATTTCCCTCTCGCAATGGTTTGAAAAGACGGAGTCAATCTTCGAGATCTCCTCCTGTCCGAAAGGGAGCAGAGTTAAATTTGTTGTCTGCACCTTCACGAACCGAGCCCTGACATGGTGGAATAGCCATGTCAAGTCACTAACCCTAATAGTGGCAAATGCTATGGGCTAGGAAACTCTGAAGGAGCTTATGATTGAAGAATAGTGCCCGAGGGGCGAGGTTCAGAAACTGGAACAATAACTTTAGAGCCTAACCATGAAGGGCTCTGATATAGTCGCCTACACTGCCAGGTTCAGCGATCTGGTGACACTATGTCCGGGAATGGTCCCTACTGAGGGAAAGAATATTGAGAGGTATGTATGGGGGCTGATGCTTCCATTCTATGGGAATGTTTTAGCTTCAAACCCCACTACCTTCAACAGTGCCAAGCGATTGGCACAGCGACTCCTTGATCATGGAGTCCACACCCCGACAACGACAACGTCCCTTGTCGTCTCAGAACCATCCAAAGCTGCTGACACCAAGCGGAAGTTCTGGGACAACAAGAAAAAGAACGCGACACAAAACTCTGCCAAAAAGCAGCAGGTCGTGGCTGTTCATGCTGCGATAGCACCTACTGCTACTGCGCCAATGAAGCAGTATGTTGGAAGCTTGCCCAAGTGCAACAAGTGTAGCTTCCACCATAATGGACCCTGTCGGGAAATGTAGTTCTCTAACTGGAACAGGAAAGGGCACACTGCCCGTTTCTGCAAGTCTCCGGCATGGCCGATCAACCAAGTCCCCGACGTTGGTGTGGGCGAAGCCTGCTATGGATGTGGCGAGGTGGGTCACTACAAAAGGAACTGCCTGAAGGCAGGGAACGCGGATAGAGTAGGAAGGGTTTTGGCTATAGGCCACGAGGAAGCTATAGCCGACCCTATAGTGGTCACTGGTACGTTTCTCCTCGATAACTCTTAAGCATGCATATTTTTTGATAGTTAAGTGGAGAGGAGTTTCGTGATCCAGAAATTTGCACACTTACTTAAACAACAATCATGCACACTTAAAGAACCGTTCACTGTAGAAATGGCTAACGGAAAAACTGAGAGCACTAGCTGCATATACATAGGATGTACTCTAACTCTAGATAGCCATTCATTTCCAATCGACCTCATGTCGGTCTCAAATAAAAGTTTCGACGTCATTATCGGCATGGATTGGTTGAGTCCTCATCGTTTCGACATCATGTGTTATCAGAAAGTCGTTCGTCTTAATCTACCGTCTAGCGAAACCCTAGTTATCTACGACGACAAACCAGGCACGAACCTTCGTATCATCTCGAGCAAACAAGCTCAGAAGTACTTACGAAAGGAATGTCTTCCATTCCTTGGCCATGTTGTCCATATGAGCCAAGAGAAAAAAGACGTAAAGAACATCCTAGAAGTATGCGAATTTCCCAACATCTTTCCAGAAGAACTACCAGGATTACCTCCACAGTGCCAAGTCGAGTTCAGAATAAACTTAGTTCCAGGGGCTACCCTAGTAGCCAAATCGCCATATCGTCTAGCACCAGTTGAGATGCAGGACCTATCCGGTCAACTTAATGAACTACTCAACACGGGCTTTATTAGTCCAAGCTTCTCACCCTGGGGAGCACTGGTCTAGTTCATGAAGAAGAAAGACGGATCGTTCTGTATCCGCATCGACTACAGAGAACCAAAAAAACTTACCATCAAGAATCGTTACCCTATGCCTCGCATAGACGATTTGTTCGACCAACTGCAACGGGCGAACTACTTTTCCAAGATCAACAAGAGATCCGAGTATCACCAATTACGAGTGTTAGAGGAGGATGTTTCGAAGACATCTTTTCTGAACTTGTTATGGACAGTACGAGTTTGTAGTGATGCCATTCGGATTGACCAATGCACCCACAGTATTCATGGACTTAATGAATAGGGTGTTCCCTCCTTAATTAGATCAATTTGTTATTGTATTCGTTGACGGAATTCTTATCTATTCTCGTAGTAAGGAGGAGTATAGCCAACACTTACATCAGATTCTAGAAACCCTACGAGCAGAGAAGCTTTATGCAAAGTTCTCTAAATGCGAATTTTGGCTTCGAAGAGTCGGATTTTTGGGTCACGTGATTAGCAAGGAAGGAATTCACATGGATCCTTCCAAAATAAAGGCCATTGAGAACTGGTTGGCCGCGAAGATGCCTACCGAAATTCATCAATTTCTAGTCCTCGCTGGCTACTATTGTAGGTTTATTCAGAACTTCTCTAAGATCATGAAACCGCTTACTACATTGACCCAAAAAAGCATGGCCTTTGACTGGGAGGAGAGACAAGAAAAAGTGTTCCAAAAACTAAAGCGAACCTTATGTAATGCACCGATACTATCCCTTTGAGAAGGGATAGAAGACTTTGTGGTTTATTGTGATGCATCCAACCAAGGACTTGGATGTGTTCTTATGCAATGAGGAAAAGTTATCGACTATGCCTCAAGACATGTAAAGACACACGAAGTCGACTGTAACATCCAAGAATTCAGGTATATCACTTTGAACCTTTTCTTTCCTAAAGTTGTCAAAATTTGTCCTTGAAATAAATGTTTGGCTTTTGAGTACGCTCGGCGTAAGGGAGAGTACGTTGCGCGTACTCATGAGTATATTCTTGACGCGGATTCTACCCAGTACATTGGGCGTACCATAGAGTACGCTGGGCATACTAGGTTTTGATTGAAACCCTAATTGTGGGGGTAATCCCTATATAAGGAACATTATGGCCTCACTTTTAGCCACCATTTCCAGAGACCAAAACCCTAAGTGTGCCCTAACCCTCATTCTAGAGCTTGTGTGAGTGCGGTTGTACTTGAAAGTGTTCTTGTGTGCTTTTGAAAAGAGGGAGGTGCCATTGAAGGAGCTAGAGTTGGAGGGAAAGCTTTGGATCTGAACTTTCTAAGGTTGGAGCATCATTTAGAGGTAAAAAGCTTGGAGCTTTCTCAATCTTTTGATTTGTGCATCATGGACCATTTCTAGGGTTTTTGTCCCAAAGGTGGAGACTTTATGAGTAAAGAAGCTCCATAGACCTTGATCTATCCATATTCAGTGTATATAGTGTTATAGATCCATAAAAACCCAATCTTGGACGTTAGAAGTGAGCCATACACAAGGTATGAGCACTTTAGTGAAGGAAGTGGTGTGTTTTGGATGATGATGGCCTTTACAGCCATGCAAAGGCATAAAGTCTTCGATTTTATGGATTAGGAGGCTGTAGGGGGTCCAAATTTGTATTTTGAGCCAAGGTCTTAACTGATTAAGACCATACGTGAGATGATAGTGAAACTAGGACGTATGCTGAGCATAAATCCCAGTACACGGGGCGTGGGTTCAAACAGCCCAATATCAGTAGTTGTCGAGTATGCCGACCGTAGGGATCTGGTACGCGCCGCGTACTCCTTAGGTTTGACTTTTGTTGACTTTTAGGGTTTAGTCAACAAATGGACTTTTGGACTATTAAAGGAGTAGAATGGTCTTTTACCCTTCTGAGAGAGCATAGGAAGGGATTAGTCTAGCCTTTGAGAGCCTTTATTAAGTAGAGATATTTTTTGTATGTGATTAGGCAATGGCTAGATCAGTGTTTCGAGTTCGATATCATTCAAGTTACCCAAGGTGAGTCTTATCACTATACATTACCTAGGGTGGTATCTATGTGTGGACCGGAAGGTCATACATGTTTGCTTGAGATTATGTGTTTTGTGATTATGTATGTTATGTGTTATTCTGACCAGACCAAAGGGTCTAACGATTTACGAGGCCATAGGGTTCTCAACCAGACTGGACTGGAGGGTCCAACGAGCTAGATCGGACCAGAGGGTCCAACGAGCTACGGGACTAGAGGGTCCTGCTGAGACACATTGACCATAGGGTTGTACAGATTATAGCCTCGAGTGGCGAAGTGTTGTATGTGGTATTTTAGGGAACTCACTAAGCATTCGTGCTTACCGTGTTTTGTGTTATGTGTTTCAGGTACTTCTAAGGATCGCGCGAAGGCACTAGCGTGATTGTACATAGACTCCTGATGTTGAGCTATGATTGTGGATACTGGATTTGAATAATTGTGTTGAAACTTGTTGGTTGTTTTTGAGAATTAATGATGAGACATTTGTTTATGAGTTTTGAATTGAAAATTTTGTTTGAAAAATTCATGTCCTTACAAATTGGTATCAGAACCTTGGTTTGAGGGATTCGGATACACCTTCGGGCATATCCGAACTGAGACTGAGCATTTGAGAAAAGTTTTCAAAAAGAAACAATTTTTCTAAAAAGAGTAAAAGATTCCAAAAGAGCGGAAAAGAGCAGTGTGTACAATCAGCCAACGCATGAACGGTGATTTCCCAAAATACCCTTACATTATGTGTTATGAGATATCATGAGATGTGTTATGCATGCTAGAGTAGGCTAGGTATTCATATTTAGGACTAGAGTGGCCTGATTTGTGATGCCTTAGCCTAGGAGTTACTGCTACTGTGAATTACTTCGAGTGTCATCTAGAATCCTAGGAGGAGGACTTGGGGTGAATACTGATGTGGTGTGGAAGGTAGTATAGGGCCCGTACTACTCGAAACACTAGACCAGTAAGCAATCCAAGTAAGAATCCTTAGGGTACCAAGGAACAAGTAGGGTTGTGTGACGCAGTGTGAGAATACTCGAGCGAGTCTCTGAATTCTTTTGTGTTGCATTTCAGAGACATCATGTTGGGTACGCGCCAAACTCCAGAGAGCAGTGGTGTTAGCGATGATGAGATTCACAAGATGATTCATGATGAGGTGGTTGCATCCATTCGTGCTGAAGTACCGGAGATGTTTGGGTCTATCAAGCCCATGCTGATTGAGACATTTGACGAGCGGTACGCTACTCTTACCGATGATGTTGTTGTTGCACCTACCGCATCTGTCATCGCTGCTAGACCACAGGGGGGTGACTCGTTGCTGTACTGGGAGTTCAGCAACACGAAGCCACTAGAGTTTGATGGGACTCAAGATCCGATAGCAACGATGAGATGGGTCTCTGACATTGAGGGATGCTTCTACACATGTTCTTGTCTGGAGCATCTGAGGGTAGAGTATGCACTGAACTAGCTTTGATTGGGAGCGAAGGACTGGTGGAAGTTTGTGACGGCTGAGTTTTCTTCTACAGAGCTTACCGCGGTGACTTGGGAGTGGTTCACCTCTATGTTTTGAGACGAGTATGTTCCCCCGGTGGAAAGGGAACGGTTGGCCTAGGAGTTCTTGTCCTTCAAGCAGGGGACTGAGTCTGTGATTTTGATCACATGGATGTTTCATGAGAGGGCGTTTTTTTTCCCTGAGCACATGTCTACCGAGCAGGCACGTATGAGCCGATATTTGAGCATTCTAAGGAGAGACATTCGTGAGTTCATGGAGAACTCGACATACCGAACATTTGTTGAGCTCCAAGAAAATGCTCTAAAGAGGGAGATTGAGCTAGAGACTCAGGCTAGGGAGGAGGCGGGGTCTCAGAAGAGGGATAGGCAGCCGACACAGTCTCAACCGGCGGCCAAGCAGGCAAAGCCCGCTGATTCGACATCGGGAGGTCAGAAGGGTCGCACTTGTGGGAAGTGCGGCAAGAGCCATGATGGGGTGTGCAGAGCAGGTGTGTGTTACAAGTGCGGAAGGAGGGGCATATCGCGAGGGATTGCCCCAGGGGATTTTCGGTTTGCTTCCATTGCAACCAGACTGGCCATAGCAAGGCCGAGTGCCCGCAGCTGCATCAGGGATGAGTGCAGGGATCTGCGCCTCCTACCACTCGAGCTACAGAGAGTCGGGCCGTGAAGGCCAAGGCACCGAAAGCTCGCGGTAGAGCCTTCCATTTGACAGCGGAGGAGGTCCTTGCAGCACCCGATGTTGTGGTTGGTATGTGATCTTTGTTGGGTTTTGAGCATTCTAACACTCCTAAGTGTACATGCAACCCTAAATACCTTGGATCTATGTTTTCTCTATTATACATGCAAATAAGAACTTCCAAGGTATTATCCTAATCTAGCATACAAAACAATGAATGTAACAAGATAGAATACATACCTCTTGATGTAGAAAGTCTTCATGAAGCTTGAGTGCTTAGTGCCCCAAGTGTGACACCTCAAATGGAATCACAATCATCAAAACACTTGGAATGATTTGAGAGAATTCTACACTCTTCAAAATCGGCTAGCCCTTTCTTCACTATCTCTAGTGGCCGATTTTTCCTCAATAATAAGATGCTTATATAGTTACACAATTAGGGTAAACTCTTAATTGTCATGGCTTTCCATTTCCTTGGATCCATGGGTACAAATACACCATGGAGCATCCATGGACCATCCTATGGGTTTTAGCCCAACTTGATTATCCATGGAGCATTAGCCCACTATACAAGTATGGATGATTTACACAATCAACCCATATATTTAATTAGTCTTCTTTTGATCACTTAATTAATCCTAGATTAATTCTTGATCAATACTAATTAAATAATCTTATTATTCTTATTATTAATATACTAGAACTTATAATATATTAATAACCATAAGTGTCTTATTTCTCTCATTCAAGTGCATGATGGTATGCAACCCAAATGGACCATGCCGGGTCGGGTCAAGTCTTACCAAATATAGTTATGGACTTAGACATTAATCCAACAGTCTCCCACTTGGATAAGTCTAAAACTATTATTGCGTATGACTTCAGGAACCAACCGGCAATCGTAGCTCTCAAAAGCTTCTGTCGAACTCTGACCTTGTCGATGAACTCTGACCTTTGTCAGTGACTTGTCCATTAGATAAGGGATCATATATTCCTCCATTCTAGATATCATATGGACTGAGACATGGATTATAATCATTCTCTCTGTCCATTTGTTGTTTCCCGATTTCCTATTTATGACAACTGACTAATTAAACAAATCAAATCAGTCCTGGCCCGGCCGAGCACTTCCATTTGTCATCATCAAATCATCGAGGGGCCCACAGATATCGCTTTTATCCCGAAGGTAAAAGGAACGGATAAACTTCGACTCATATGGCTTGTTCTACTACTTGTTGAATCATACACAAAGGCACGTTTTATAGCACAGAGTTACCAAATGCGGTTTCGTGCAATCAATGTACTATCAACTCATAGTAACAACTCATATCTCTAGGTTTGAAGAATATAAGATATTATCGTCTCATGATCACTCGTGATAAAATCCATGAAGTGATTCCAATGAGCGCGGGTTGAATCCAATACTCAGAACTTATGAGCACTCATGATTGTTGTAGCCTTGTCCAACACCTTAGACCTCTACAACCCATCATGACAGTCTTAATTCATATCTACTTCCAAAATATGACCGACTGTGGATGGTTTGAATAACTTAGTCATTCCGGAAGAATAACCCAGTTTATTCGGGAAGTCAAAACATGCAAAGTGAAACACAATAATAATAGAATCCAATATGGTATCAACCCTTTGAACATAAATAAAACACCTTTTATTTATCACCATATGATTACACATTATTCATTGTATACTGTTTCAGCTATCAACTTTAATCTTGAATTTAAAACAACAGCTGTCCCATGCTCCAAGCATGTACACTATGTTTTCTAAACACTAGTCATGCCACACACCAAGTATGCATACTATGTTTGTCTATGATCATTACTTTGTGAACTAGATCAATTGAACATAACTTCAATGATTCTCTTTTCACACTCCCAAATGCTTACTGCAAATGCAAGAATTCCAAATTCATGCCATTTACTGAAATCTGTTAGATTCTAAACTTATATGCATTGATCCTCTTGTAATTATTATGCACAAAGTCATAAAGACTTGACAACAAACATTACAGAGCATTCCAAAGGAGATCAGTTCCTTGGAAATATCCTTCTTGCATTAAGTTTCCTTAATCTTACACAGATTGAAAAATTCTAACTTTGAAACATTTCCAGATTCCATTTTGACTATCACTTCTGAACAAGAGTTGCCTCCTTACAGACTATGTCAGTATGGTCCTTCCAGAATTATCACTATACTTCCAATTGTCCTTGAGTAACCACTCTTTGGTAAACCTTAGATTGTCCTCGACAATTGTTTAATCCTTTTAGTCATATCCAGTTCTAAACCTTGTCCCTTCTTAATGCCCCAGGCATTTGGAAAATTTTAGAACGGATGAATATAGCACATGTAATCGATCCTATATCCGAAGCATATGGGACACGATTCATGATGTCTTACATAAAGACTAAACCAGTCTTTTGCTATAATATTTCCATTTCAATTTGCCAAGTTCTCATAATTCAGATTATGAAAAGGGATGCCGTAATCATAATCGAATTTTAGAACGCAAATAATGGACCCATATACAGAATTTCCATATGTTGAGCCATTCCAACATGAAATTCATATATATCCTTGACTAAATGATTAAAACCTCACGATCTAAGCTTATAGATTTGAGATGAAGCATAATTTCCTCTCCGTTAATTATAGCAAAACAACTTTTTCCCAATTGAAACTTTTGTTTTCTATAATTAACATTGCTAACTTGCAATACTTAACATAATTATCATGCTCCCACTAACATGATGATTATTAGCATAACACTTATGCTCCCACTAGCTTTGACATGTACTCAGAAATCAGCTGACTTTCTTACCAAAGTTCAGATTTCTGATACTAGATTGTTTTGATAAGTCTTTATCAAAATCATACACCTTCCCTTAGATAGCACACTTGTGTGTCTAAACAATTATGAAGAGGTATGCCGTAATCATAATGGTTAGACCTTTTTGCCACTTCTCACAAGTCCATGTTAGTGTGCCGGTTAACCACACGCGCTCCACTAACGACTTTGAGAATGCAAATATCACAATTGCTATCTAGATAAAATCTACTTAGTGAAAGCGTTTCCTCACCATCATTTTCATGAATCGGAGAGAAACCTTATGACACTTAGATTTATATGGTGTATGAGTTCCTACCCATATGAATTTGTCAAACCATAATCACAAGACAAAGATAATGACAAATCCAAAACCATATGGATTGAACTCAATCTTAACTTCTTGCCACCTGGCAGCTCAAGGGCCTGCCATTGCTTCCAAGTTGTTAGGCAACAAACTGAGAACTCTAAGAACTCATATGCAAAGCCAACTTTAACTGGAATGGGCACAGATATGTCAACACGATAGGTTATAAACCTCAAGTCGTGTGCTAGTGAAGAACTTGAGGTTTTATTCTTGATTATTTCTTGAGACTTTCAAGACTTTTAAGACTCCCACTGTCCTCTTGACATATAAGACTCCCTTGTCAAACATCCAAGAGATAGTGCGGATTCTAATCAAGAAAAACACTTTACCCAATTGGCCTAAGTTGGTCTTTGTTTTATCCAAAACATCACAACTTACCAATTTCAAATGTACAAGAGTAGAAAACTTTTACTCTTACATTTGACAAGTGTTTTAAACCTTCTTTAAGACATGTCACTCAAATGACAATCTTGGAGTATGACTCTAAGACTTGTATTGGAACGAAGTATGACTCATCTTCTTGATTTAACCATTTCAACAATTCAAGTTCCTCTTCTTAGTCATAAGAATGCACTAAGATTTCCTTAGAGAACTAATTTTGATATGGTTTCTTAATCATTAAGATGATCACAAAACTGATACTAAAGTACTCTCCCATCTTTTCAGATTTGAGAAACTTTTATCCTTCTGCCTTATTTGATTCTTCTTATCGATCTTTTGTGGTGGACTTAATCAGTGCACAAGAATGTGTACTCGATCCCTAAGTCCTTTACTTGACTCACACATCCATGTGAACAAGTAATTAGTCTTAATTTTCCAAAACTTGAAAGTTCTCATTCATCATGCTATACAACTTGCATGATTCCAAGTTCCGGTCCAATTGAAACTTGGGTGATAATAATCTTTCCTTATTTGGTAAATATAGACATTACCACAAATGAAAGAATCAACTTCATATTTCCACTCTTGCTCTTAATGGAATCATATAAGCAACAATTTTTCCTCAAAAGCCATTGTAAGGATATTTTAAAATAAATAAAATCAAAAAATTTTTCTTTTATTTTAAAACTTTGCGGAAAAACTTATCCTTACAATCCATATGAAAACTTGTTGTTATCTATTCCTTAAGCAATATCTCATAACTCCTAAGAAGTAGCTCAAGAATCCGATTTTTTCAAACTATGCGATAGAAATCCATCTACGCCATCAGATTCAGCATATTCTTTCTTTAAGTTTCTTCACATTTCTTTGATTCTTAAACATCACCATGTGACCCAGTCACATCATGTATCAAGAATCTCAGAATAGAAACTTCACAGAGTTAGATAGTGGACTTTACCTGAAGTAGAGTCAAACTTATTGACTTTAACATCCTTAGGTAAATTTGGCAGCTTCGCAACCAATGCCCCTTCCCTTGGCAATATAAACATATGGACCCTTTGATAATGGTACACGAGACTATCACAGACTTAGCTTTTCTCTTTACCATTTGGTCAACCGAGTTGACTATGGCCGATCCCTTTCCATTGGGAAGAGAATGCTTTACTGGATATCCAATGTCATCATTGTCAATGTCCATAAAGTTTTAGGAAGTTGATCTTAGCAAATAGATAAGATCATTAAGGGTCTTGTCATAGTCTGTTTCATAGGTGTCCCAAAGGAACTCACTATGTGACTTAGAAAGTGATTGAACCACCAACTTTCTCAAGACTTTGACACCCAACTCTCCCGGCTTGTCAATATGTGACTACATCTCCAAGATGTGTTCACACCTAGACCTTGCCTTGCCAATAGGGCTTGAGTGACCTTAAACTTTTCAAGAACTTGTGGGTTAGGGAGAATAATTGGAGGAGGAGAAAGAAGTATGATATCCATGGGACATCATCTTCATTAGGAAACCTTGTTTCAAGAGATTTGGGAAGATCATAAGTGTCTAAACCAGACATCTTTTGGGAGATATTCAAGATAGTTGATCTTAAGTCCTTAATATGACACCCAATATGAAATATTAAGGCTAGGACCCAACAAACTATTTTATAACTTAGAAGAGGTATGCCGTAATCCAAGCTATAAAATATTTGAAGGTAGGTGAATGACGATTCACCAATTTCCACCAAGATAAACGAAATGTATTATTAGGTTTTAATTGGTTTTGAAACTCCTAGATCTTTGAGATTCATTGAACTTTTCAAAGGCATGTTTCAATCTCGAGTGTGCCCTTCAGGTTTTGTGACTGGGATGCCGAGGATCACAAAACAAGGTGTGAAGTAACCATGCAAATCACTTGGTACCCTTAATAAATTACCCCTCAATCGATGTGCCGGTTAACCACACACGCTCCATCGATACTATGATAAATATTAAGTCACCCTTTACCTACCTTGTTAAGTCCAAGTTAGTGTGCCGGTTAACCACACACGCTCCACTAACGACTTAGACAAAGTGTAAAGTGTAATTTCATGGATTAGCACCTTATTCACATTTTTCCTAAGTAACTAAGATTGGGTATTATTAAGAGTTTAGTTACTTAGTATTTTTCATTAATACTTTTAATGAAGGGAGAATTCTAGTCCTGTCAAACCCGTTCGGCTAACGACCCTCCACCAGTCAAGCAAGCGGTGGGTGAGAGTGGACACCCATTAAGTTGCCATTTTATAGGCAACAACCTTATACCCACCTTATAGACCGGCTTCGTGAATGAGGCGTACTAGTGGTAAGACTGACTTTACTCTTATACATATATATATTATTAACTTATAATATTATAAAGTATAAGGGTTGAATTTTAACTTTTAAAATTCTAAGGGCTAACTTGGAATTAAAGTATTCATAAGTGAAAACTTTACAAATTCCAAAACTTGAGGGCAAGTTTTGAAACTATTCAAAACTAATTAATTCCATAACTTTTGTGTTTAAAGTAGTTTTAATCCAAAAACTCTTCAAGTTCCATAACTTGAGGACAAGTTATGGAAGACTTTAAACTAATAAAAGAATTAACTTTTCTTTATTTTATAACTTATGGAATTAATTAAGGTTACACCTTTTTTTATTTTATTTTATTTTATTAAATGAAGAGACTCTTGGTCCTCCATAACTTGAGGACAAGTTATGGAGTCATAAAACCTTTTAATTAGAACTAGACTCTTCATTTTTGTAACCTTTGCCAATTTTTATGAGTTTTATGATTCTTAAATGTGACTTTTCATATAACTTGAGGACAAGTTACAAAAACACATTTTAGAATCAATTCTTAGATTAATTTGGATTAAAACCAACTATCACATAATTTTCATCATTAATCTAAATTCACTCATAAAACAAGATAACACAAAAAACTTTTGGTGATCCATAACTTATTCTTAAGTTATGTAATCTTTTAAAACATTAACACCAAATTTTGTAACTCCAAAAAAACTTTGAATCAATTTTTTTTTTTAAAACCTTTTCATATCCATAACTTATGGAGGTTTCAAAAAATAAAACTCTTTAGATCAAACTTTTAAAACTAATAAAATAATCATATTATTTTATCTTTTATTAAATTTGACCTAATTCAACTCATAAAGCAAATTATTCAAATTTTACAAATAATTAGTTTTTCACAAGAACAAGTAATTATCGTAAAATTTGACAAACTTCATGTTTTTTTTTTCTTTTTTTTTCAACTTTGAAAATAAAATATTTGCATCAATATAACAGAAAACAACCCGTGGCTCTGATACCACTGTTGGGTTTTGAGCATTCTAACACTCCTAAGTGTACATGCAACCCTAAATACCTTGGATCTATGTTTTCTCTATTATACATGCAAATAAGAACTTCCAAGGTATTATCCTAATCTAGCATACAAAACAATGAATGTAACAAGATAGAATACATACCTCTTGATGTAGAAAGTCTTCATGAAGCTTGAGTGCTTAGTGCCCCAAGTGTGACACCTCAAATGGAATCACAATCATCAAAACACTTGGAATGATTTGAGAGAATTCTACACTCTTCAAAATCGGCTAGCCCTTTCTTCACTATCTCTAGTGGCCGATTTTTCCTCAATAATAAGATGCTTATATAGTTACACAATTAGGGTAAACTCTTAATTGTCATGGCTTTCCATTTCCTTGGATCCATGGGTACAAATACACCATGGAGCATCCATGGACCATCCTATGGGTTTTAGCCCAACTTGATTATCCATGGAGCATTAGCCCACTATACAAGTATGGATGATTTACACAATCAACCCATATATTTAATTAGTCTTCTTTTGATCACTTAATTAATCCTAGATTAATTCTTGATCAATACTAATTAAATAATCTTATTATTCTTATTATTAATATACTAGAACTTATAATATATTAATAACCATAAGTGTCTTATTTCTCTCATTCAAGTGTATGATGGTATGCAACCCAAATGGACCATGCCGGGTCGGGTCAAGTCTTACCAAATATAGTTATGGACTTAGACATTAATCCAACAATCTTTTGCATATTATTTTGTTTATATATAGTGCTTGTTTGTGATATGTTTAGGTACTTTTCTTGTGAGTTCTATACCTGCATTGGAGTTGTTTGACTCGGGTGCGAGTCGATCCTTCGTATCGCTAGCATTTAGTCGTCACATCAGTAGCCGACGTGAGGCATTGAGTTGACCTTTGAGAGTCTCCATAGCTGATGAGCATGTTGTTTTTTTGCGACTGATGTGTCCGGGGATGTGTGCTTGAGATTTTTGGAGTCGAGTTTCTGATAGATTTGGTACCTATCGTGATGGGGGATGTCTGTGTCATCGTGGGCATGGATTGGTTGGCACAATTCGGAGATATGATCGACTATGAGCGACAGCAGGTGACCATCCGAAACCCTAGTGGGGGAGTACTTACAGTATTCGGCGAGGGTACCCGATCAGGGTCAGCATTTTGTTCGGCTGCTCGAGTGAGGCAGAGCTTGCAGTAGGGTTGCATGGGTTTTCTGGTGTACGTGTCGAATACGTGGGATGTTATGGAGAGACTGAATGTTATCGCTGAGGTTCCGGTGGTTAGCGAGTTTCCAGACATTTTCCCCAAGGAGTTACCGGGTGTGCCTCCTGAGAGGCAGGTGGAGTTTCGCATTGATTTGCTTCCAGGGGCGGCACCTATCGCCAAGGCACCATGTCGCCTTCGCCGCCAGAAATATAGGAGTTATTCTCGCAGCTTCGGGAGCTGTTGGGAAAGGGATTTATTCGGTCGAGTAGCTCGCCATGGGGAGCACCATCCTTTTTGTCAAGAAAAAGGATGGTTCACACCGTATGTGTATTGATTACCACGAATTGAACAAGCTAACGGTCAAAAACTGTTATCCCCTCCCAAGGATCGACGATCTATTCGATCAGTTGCAGGGTGCATCTTGGTTTTCCAAGATTGATTTGAAGTCTAGTTATCATCAGATGAGCATTCGTGAGGAGGATATTCAGAAAACAACATTTAGAACTCGTTATAGGCATTATGACTTCGTGGTGATGCCTTTTGGGCTCACCAATGCACCAGCAGTGTTCATGGATCTCATGAACCGGGTATACAGGCCTATGTTGGATCCTTCAGTGATCATTTTCATCGACGATATTTTGGTGTATTCGAGGTCTAGAGAGCAGCATGAGGAGCATTTGAGAGAGGTTCTCTAAGTATTGAGATCGGAGAGGCTTTATGCCAAATTCTCCAAGTGTAATTTCTGGTTATGAGAGGTCTAATTCTTAAGACACCTTGTTAACTAGAATGGGATTTTGGTCGACTCGGCAAAGTTTGAGGTGGTTATGAGTTGGGAGGTGCCGAGATCCCTCACTGAGATCAGGAGTTTTCTGGGGTTGGCCGGCTACTACCGGAGGTTTATCGGAGATTTCTCCAAGATTTCTACTCCTCTCACCAAGTTGAACCGGAAGGGTGCTACTTTTATTTGGGGTCCCGATCAGCAGACCTCATTTGAGACTCTTCGCTAGAGATTGTGTGAAGCTCCAGTGTTAGCTCTTCCTATGAGAATGGAGGACTTCGTGGTTTACTGTGATGCATCTATATCTGGGTTAGGTGCAGTGTTTATGCAGAGAGGGCATGTGATAGCATATGCATCGAGGCAGTTGAAGCCTCACGAGACAAGGTATCTCGCCCACGGTTTAGAGTTGGGGGCAGTGGTATTCGCCCTCACGATCTAATGTCACTACTTGTACAGGGTTTGGTGTACCATTTTGTCACACCCCCAAACCAGAACGGCGGAATCGTTCGGGGGCGGAGGACATCATATTCAGTATCATAACAGTTCATAGAAAGGAAAGTACACACCACCATAATATAAATATGTTTGAAAAGTTTACATGATTGTAGGTGTTACATGTTTGCAAAAGAAATCAAATATAAAATGGTGATCCAAAATATGTTACTAACGCCAGTGCGTTAGTCTTCAGAAGTAGTTGCTACCTGGCTAGCGGTTTCCTGTGAATATAAGTTATTTCAAAGAAAAAGTGTCAACATTTAAGTTGGTGAGTTCATAAGTAGTGTTTTGAGAAGATGTATGCCATTCGAAAGTGTTTGCATGTTTTCCAGAAAAAAAACCTTATTTTCCTATAAAAGTATGAAATGCATATGAATGCTTGTGATGTGAATTACAACTAATTGTACCGAGAAAATCCCTTATTTTCCTATTAGTTGTTTGGTTTGTATACAGGAAAAACCCTTATTTTCCTGACATAACTGGCAGTCTTTAAGACCGAAAATCGCAAGCAAGCGACGTGCTTGTAAGTCGTGTCATAGTTTTACATAGTAAAGCTATACGAAAATCGCCCTTATTAAATGAAGAATAGTTTTAATGACTACTTGTTCATAAAAGCATAATACCATAATAATTGTATATCCGATGAGTTTTATAACCATACTAAACATAATATGCCTGTAGCGACGTTCTTCAGGCGTCGTAGCGTTATGACAACTGTCACCCCAAAAGACGGACTGTAGCTAACAGTCAGGGCGCGGGATCATGACTTCCCGTATAGATCTATACACATTTGACACGTTCTCCGAACGGGAGACTCTGGTTATAGACAGGACTTGTAGCATTATTTTCTAATAAAGAAAGTAACGTTTGAAGATATACACGACTCATGGATTCTCAACTAAGTCCGTAATAAGGTAGTAGTTTGTATGCAAAATTTAACCTCTTTCACAATGTTTGACAAAGCATAAATCATAAGTTCTTTTAAATGCATAAAATGACTTAGTAAAGAATGTTACCCTTGATATGATGTTTTTGTATGTAAACGTATAAATAAAACATATTTCTATTTATAAACATATTATATCTCAAGAGGGTAAAGCTGTGTTGTGAGGGGTTTTGTATCATAATAACTTCACAAGATAGTTAAAACAACAGTATGAAAAGTATATCAAAAGGTTAATGTTTCACACGATTTTAGCCATGTGTTTACTTGTATTCCTCCCCAAAAAGAGTATAAAACATTTAAAATGTATTTAAAGAGTGTTCGAAGGGGATATGAACTCACTTGATAGTTTGAAGATTGTGAGGTGGAAAACCGGGCAGAGTTTCGTCTCGGGAAACTGATTTTTCTTGGGATTCTCGGGAATCTCGGGAGTAGAATCGGCCTTCGGGACTTGAGCCAAAAAGACCAGGGCTTCGGGTTTGAACGGACACGGAAAACGAGGAAATGCTGAGAGAGAGAGAAGAGAAATGAACACTTTCTTTGGAAACCCTCGCATTCTATTTATAGGAAGGCTGGTCTGCCTCGGTACGCGGGGCGTACGCTCGTACGCGCTGCGTACGCGTACGTCATGCATGACCGAAGCCTCGACTGCCTCGGTTCGGATGGGACGGGTTCTTGGGTTCTCGGGTCGGATGGGACGGGTTGCTGGGGAGGTGGGTCGGATGGGACGCCGGGTCGGATGGGACGTCGGGTCGGACGGGTCGGACGGGTCGGCTTCCTCGGATAAGGCGACGTGGACGATCCGAGGCCAATCCTCTCGGTTACGCGGGGCGTACAGGAGTACGCAGCGCGTACTTCGGAGAAGGACGCTGACTCCTCTTCGGATAATATCCGAATTTTGATTTAAATAAATAATTAATTTATTTAATAAACTTCAAAAATCCATATCTTCTTCATACGAACTCCGTTTTCGATGGTCTTTATATCCACGCGTAGGTGAGACTACGATCTACAACTTTCGTTTAGACTCCGTTGGCAAATTCCAAAATTATTATTATTATTTTTTTTTATTTATTTTATAACTAATCGTTTTTAAGGAATTTCTTTGAAAAATCATAACTTCCTCATGCGAAGTCAGATTTGGACGTTCTTTATATATTTGGAACCTTTAAGATGATATCTACCACATAGCGTATTCCAAATCAGAGCTTTTGAATAATTCATTTATCGACTATATTCCCATTACATTCAAAAGGGGTTACAAGACTCGGTTTATAATGCCTGGAAATAACGGGTTGTTACATCATCCCCCCGTTAGAGGGAATTTCGTCCCGAAATTTAATACAAGGTAAGAGTTTTAGGGGCTGAGGAAGAGATGCGGATACTTCTGTAGCATTTGGTCTTCCCGTTCCCATGTGAATTCGGGTCCTCTCTTAGCATTCCATCGAACTTTTACTATTGGAATGCGACTCTGCTTGGTCCTTTTAACCTCCCTATCCATGATCTCGACAGGTTCTTCCACAAAGTTAAGATTTTCGTTTAACGCGATTTCATCGAGTGGAATTACAAGTGTTTCGTCGGATAAACACTTTTTCAGGTTCGACACGTGGAATACTGGATGCACTTTGTTAAGCTCGTTTGGAAGTTGGAGTTTGTAGGCCACTGGACCAACTCTCGAAATGATTTCGAAGGGTCCAATGTACCTGGGATTTAGCTTTCCACGCTTCCCAAAGCGTATCATGCCTTTCCAGGGTGAGACCTTCAGTAGCACACGGTCGCCAATCTGGAATTCCAAGGGTTTACGTCTCCTGTCGGCATAGCTCTTTTGCCTATCCCTTGAGGACTTCAGTCGTTCTCGTATTTGCACGATCTTTTCGGTAGTCTCTCTGATGATCTCTGGACCAGTAAGGGTGCTTTTAGTGACTAGACCTTTTGCCAATTGGGTGTCGCCCACTTCCGTCCAGCACAGGGGTGATCTGCACTTACGGCCGTAAAGGGCTTCGAACGGAGCGGTCTTGATACTAGTATGATAACTATTGTTATAAGAGAACTCGATCAAAGGCAAGTGAATATCCCATGCCTTGCCAAAGTCGATTACACATGCTCGCAACATGTCTTCCAAGGTTTGGATCGTCCTCTCACTCTGTCCGTCAGTCTGAGGGTGGTATGCTGTACTCATGTCCAACCTTGTTCCCATGGATTTTTGCAGTGATTGCCAAAATCTGGAAGTGAACCTGCTGTCTCTATCTGAGATGATGGACATTGGTACTCCATGAAGTCGTACGATCTCCCGGATGTAGGTTCTTGATAGTTTTTCCATCCTATCGGTTTCCTTGATAGGTAAGAAATGGGCTGACTTGGTTAATCTGTCGACGATTACCCAAATAGTATCTTGGCCACTCTGAGTTTTGGGCAGTTTGGTTATGAAGTCCATGGAAATCTGCTCCCATTTCCACTCAGGTATTTCAGGTTGTTGGAGTAGGCCTGCGGGTTTTTGGTGTTCTATTTTTATTTTGGCGCAAGTTAAACACTTGCCCACGTACGTAGCGATCTCCGCTTTCATGTTTAGCCACCAGTAGAGTTGCTTGAGATCTAGATACATCTTGTCTGACCCTGGGTGTACGGAGTATGGGGTCCTGTGTGCCTCGCTCATAACTACCTCTCTGAATCCCCCAAACTTTGGTGTCCAGATCCGGTTCATGAGGTAGCGTGCTCCGTCACTCTTGATTTCTAAGTTCTTGTCCATTCCCCTAAGGGCCTCACCTGCCACGTTTTCGGGTTTCAAGGCCTCTAATTGAGCTTCCTTGATTTGCGTTGATAGGTGCGAATGGATCGACATAGCTAATGACTTCACTCTCCGGCCTGAGTACTCCTTTCGACTAAGGGCATCGGCTACGACGTTTGCCTTTCCCGGATGATAGCGAATATCGCATTCGTAATCACTGAGTAGCTCGACCCATCGCCGTTGTCTCATGTTGAGCTCCTTCTGATCGAAAATGTGTTGTAAGCTCTTGTGGTCGGTAAAGATAGTGCTCTTCGTTCCATACAAGTAATGTCTCCAGATCTTCAGAGCAAACACTACTGCTCCTAGTTCAAGATCGTGGGTCGTGTAGTTAACCTCATGTGTTTTCAACTGTCTCGAGGCGTAGGCGATGACCTTACCTCGCTGCATCAGAACACATCCGAGTCCTTGGTTTGATGCATCGCAATAAACTACGAAGTCTTCTATTCCTTCGGGAAGGGATAGTATTGGTGCGGTGCACAAGGCTCGTTTGAGCGTTTGGAACGCTCTTTCTTGTTTCTCTTCCCAGTCAAAGGCTACACCTTTCTGGGTTAGGGTTGTAAGAGGCTTCGCTATTCGTGAGAAGTTCTGAATGAACCTGCGGTAGTAGCCAGCGAGACCTAGAAATTGGCGAATTTCTGTAGGAGTCTTCGGTGCTGACCAGTTCTCAATGGCCTTAATTTTGGCTGGGTCCACGTGGATTCCCTCTTCGCTTACCACGTGTCCTAAGAATTCGACTCTTCGGATCCAAAATTCACATTTCGAGAACTTCGCATAAAGTTTCTCTTTTCGTAATATCCCTAGAACTTGTCGCAGATGATCGCCATGCTCTTTCTTACTTCGGGAGTAGATCAGGATGTCGTCAATGAAAACGATGACGAACTGATCCAAGTAAGGTCGGCATACTCTATTCATCAGATCCATGAAGACTGCGGGCGCATTGGTCAATCCGAATGGCATCACCACGAACTCGTAATGTCCGTAACGAGTTCGGAAGGCGGTCTTCGGCACATCCTCCTCTAGCACTCGTAACTGGTGATACCCGGATCTCAGATCAATCTTAGAAAAATAGTTCGCCCCTTGCAGTTGGTCGAATAGATCATCTATGCGCGGTAGAGGATAACGATTCTTTACCGTCAGTTTGTTGAGTTCTCTGTAGTCGATGCACATTCTGAACGATCCATCCTTCTTTTTCACAAACAACACGGGTGCTCCCCATGGTGAGAAGCTCGGTCTGATGAATCCTTTTTCCAGTAGTTCATTCAGTTGACTGGATAGCTCCTGCATCTCTGTCGGGGCTAATCGATAGGGTGCTTTGGCTACTGGGGTAGCTCCGGGAATCAGGTCGATTCTGAATTCGACTTGTCTTACGGGTGGTATCCCTGGAAGGTCCTCGGGAAATACATCGGGAAAATCGCATACGTCGGGCACATCCTTGATGTCCCGGACTTCGCGTTTCACGTCTACAACATGTGCAAGAAATGCGTGACACTCCTTTCGTAAGTGCTTCTGAGCTTGGATACTTGAGATGATTCTAAGAGTGGTACTAGGTTTGTCGCCCAAGACAAGGAAGGTTTCGCCGGTTGGCAGATTAAGGCGAACGGCCTTATCGTAACATAGAATGTCCGCACGATGTGAACTCAGCCAATCCATGCCAATGATGACATCGAAACTCTTAATCGAGACTGGCATGAGGTTGATTTGAAAGGGATTATCGTTTAGAGTTAGGGTGCAGTTTAAGTATATCTCTTTAGTGCCTTCAGTTTTCCCGTTGGCCATTTCTACTATGAACGGTTCACTTAATGATTGTGGTATTGGTTTTAGCATGCTTTTAAAGTCGTGACTCACAAAACTCCTTTCCGCTCCACTATCAAACAAAATGCATGCATACGAGTTATCGAGAAGAAACGTACCCGTAACAACAGTAGGGTCCGCAATGGCTTCATCTTGTCCCATTGCGAAAACTCGGCCTCTTCCGCCGGTATTCCTGTTGTTTGCCTTCGGGCAGTCCTTGCGGTAGTGCCCTGTGCTCCCGCACTCAAAGCAAGCGCGGCTTACTCCGGTATTAGCAGTGGGGGCGGATTGTTGGGTTGGCTCCTTGCAATAGCGGGCTGTATGACCCTTCTTATTGCACCTGGTGCATTGAAGGCCATGACAGGGACTGTGATGGTGGAAGTTGCACTGGTTACATTTCGGTAGCTTTCCATTGTATGAACTTGTGGGGGCAGAGTTGGTAGGTACAGTAATAGCGTGGGTTGCTATCACTTGTTGTTTCTTGGGGTTCTCCTGGAGGATTTGTCCCCTCCTCTTGTTCCAAGGCCTAATCTGTCCCTGAGCCTCCCTAGGTGGATTTGCGGCTGTTGTGATGGTACTCTGTTTCGCTCCGTGATCGATGAGTCGTTGCGCCAGGCGTTTAGCGCTGTTGTAGGTGATAGGGTTGGAGGCTAGGACATGCCCTTGAATCTGGGGTGACAACCCCCAAATGTACCTTTCGACCTTCTTTGATTCTGGGTTGACCATGGTAGGGCACAAAGCAGCGAGATCGTTGAACCTAGCTGTGTAAGCGACTAGGTCAGACCCGACCATTTTCAAATTCCAGAGTTCCTGCTCAAGCTTTTGCACTTCACCCCTTGGGCAGTATTCTTCCAGTAGTAGTACCTTCAGTTCTTCCCAACTCATGGCGTTAGCGACAGTGAGCGTCACTGAGTTCACATGGCTTTTCCACCAAGTGAGGGCTCGATCTATGAAGGTGCAAGCAGCGAACTTAACCTTGCTTGTTTCTTGGCACGAGCAGATCTCGAAGACCGTTTCGGTCTTTTCGAACCATTGCATTAGTGCAATGACTCCGCCACTGCCATTAAAAGTCTTTGGCTTCGAGTTGGAGAACTCCTTGTAAGTACACTCTCTAACTTGGCCCTGGCCGGTGCCACTATTGGGATGATTCGTGCTGCTTCCTGTACCTCCATTGGCATTGGAGTTTATTTGAGAGAGGGCTACTGCTACTGCTGCTGTGATAGCAGCCTGGACCATTGCCGGATCATAAGTTAGTGGTGGAGGTGGTGGTGGGGTTGCGTTGGTACGTGCTGATCTACGAGGAGGCATCGCTCTGTCAAAAGGAAAAATGAGATATTATGAGTTTTGGTGGTTGTGAGTTGAATGATATTGAGTTAACTGCCTTAAATAGATTAAGAATTTGGTTTGATCAACAATGGGTTTTGAGCTTGATTTATTAATAACGTTTGAATGGATGCACTTATGAGTTGAACGGAATACACATATTTAAAACCAGAAAAAGGGGGGGGGGTATGCCCTATATATATAAAACATATAGTTGTGTTACATCCGAGTTTAGACAAAACTTTTTGACCTTTCTAAAGGTCTCCGATTACAGAAAGTTTTAACGAAAAGAAAATTCTTATCCGAAGTCCTAATTTATAACAAAATTTGAAATCCTGGCAGGCACTACTTGCGACGTAGGTTGCGCTTGGAGCTTGACTCCGCATCTGATTGCTTCGATTCCATTAGGCGTCGATCAAAAGCGGCTTGTTGCTCCCTTAACTCGGCTAGGGCTGCAATTATCTGTGCCTGAAATGCCTCAGACTGGAGTTGGACATTATCTTGTATCTTGTCCAGCCTACGGATATCAGAAGTGTGAACCTGCACTTCCACGTTGATATCCCGGAGTCGGCTTGCTTGTACTCCGGACTGATAGGACTGATTGGCTAACTTACCCACCATTACCGGGAGTGCTCGATCAGCCGAACTGCCACCGCGGACATCGTAGAAGTCCCGACACATGCCGTAGGGAGGGCGTATGCCTTGTTGTTGGCTCCAATGATGTAGGTGACTTCCCCAGACGGGAGTGGGTCCTTGGAAGTTCCTCACATGGACAGGAGGTTGAATGGGTGGTGGATCGATCACTTCAGGTTCTGAATCAGTACCGGAGTCATCACCCAATTCTATGGGTTCCTCATCCTCTTCTGGATCATCTTCGATCCATCCTCCGTTGCCTTGGTTGGGAAAGTAGGGGTCATTGGGGTGGTGAAATCCAGCCATTTGACTGTACGAGAAATAGGGTCATAAGAATTGAATAAAGTCGGAACATGCAAAACATGTGAGTTAGTTTAAATAGCAATTACTCCTATAGCATTTAAATTATTGTGTTTGATTCTAATAACGGTTTGGTAAGTTTTTAAAATTTGTTGTCCACTGCAGACACCCCTCGGCACACGTTAGTCGGCTCTCGGACAAATATAGTTGATCAGGCTATATCCTTCCCAGTTCCGATTACGTGTCCCAAGGCGTACCTGTACTGTACAACTCATTAATAATACTTCTAATATGGTACGATGTGGAACTGTTATTTATTACTAAATGAATGCATGCTTACTTACAAAAACTAAATAGATTTAATTTCAAAAGTATGACTCTTCTCAGAGTGTTTTTGCCCAGTTGAGTTTATAGTTGTATAAAAAAAATGGTTTTGATATACTTAATTCACTATAAACGATGCTCTGATACCAATCTGTCACACCCCCAAACCAGAACGGCGGAATCGTTCGGGGGCGGAGGACATCATATTCAGTATCATAACAGTTCATAGAAAGGAAAGTACACACCACCATAATATAAATATGTTTGAAAAGTTTACATGATTGTAGGTGTTACATGTTTGCAAAAGAAATCAAATATAAAATGGTGATCCAAAATATGTTACTAACGCCAGTGCGTTAGTCTTCAGAAGTAGTTGCTACCTGGCTAGCGGTTTCCTGTGAATATAAGTTATTTCAAAGAAAAAGTGTCAACATTTAAGTTGGTGAGTTCATAAGTAGTGTTTTGAGAAGATGTATGCCATTCGAAAGTGTTTGCATGTTTTCCAGAAAAAAAACCTTATTTTCCTATAAAAGTATGAAATGCATATGAATGCTTGTGATGTGAATTACAACTAATTGTACCGAGAAAATCCCTTATTTTCCTATTAGTTGTTTGGTTTGTATACAGGAAAAACCCTTATTTTCCTGACATAACTGGCAGTCTTTAAGACCGAAAATCGCAAGCAAGCGACGTGCTTGTAAGTCGTGTCATAGTTTTACATAGTAAAGCTATACGAAAATCGCCCTTATTAAATGAAGAATAGTTTTAATGACTACTTGTTCATAAAAGCATAATACCATAATAATTGTATATCCGATGAGTTTTATAACCATACTAAACATAATATGCCTGTAGCGACGTTCTTCAGGCGTCGTAGCGTTATGACAACTGTCACCCCAAAAGACGGACTGTAGCTAACAGTCAGGGCGCGGGATCATGACTTCCCGTATAGATCTATACACATTTGACACGTTCTCCGAACGGGAGACTCTGGTTATAGACAGGACTTGTAGCATTATTTTCTAATAAAGAAAGTAACGTTTGAAGATATACACGACTCATGGATTCTCAACTAAGTCCGTAATAAGGTAGTAGTTTGTATGCAAAATTTAACCTCTTTCACAATGTTTGACAAAGCATAAATCATAAGTTCTTTTAAATGCATAAAATGACTTAGTAAAGAATGTTACCCTTGATATGATGTTTTTGTATGTAAACGTATAAATAAAACATATTTCTATTTATAAACATATTATATCTCAAGAGGGTAAAGCTGTGTTGTGAGGGGTTTTGTATCATAATAACTTCACAAGATAGTTAAAACAACAGTATGAAAAGTATATCAAAAGGTTAATGTTTCACACGATTTTAGCCATGTGTTTACTTGTATTCCTCCCCAAAAAGAGTATAAAACATTTAAAATGTATTTAAAGAGTGTTCGAAGGGGATATGAACTCACTTGATAGTTTGAAGATTGTGAGGTGGAAAACCGGGCAGAGTTTCGTCTCGGGAAACTGATTTTTCTTGGGATTCTCGGGAATCTCGGGAGTAGAATCGGCCTTCGGGACTTGAGCCAAAAAGACCAGGGCTTCGGGTTTGAACGGACACGGAAAACGAGGAAATGCTGAGAGAGAGAAGAGAAATGAACACTTTCTTTGGAAACCCTCGCATTCTATTTATAGGAAGGCTGGTCTGCCTCGGTACGCGGGGCGTACGCTCGTACGCGCTGCGTACGCGTACGTCATGCATGACCGAAGCCTCGACTGCCTCGGTTCGGATGGGACGGGTTCTTGGGTTCTCGGGTCGGATGGGACGGGTTGCTGGGGAGGTGGGTCGGATGGGACGCCGGGTCGGATGGGACGTCGGGTCGGACGGGTCGGACGGGTCGGCTTCCTCGGATAAGGCGACGTGGACGATCCGAGGCCAATCCTCTCGGTTACGCGGGGCGTACAGGAGTACGCAGCGCGTACTTCGGAGAAGGACGCTGACTCCTCTTCGGATAATATCCGAATTTTGATTTAAATAAATAATTAATTTATTTAATAAACTTCAAAAATCCATATCTTCTTCATACGAACTCCGTTTTCGATGGTCTTTATATCCACGCGTAGGTGAGACTACGATCTACAACTTTCGTTTAGACTCCGTTGGCAAATTCCAAAATTATTATTATTATTTTTTTTTTATTTATTTTATAACTAATCGTTTTTAAGGAATTTCTTTGAAAAATCATAACTTCCTCATGCGAAGTCAGATTTGGACGTTCTTTATATATTTGGAACCTTTAAGATGATATCTACCACATAGCGTATTCCAAATCAGAGCTTTTGAATAATTCATTTATCGATGATATTCCCATTACATTCAAAAGGGGTTACAAGACTCGGTTTATAATGCCTGGAAATAACGGGTTGTTACACATTTACACAGACCACAAGAGCTTGAAGTATATGATGGATCAAGCTAACCTGAATATGCTCCAAAGAAGATGGTTGGACATGGTAAAACATTATGATTGTGAGATTTTGTATCACTCGGGCAAGGCTAATGTGGTAGACGATGCCCTGAGTCGCAAGGTGTAGAGTGCCCCGATTCAGGATATATGCATGAGGATGAAAGTTATGACTCCGATATTGGATACCATTAGAGAGGCCCAGGGAGAGGCCATGAGACTGGAGAACCGCAAGAAAGAGTGGATGATTGGCCAGGTATCCGAGTTTGTGATGGATAGCCAGAGACTTATGACCTTTCGAGGTCGGATTTGGGTGCCTTATATGGGCGAAGCTCGTAGCACTCTAATGGAGGAGGCACAGAGGTCGAGATTTTCGATCCATCCCGGGACCACTAAGATGTATTTGGATCTGAAAAGAGACTGTTGGTGGCCATGTATGAAGAGAGATGTAGTGTGGGTAGTAGAGAGGTGCTTCACCTACCGTTGGATCAAGGCAGAGCACCAACGTCCACATGGTCCATTGCAGCCTTTGGAGATTCCCCAGTGGAACTGGGAGCAGATCTCGATGGACTTTATCACCAAATTACCGAGGATGGCATGTGGAGTTAACGTGATCTGGGTGATTGTGGATTGGTTGACAAAGATTGCTCACTTCCTTGCTATTAGTGAGAGCTCTTCTGCTGAGAAGCTGGCAGAGATTTAAGTGCGAGAGGTGGTAGCTCGGCATGGAGTGCCGACGTCCATAGTGTTAGACTGGGATGTGTGTTTTACTTCCAGATTCTAGAAGAAGTTCCATGAGGAGTTAGGAACGCGATTGCATTTTAGTTCCGCCTACCATCCACAGAAAGACGGACAGAGTGAGCGGACGATACAGACGCTCGAGGACATGCTCCGATTATGCATTATTGATTTCAATGGGAGTTGGGACTCATACCTACCCTTGGTTGAGTTTTCCTATAATAACAGCCATCACTCGAGCATCGGTATGCCTCCCTTTGAGCTTCTCTATTTGAGGAGGTGTCGTACACCCTTCTGCTGGGGAGAGGTGGGGCAGAGAGTTATGGGTGGCACTGAGATAGTGTTGAAGACAACCGAGCAGATTCAGTAGGTCAGATAGAGGTTGAAAATGGCTCAGAGTTGTCAGAGGAGTTATGCGGACATACGGTGATCCGAGCTTGAGTTCCAGGGCGGAGATTTTGTGCTTCTGAAAGTTTCCCCATGGAAAGGAGTTATCCGGTTTAGGAAGAGAGGAAAGTTGGGGCCTCGATATATTAGACCTTTTAGGGTGATTGCCATGGTAAGCAAGGTAGCGTATCAGCTGGAGCTACCTGAGGAATTAAGCTAGATCCATCGCACTTTCTACGTGTCCCAGTTGAGGAAGTGTGTGGCTGATGAGACGGGAGTAGTGCCATTAGAGGACATTCAGGTGGATGTGAGCCTGAATTACATTGAGAGGCCGATCGTGACCTAGATCGGAAAGTGAAGGTTCTGAGGAACAAGGAAGGGCCCATGGTTCAGGTCCAGTGGCAGCATCGGGAGGGGTCTAATTTGACTTAGGAACCGAAGTCGGAGATGCGAGAGCAGTACCCCAAGTTATTTGCGAAGCCAGACTTCGAGGGCGAAGTCTGATTCTTGTGGGGGAGAATTGTAACATCCAAGAATTTAGGTATATCTCTTTGGTCCTTTTCTTTCCTCAATTGTCAAAATTAGTCCTTGAAATAAATGTTTGGCTTTTGAGTACGCTCGGCGTAAGGGAGAGTACATTGCGCGTACTCATGAGCGTATTCTTGACGGGGATTCTACCCAGTACGCTTGGCGTACCATAGTGTACGTTGGGTGTACTAGGTTCTGATTGAAACCCTAATTGTGGGGGTGAGCCCTATATAAGGAACATTATGGCCTCAATTTTAGCCACCATTTCCAGAGAGCAAAACCTTATGTGTTCCCTAACCCTCGTTCTAGAGCTTGTGTGAGTGTGGTTGAGCTTGAAAGTGTTCTTGTGTGCTTTTGAAGAGAAGGAGGTGCCATTGAAGGAGCTAGACTTAGAGGGTAAGCTTTGGATCTGAACTTTCTGAGGTTAGAGCATCATTTAGAGGTGAAAAGCTTGGAGCTTTCTCAATCTTCTTGATTTGTGCATCATGGACCATTTCTAGGGTTTTTGTCCCAAAGTTGGAGACTTTATGAGTCAAGGAGCTCTATAGACCTTGATATGTCCATATTTAGTGTATAAAGTGTTATAGATCCATAAAAATCCAATCTTGGATTTTAGGAGTGAGCCACATGAGGTATGAGCTCTTTAGTGAAGGAAGTAGTGTGTTTTGGATGATGAGGACCTTTACAGCCATGCAAAGGCGTAAAGTCTTCGATTTTATGGATTAGGAGGTTGTAGGGGTCCAGATCTATATTTTGAGCCAAGGTCTTAATTGATTAATACCATACATGAGATGATAGTGAAACCAGGACGTATGCTGAGCGTAAATCCCAGTATGATGGGCGTTGGGTTCAAACAGCCTGATATCAGTAGTGGTTGGGTACGCCTAGTGTAGGGATCTGGTATGGGCCGCGTACTCCTTAGGGTTGACTTTTGTTGACTTTTAGGGTTTAGTCAACAAATGGACTTTTGGACCATTGAAGGGGTAGAATGGTCTTTTACCCTTCTAAGAGAGCATAGGAAGGGATTAGTCTAGCCTTTGAGAGCCTTTACTAAGTAAAGATGTTTTATGTACGTAATTTGGCGGAGGCTAGATCAGTGTTTCGAGTTGGAGATCATTCGAGTTACCCAAGGTGAGTCTTCTCACTATACATTACCTATGGTGGTATCTATAAGTAGACCAGAAGGTCATACATGTTTGCTTGAGATTATGTGTTTTGTGATTATGTATGTTATGTTCTATTCTGACCGGACTGGAGGGTCCAACGATTTATGAGGCTAGAGGGTTCTTAACCAGACCGGACCAGAGGGTCCAACGAGCTACAGAACTGGAGGGTCCCGTTGAGATACATTGACCAGAGGGTCGTACAGAGTATAACCTCGAGTGGCAAATTGTTGTGCGTGGTATTTTGGGAACTCACTAAGCATTTGTGCTTATCGTGTTATGTGTTATGTGTTTTAGGTACTTCCAAGGATCGGGAGAAGGCACCCGCGTGATTGTACACACACTCCTAATGTTGAGCTATGATTATGGATCCTGGATTTGAATAATGTTGTTGAAAACTTGTTGGTTGTTTTTGAGAATTAATGATGACACATTTTTTATGAGTTTTAAATTGAAAATTTTGTTTCAAAATTTCATGTCGTTACATCAACTACACCACACATGATATTGAGTTAGGAGCTGTGGTATTTGCTCTGAAGATCTGGAGACACTACCTGTATGGTACCAAAAGCACTATCTTTGCAGACCACAAAAGCCTATAGAATATATTCGACCAGAAGGATCTCAACAAGAGACAACGATGGTGGTTCTAACTGCTTAGTGACTACAAATGTGAAATTCGTTACCATCCCGGTAAAGCCAACGTAGTAGTTGATGCCCTAAGTCAAAAATAATTCTCTGGTCGTAGAGTCAAATCATTGACTATGACTATCCATTCACATCTGTCCACATAGATTAAGGAGGCCTAGATAGAAACCTTGAATCCTGAAAACGTGGCAGGTGAGTCCCTTAGAGGGATGGATAAAAACTTGGAAGTCAAGGTTAGCGGAGCCTTATATCTCATGGATCGGATCTGGACACCGAGACATGGTGGTTTCAAAGATTTGGTCATGTCCGAAGCGCACAACACTCGATATTCTGTCCAGCCAGGTTAAGATAAAATGCATCTTGACCTCAAAAAGTTATACTGGTGTCCTACCATGAAAGTAGAGATTGCTACCTTTGTGAGTAAGTGTCTTACTTGCGCCAAAGTTAAGGTCGAATACCAGAAACCTCAGATTTACTTCAGCAACCGGAGATACCTGAATGGAAGTGGGAGCGCACACTTCCTACCTATCAAAGAAATTGACAAGATGGAGAAACTAATAAGAACCTACATTAGGGAGATCGTACGACTCCATGGTGTTCCCACATCCATTATCTCTGATAGAGATAGTAGATTCACTTTAAGATTCTGGTAGTCGCTATAAGGTTCCCTAGGAACTAGGCTGGACATGAGTACAGCCTACCATCCGCAAACCGATTGTAACACCCCGTTCTTCGAGTGTTCAATTATAAGTCCCTGAAGTTTAAGAGAAAGGTAATTCTGGTCCTTTTCGAGAAAGGAGTTTCATCCGAGAAGGTTTCGGGCGAGTGTATGTGTTAGAAGTATTGGGGCTTCTCGTCACCCTCGTTTGAATGTAAAATTATTTGCGAGTGGGTTTAGACTAGAGGAGTTACGGTGCCTCGAAGTTGATCATTGCTTATAGTCCTTTGTGGTATAAGAAGGAAATGGTTCCATGCATGCATGGCATGCATGCATGTGTAAGTGTTTTGAAAGGTGGCTGGGTACGCCCAGCGTAAGCTGGACGTACGCCCAGCGTAATGGCTCGATGATATGCGGGTGGTCGAGTGAGTACGCCCCGCGTACCAGGGAGGTACGCCCCACGTACTCACAAAAATCCCAAACCCTATTTTTAGGGTCAGCCACTATATAAGGAATAAGATGGTTCACCCCTCAGCCTCCTTACACTCATCTTCAACCTCAGAGAAACCCTAATCTCGTATTCCCTCCATATTTGAGTGTGTTTGACCTTGAGAAGCTTGTATTGGCAAAAGAAGGGCTTGAAGGAGAAAAGGGAAGTTTTCAAAGAAGAAGAAGAACGTGTGGAACTTGTGGATCTAAAGAAATACCACCCTTTGGAGCTGATTTAAGGTATAAAGCTTCTTGCTTGACTCTCATATTGCATAGATCTATGTATTGTGAAGCTTTGTTATCATTCTTGTCCCAAAAGTCTTCATCTTGTTGCATAGTCCGATTTGGTCAAGTGTATCTGCCCTTTCAGACCTTTGGAGAGGTCTTGAGTGATAAAAATGAGGTCCCAAGGGCTGTAGTTATTCCATGTATGAGTTATGTGGGTCTTCATGGATTAAGATCTTCGATTAAGAGCTTAAGGACGTCCCCAGTGATAAAGCCTGATACTTTATGATTTCTAATCATATTTGGCACATGGATCTGTAGTTTGGGCTTAAGAGCTTAAGCCATTAAGCTGTAAGAGGGACTTAATAATTTGAGAGTTACGCCCCGTGTAACTGTGTAGTACGCCCCGCGTAGCGGGCCGATGCCCCGTTTCCTTTGCGAGTCATTGTTGTACGCGCCGCGTACCAAGGAGAGTACGCCCCGCGTACGCCTCCTGTGGACTTCCTTTTGGGCCTTGGTGTTGGGCCATTTGTGGGTTGTTGGTGTTCGGGCCAAGTCTGGAAATTATGAATAGAGTATTTTGGGTCCAATTAATATTATGAATATTGGATCTAGGCCGATTTGGCGAGGTGGGCCCAATTTGGTAAATTGGGCCAATGTTGGACTTTATGTGAGGTCGGGACTTTTGGTCTTGGCCCGATAAGTGGAAGTATGTTGACCTAATGCTTATGCTTGTTATGTTGGTTAGTTTGGGATTTGAGGTGAGTTGGTGGTTCGAGAGTCTGCTTCTTCGGTTCAGAGTCTCGGAAATCGCGAGGTGAGTTATCCTCACTATATCGACAGGGTCTACGGCACCAAGGCCGACCCTTTATCGGATGGAAATCCGGATAGTTGTCTGTTATGGCATTATGATATCGGCCGGAAGGCATTACGATATGGGCCGGAAGGCATTATGATATGGGCCGGAAGACATTATATATTATGTGGACCGGAAGGTCATAGCCTGGAAAGGCATATGTGCGTAAGTAGTATTTTGGCTGAGACGTAGGGTAAAGTATTGCTAGTGATCGGCTAGGTTGGTATCTTTGTTAGGGTAATGATATGCTATATGATATGTTGATCGATTTGCTGACTGTGAACTGTTATATGATTATATGTTATGTGCACGGTTGCTTGGTCTGGGGTTTGACCCGGTATGTATGGCTGTTCTATGATCTGTAATGTTATGTAGGCATTTTATGTTATGGGCCGGAAGGCAATATGTTAGGGGCCGGATGGCAATATGTTATGGGCCGGAAGGCGATATGTTATGGACCGGAAGGCAATATGTTATGGGCCGGAAGGCAATATGTTTTGGACCGGAAGGTCGTGGCCTGGAAGGGCGTATATGTGGTTGGTATTTTGGGGGTATCTCACTAATCTTTCGGGCTTACAGTTGTGGTTTTATGTTTTCAGGTTCTCAGGAGACTGTGGCAAGGCAAAGGCATGATCGTACCGTTCCTCGCGTTGGTGTTTTATGAAATGGACCTGGGAAATACTCTGTTAAATAATGTATTGAAAACCTTTTTGTAACAACGTTATTAAAATGGGTTGTTTTTGAAAAGTTTTAATTGTTTTGAAATTTTTGGTCGTTACAAGTTGGTATCAGAGCCTTGGTTTGAGTGAATTGGAGGAACATTCGTGTGACTCCAGTCTCAAATCGAGGAGGGTTCTAAAAAGAAAAATTAAAATGGTTTTCAAATTAAGTAAAAGGAGGACGCGGAGGTACGATCAGCCGGAGCCAGTAAGTAACCCCAAGATACCATACATGATATTTGTCTTATTGAGCTTGATAGAACAGCATGCTAGTGGTAGGCTAGGGATCTTCAGGATTTCATGATGATGTTGCCTGTTTTGTGATGCCTGTAGCCTAGGGTTCCTTATGGGAGATTCTCAGTGTTCCTCTAGTGGTGAGGGTTGAGCGTTGTTATGCATGTTTCTCTAGGGTGTTGTGGTAGTACTTCATAAAAATATGGGTAGGTGTGGAAGGTAGTATGGGCCCGTACTACTGAAAGCACAGGACCCATACGCGTATCAGGGAAACCATGACCTCTAGGGTTGGGTTGAGAGAGTTGGATCCCAGGATTGTGGGAAGTGTCTGAGATTTTGTGGTGTTTTTTAGTATGGAGATCCCGAGGCATGCTGGGAGTGGATCCGGATCAGGATTGGGAGCTGGAGAGAGAGTTCCAGGTGGATCGGTGCCATCTGAGGTTATCGGTCAGATGAGCACGAGCAAGTTGGATGCTAGGATTCGCGAGATCCTGCGTGTTGAGGTTGTTGCATTGTTCCGGGCTGAGTTGCCGGGGTTGTTTGGGTCGATCAAGACCGCAATGGTTGAGTATTTTGATGAGCGCTATGCGGCTCTCGCAGAGACAACTGTCGCGGCGGCTACAGCGGCTGTAGCAGTGGCAGGGGGAGGAGGTGGTAGGGATTATCAGTATCGAGACTTTGATAATACGGAGCCTCCCACCTTTGATGGTGTTCAGGACTCGATTGTTGCTATGAGGTGGTTATCGGACGTGGAGGGGTGCTTCTTCACGTGTTCATGCCCTGCTGATCTGAGGGTGAGGTGTGCTCTGAACCTGTTGAGGCTCGGGGCGAAGGATTGGTGGAGATTGACCACAGGGTCATACTCGGATGCGCAGAGGGCTACGGTTTCATGGGAACAGTTCAGATAGATGTTCAGTGCTCATTATGTTCCGCAAATGGAGAGGGAGAGATTGGCTCAGGAGTCTCTGGAGCTGAAACAGGATTCGGAGTCGGTGACTGAAATCACCAGGATGTTCACTGAGAGGGCGATGTTTTGCCCTGAGTTCGCTTCGGAGCAGGCTCAGATGTCTCGATATCTGAGCATGCTCAAGAGGGACATCAGACATTTTGTGTCTGCGCAGAGGTGCGAGACCTTGTTGGAGTTGCAGGAGGCCGCCAGGCGGCGTGAGTTAGAGGTTGAGTTGCAGTTGCGTGAGATGAAGCAGGCTCCGATGCAGTCGCAGCCGGCGCCGAAACGGTCCAAGACCATTGATGTTAGAGTGGGGGATCTGAGCAGCCACACTTGTGGGGAGTGTGGGAGGGGTCACACTGGAGTTTGTTGGTCCGGTGGTGCATGCCACAAGTGCGGAAAGGAGGGGCACTATGCGAGGGATTGTCGGCAGTCAGTACCGGTTTGGAATTTGAGGATTTGTTATCATTGTCGTCAGGTTGGACATTTGAGGGTCAACTGTCCACAGCTTTCCGCAGGACCGGTGCAGGCTCCAGCACCGGCCACGTTGGGGATCACGGATGGAGGTCTGAGTGGAGCGAAGCCCCCAAGGGCTTAGGGTCGTGCTTTTCAGCTTGCAGTGGAGGAGGTTAGAGCAGTGCCGGATGCAGCTGCGGGTATGTTTCTTTCTTGTTGTCTTGTGATTATTGTGATCAATTGTTGTATGCTGGTATCTTTGTATGGTTTTGATGCAATATTCGTCGTTTCGAGGGTTGTGGTATGGGAATTTCGTTGGTTATCATTCATGAGGGTTATTAGTGGAAACCCGGAATTGGGTTGCAGGTCGGGTAGCACCTGCTTTCTGAGGAATGGTTAGATGCAGATTGAGTTTCCTTCGACCAGGTTGATCGGTGTTGATGTGAGATCTCGTTGAGGTTGTTTATGCTTGTGGGAATCAGTCCGTGTGTAAGTGTTTTCCTTGTGCATGGTTATTCTAGAAGGTCGGTGATGACGACCGATGATTGTGGTTCAGTGCTATAAGTGGGGGAGAATTGGAGAATTCTCCGAGAGATCGATGAGTATTTAAGAGTGCTTAGCTGTTGGGATTCAGCAAGTGTTCTGTCAGCCCCGAGTATAGGCTGATAGGAGTAAGTGTCGGGCATGCGGGGCGGGATACAGACCTAGGGCATTTGATTGTGGAAGGCCTGGGAGCAGGCCGAGATTGAGTATGTATGTTGGAGATAGAGTTCGGAACCCTTAGAGGGCGAGAACAGTATGCATGGGAGGATTCCCGGAGGGATGGCTCAGAATGACGAGTGCTGCTTGAACGGTCCGAAGAGACTGAAGGCCGGAAGGCGTATCAGTCAGGCCGAAGGCTCGGGAGGACGGTCCAGCCAGACCGAAGACCTGGTGAGGTGGACTAGTCATGCTGAAGACTCTACAGGTATTATCGCATCAGTCCAAGGAAATGGGTTGGTTATGTTGTGATGTGTTAGCACTAGAAGGTCTGGCCCCGGGTATTGATCTTGATTAGTAGAGATGGTGCATGGACTCGAGAGTCCTTACGAGCAGATTCAGGGCATATGTGTTGCATGGATAGCGGTTATGCTATAAAGGGGTGGTTCAGCGTTAGGTGAGCACCGTGGCACTTGTCGTGGTGACAAGGCAGCCGAGTGGATCTCTTTGGTGAGGAAAGAGAGAGAGGAGTGTAGCTCCGAGAGGAAGAGTAAATTCACGGAAGTGAAAGCGGCAGTGTAGAGTTTTTAGCAGAGTGGTCCGATGGTGGTCATCGAGTAGCGTGATTGCGATGACGGTATGGAATGACATCATGATGGGATGTCTGTTGAGGACGCGGGAGGGATTCCGCGGGGGTATAGCCAAGAGTCTCAGGAGGGATACTGGGATGGAGTCTGGGACTCCCAGCTTGATTATGATAAAGGAATTATGTATGTAGTGGTGATTCCTCCTGGGGATCTTAGAGATGTCGTCGGTGTGGCGGGTTTTTCCCAACCCGAGGGTGCTAGGGCTGGTTCAACGTGTGCGTATGATTACAAGAAGAGAACTCGTGGGAGATGCTTTGTGACAGAAGAATGTGTCCTTCTGTCAGCTCAGAGTGGATATAGTTGGATTCGGATCGGGAATCCGGTGGTTCATGGTTATTTCTAGCTCATATGGGTCGAGTAATTATTGTGATCTGGAGCAGTATTGCTTCATGGGTAGTACCCAATTGTTGAGTGTGACTATCAGAGGGTAAAGTCGGTGACCGACTTGAGACGGTGGTTAGGACACCGCAAGGAAGGAGGAAGTGAGGTTCGGGTTCCGATGGTTGTACCTTGAGGGACCTGGTTTTGTTAGTGCCAGGTAGTGTATTGCAGGGGAAGTTCTGAATTAGAGTTGCTGCAGGCTTCGAGGACGAACCCTAATTTAAGTGGGGGAGAATTGTCACACCCCGTTCTTCGAGTGTTCAATTATAAGTCCCTGAAGTTTAAGAGAAAGGTAATTTTGGTCCTTTTCGAGAAAGGAGTTTCATCCGAGAAGGTTTCGGGCAAGTGTATGTGTTAGAAGTATTGGGGCTTCTCGTCACCCTCGTTTGAATGTAAAATTATTTGCGAGTGGGTTTAGACTAGAGGAGTTACGGTGCCTCAAAGTTGGTCATTGCTTATAGTCCTTTGTGGTATAAGAAGGAAATGGTTCCATGCATGCATGGCATGCATACATGTGTAAGTGTTTTGAAAGGTGGCTGGGTACGCCCAACGTAATGGCTCGATGATATGCGGGTGGTCGAGTGAGTACGCCCCGTGTACTCACAAAAATCCCAAACCCTATTTTTAGGGTCAGCCACTATATAACGAATAAGATGGTTCACCCCTCAGCCTCCTTACACTCATCTTCAACCTCAGAGAAACCCTAATCTCGTATTCCCTCCATATTTGAGTGTGTTTGACCTTGAGAAGCTTCTATTGGCAAAAGAAGGGCTTGAAGGAGAAAAGGGAAGTTGTCAAAGAAGAAGAAGAACGTGTGGAACTTGTGGATCTGAAGAAATACCACCCTTTGGAGCTGGTTTATGGTATAAAGCTTCTTGCTTGACCCTCATATTGCATAGATCTACGTATTGTGAAGCTTTGTTATCATTCTTGTCCCAAAAGTCTTCATCTTGTTGAATAGTCCGATTTGGTCAAGTGTATCTGTCCTTTCAGACCTTTGGAGAGGTCTTGAGTGATAAAAATGAGGTCCCAAGGGCTGTAGTTATTCCATGTATGAGTTATGTGGGTCTTAATGGATTAAGACCTTGGATTAAGAGCTTAAGGACGTCCCCAGTGATAAAGCCTGAGACTTTATGATTTCTAATCATATTTGGCACATGGATCTGTAGTTTGGGCTTAACAGCTTAAGCCATTAAGTTGTAAAAGGGACTTAATAATTTGGCAGTTACGCCCCGCGTAACTGTGTAGTACGCCCCGCGTAGCGGGCCGATGCCCCGTTTCCTTTGCGAGTCATTGCTGTACGCGCCGCGTACCAAGGAGAGTACGCCCCGCGTACGCCTCCTGTGGACTTCCTTTTGGGCCTTGATGTTGGGCCATTTGTGGGTTGTTGGTGTTTGGGCCAAGTCTGGAAATTATGAATATAGTATTTTGGGTCCAATTAATATGATGAATATTGGATCTAGGCCCATTTGGCGAGGTGGGCCCAATTTGGTAAATTGGTCCAATGTCGGACTTTGTGTGAGGTCGGGACTTTTGGTCTTGGCCCGATAAGTGGAAGTATGTTGACCTAATGCTTATGCTTGTTATGTTGGTTAGTTTGGGATTTGCGGTGAGTTGGTGGTTCGAGAGTCTGCTTCTTCGGTTCAGAGTGTCGGAAATCGCGAGGTGAGTTATCCTCACTATATCGATAGGGTCTACGGCACCAAGGCCGACCCTTTATTGGATGGAAATCCGGATAGTTGTCTGTTATGGCATTATGATATGGGCCGGAAGGCATTATGATATGAGCCGGAAGGCATTATATATTATGTGGACCGGAAGGTCATAGACTGGAAAGGCGTATGTGCGTAAGTAGTATTTTGGCTGAGACGTAGGGTGAAGTATTGCTAGTGATCGGCTAGGCTGGTATCTTGGTTAGAGTAATGATATGCTATGTGATCTGTTGATCGATTTGCTGACTGTGAACTGTTATATGATTATATGTTATGTGCACGGTTGCTTGGTCTGGGGTTTGACCCAGTATGTATGGCTGTTCTATGATCTGTAATGTTATGTAGGCATTTTATGTTATGGGCCGGAAGGCAATATGTTAGGGGCCGGATGGCAATATGTTATGGGCCGGAAGGCAATATGTTATGGGCCGGAAGGCGATATGTTTTGGACCGGAAGGTCGTGGCCTGGAAGGGCGTATATGTGGTTGGTATTTTGGGGGTATCTCACTATGGGCCGGAAGGCAATATGTTTTGGACCGGAAGGTCGTGGCCTGGAAGGGCGTATATGTGGTGGGTATTTTGGGGGTATCTCACTAAGCTTCCGGGCTTATAGTTGTGGTTTTATGTTTTCAGGTTCTCGGGAGACTATGGCAAGGCAAAGGCATGATCGTACCGTTCCTCGCGTTGGTGTTTTATGAAATGGATCTGGGAAATACTCTGTTAAATAATGTATTGAAAACCTTTTTGTAACAACGTTATTAAAATGGGTTGTTTTTGAAAAGTTTTAATTGTTTTGAAATTTTTGGTCGTTACACCGATGGGCAAAGTGAGAGAACTATTCAAACCTTGGAAGATATATTGTGAGCTTATGTGACAGACTTTGGAAAGGCATGGGATACTCATTTACCCCTTGTCGCGTTCTCTTACAATAACAATTATCACACGAGCATAAAGACTACGCCATTTGAAGCTCTCTATGGACGAAAGTGCCAATCTCCTCTGTTCTGGGCTGAAGTGGGTGAAACACAGTTAGCTAAAGGACGAGTTCCTGACAGCACTCTCACAGGTCCAGAGATCATTCGGGAAATGACAGAGAAGATCGTTCAGATTCGTGAACGATTGAAAGCCTCTAGGGACCGACAGAAAATCTACGCAGACAAGAGAAGGAAACCTTTGGAATTCTAGGTTGGCGACCGTGTTCTATTGAACGTCTCACCCTAGAAGGGCTTGATATTCCTCGAAAAGCATGGAAAGCTAAATCCAAGATACGTAGAGACTTTCGAGATTCTTGCTAGAATCAGCCATGTAGCTTAAAACTCAAACTACCTCATGAACTTAGTAATGTACACCCTACTTTCCACATTTCAAACATGAAAAAGTGTCTGTCCAACGAGACTCTTGTTATCCCACTCAATAAGATCGATATCAACGAGAGCCTCAACTTCGTGGAAGAACCAGTAGAGATCATGGACCGAGAGGTCAAGCAAACGAAGCAAAGTCGTATCCCAATAGTAAAGTTTCGCTGGAATGCCAAGCAGGGACCTAAATTCACTTAGGAGTGAGAGGATCAAATGAAACTGAAATATCCTCATCTTTTTACTTAGTTATTTGTATTTTCTTGAACTCTAAATTCGGGACAAAATTCTCTCTAACGAGAGGATGATGTGACAACTCAAAATTTCTATCTTGTAAAGCCATTCAATTTAATCATCAGTCAGACTTGTTTCTACTACCTTTTAGCATTGTTTAGCGTCTGTTTGAGTGTTCTAAGCCTCGTATATTCCAGGATTGTGTGTTAGGAAGTATCTACTAGAGTTCATTATGCAACATTCAAGCCGAAAAACTCCATCATTTGGAGTTTACAGCCATAAACTAGAGCTTACGGGCATAAGCTCTTGTCTAGCCGTGAACTCCTCCCTTATATATGATATTCCTTCATTTTCTTCACTTCTCACACTTCCAAGTCAAGAACACTCATTTATCTCTCAAGTATCATCAAGAACACTTCTATTTCTTGACAAATTTGGAAGTGATTCTTTCAATTTTAGTTGATATCCTTCTTAATCTAGTAAAACCCCATGATTTCATCCGTGAATCCATCCTTCTTGGGGTTAGATCTTCAAGAACACCAAGAACACACACTAGTTCTTTTGGCTGTGAACACTCCTTCAAGCTTCCTAATCGTAAGTATCCTTTCCTTATACTAGTTATCCATTAGAAGCTCTTGAAATACGCCCAAGAATCAACCAATTTATCAAGAACATCAAGAGTTTACGGATGTACACCCCTGCATGGTCGTAAACCCTTGTATGGTCGTGAACTTCTTCAAGTCTTAGCCGTAAACTCAAGTCATTTCATGTGTTGGTTGTAAGCACCATGGCCGTGAACACATCTAGGCCATAAACACTTTGTTCATGAACCCCCTTGGTCGTAAATACACCTTGGCGTGGCCATAAACACACCTTGGTGTGGCCGTAAACACCTTTAGTGCAATCACATGTGATTGTAACACTTTATTCCAAGTGTTTCCTAGTCCTTAAGGTTGTTCCCTAACATGATTAGTTGTTCTATACACTAATTATCTCCATTTATGTGTCATTATATGCTTAATAGGATCCATTTGGGCTCGAGACTTCACTTGACACTTAACATCCTATATCAATCTTTCATTTGAATCACTCACTACAGGTGAGTTCATACCCCTTAATTTATCTTTTAAATGCTTTTATGGGGGAATACAAGTCGAAAACATTATAGTTATTGTATCAATCACATGTTATTAATAACTATCAAACAAGTGGATTTCTTATACTTCAAAACTATGTTATCAAAACAATCTATTTCTAAACATTTTATAAACTGACATCACGTCATCTATAACCATTCAAATGGTTAAAACTCTTTTATATGCTAAATTTTTTATCAAACTCTTTTAAACTTATATATTGTCAAAATCATGTCTATATAGATATGTTTATGTAAATAAGGTTGAAAGGGCTTTGGACAGATAACTCGCTTTATTTCCTGTTCCTTGTTTGGTTGTGGATTTAGGGTACCGGTTGTTTTTCTGAGTGTCGTTTGGATCTTAGTTATATATTATGTATGTGTGTATAGATATAAAAGTTCTTACATAAGTTCCATACCTTTGGGTAGCAAAGGTGTACAAACATGATCATTCATTCAAACAAAATTACTAGTAAACAATAATAGGTATAGTTTAGAGGATTACTACTCATTATTTCTAGTACAATGAAACATACAAGAGTCATTTCATACATGAGTAAGTTCAAACATACTATAATGAGAAACCGGGAGGAACATACTATACACTAGAACAGAGAGAACATACTATACACTAGAACAGAGATAACATATAATACACTAGAACAGAGAGAACATACTGTACAAATACAAGAACACTATAACATTAATGTGAGCCACGACTTCATGGCAGGCAATATACTGTTGTGTCACGTTTTGTAACGAGAGTCTCCTGGAGGGAGAGCGTGAATTTGTGTATAGATCTATACGATATTCACCATCCTAATCCTTGCCGCTAGCTACAGTAGGACCTGCAGGTCTACGGGTGACGAATGTCATACCATTTCGATGTCTTCGAACGTCGTGTTTTAGTAGTCAATCAAGCATGGTTACAATCTGATCACATTTTACCTTAATTAAACAACTGGTTTAAGGTAGTTACTACATTGGTAGTTACTATATACAATACTACAGTACATCTTTATTTTCCCATTACATTCATATTGTGATCTTCTCACATAAACGGTAATGTAAACTATATTTTGGTAATGATAGTCATACATGGGAAAAACACTCACTTTTACAAAAGGATAAACATAGAAAACAGTCGGGTCTTGGTAGAAGGCTACTTTAGTAGAAAATATAGGATTTTCTAGGAAGTATACAAACATTTACATCAAACACTTACAAACAATTACAAAAAATATTTACAAACACTTTCTTCAAACTTATACAAACATTGACACTAAAATACTTATGAACTCACCAGCTTAAATGTTGATCTACTCTTTCAAAATAACTTGTATTCTTAGGTCACCAGTAGACAGGTACTGATGACCAGGTTTTGAGAAGACGGAGCATGTTCAAGACTTGTCTTTTATTTTGATTCATATTTTGGATGTCTTTCAAAGTATACACAGAACACACTTGTATTAAATTATATTATTAATGCAATGGATGATGTTGTTGCTTGTTTTACTATTGTGCATTGTTATGATATTGTACATGACGTCCTCCGCCCCTGAACGTTTCTGTCATTCTGGTTTGGGGGTGCGACACAATGGAATCTCTCCTAGCATTCTATCATGAAAATATCGAGCATATCCTTAGCCCTAACTAGCATGCGATTCACAGATTCACATATCAAATCATATCAGATAACATGTATCGGTATTTTTGGATAACTTACTTGAGCTCGTTCGATTGCATGCAACACACCCTTTCTTCTCTTCGAAAAATATTTTCTTAAAAACACATTTATTTTTGAAAAACTTTACCAAATATTCAGTTTGAGTTCAGACACACCGGAGAGTATGTCGAATCCCTCAAACTGGGTTGGGAACCAGGTTGTGTTGGAATAGTGTCCAAGATCATTACCTATTGGTAATATTTCTAATAATAGCAGGGTCCTTTTGGGTTACCCTCAACACCCAAATTGAGTAGAATAAATAAAGGAGAAATTAGTTTATTAATTATTATTGTTAATAATTAATTAGAAACTAATTGGAAATATATTTTGGAAATATATTTTGGGAATTAATTAACAGTTTAATTAATTAAAGGCTTGAATCTTCATTAATCGATAGTTGGTTATTCAGGAATGTTCCAGAACCTAATGGAATTAGAGTCGGATGAAAATCACTACATCCCACATGGTAAAGGAGTGAAATTTCGTGGTTAGGCCTCCATCCCACATGGGAAGGAGTACTAAACCCTAGGAGGCATCCAAGGCTATAAATAGGGCCTTAGGGATTTCATTCCTCCTTGCACCTTGGCTTGAAGTATTTGCCAACCCTGCTTCCTCCCCTTTTTAGGGACAATTTCTAACCCCTTTGGGTTTGTGACATTGACCCTTCTCCTAGTTATTTTTATTCCACTTTTTGGTGTCATTGGGTGTGATACCATTAGAGGGATTCTGGTTTGGGTCCTTTCATCCAAACAACTTCATGGAGGTTCAAGATCTCAAGCATGGAGATCAAGGGCTACATAATAGGTATGTTTTCTTACTTATGTTTTAGTTTTCTAGGGTTGATGTAATTAGCATGAAGCCATAGATCCATAGGATGCATGTACACTTAGGTATATTGTTGGTTCGATTATTCTGCTGCCTAGTTTTAGAGTGTATTTGATGCGTAGAAAACCCAACAGTGGTATTAGAGCCATTGGTTCATGGTTACTTTCACCCTAGATCCATGTTTTTGTTGGATTAATGTCTAAGTCCATAACTATACTTGGTATGTACTTGACCCGACCCGACATGGTGCATTTGGGTTGCACTTCACCAGGACAATTTATATGGATAGTATTTTGAGAATAGTATATTTATGATTTATATTAATATATTATAAGTTCTAATATATTAATATAATCATATTATTTAATTAGTATTGATCAAGAATTAATTTATAATTAAATAAGTGATCAAAATGAACTAGTTAAATATGGACTCTTAGATATATATGTGTAGTGGGCCAAGTTCATTTAGGTTGGGCTAAGTCTTCATGGATAGTCCATGGAGCTTTAACCCATGGATCCTAGGAAATGAAAGGTCATGGGTATTAGGGTTTAACCCTAATCCTCCACACTATATAAAGATGTCCTTGGTTGGTGAAATGGGCACTAGTGTGGGTACACTAAGAGGGCTAGCCAATTTCACTAGAGAGAACCAAGTATCCATATTCTCTAAAGTCTTCCATGGTGTTTTGGTGATTTGTGATTCCATTTTAGGCTTCCACACTATTGGGGCTAAGCTCTTAAAGCATGAAGACATCAAGCTACACCAAAAGGTATGTCATCTAACTAGTCTGTGTAGTATAGTTACCTCATAGTATGCTAGTTAGGATTAAAGCCTTTGAAAGTTCTTATTTGCATGTATAATAGAGAAAACATAGATCTAAGGTTTATAGGGTTGCATGTACACCATAGGAGTGTTAGAATGCTCAAAACCCAACAGTGGTATTAGGGCCATGGGTTGTTTTGTGTTATATTGATGCAAATGTTTTATTTTCAAAGTTGAAAAAAAAAAGGAAAAAAAACATGACGTTTGTCAAATTTTAAGATAATTACTTTTTTTTGTGGAAAACTAATTATTTGTAAAATTTGAATCATTTGCTATATGAGTTGAATTAGGTGAAATTTAGTAAAGGAGAAAATGATATGATTATTTTATTAGTTTTAAAAGTTTGATCTAAAGAGTTTTTTGAAAACTCCATAAGTTTTGGATATGAAAAGGTTTAAAAAAAAAAAAAAAAAAGTGATTCAAAGTTTTTATGGGGTTACAAAATTTGGTGTTAATGTTTTAAAGAATTCCATAACTTATTCTTAAGTTATGGAACATGAAAAGTTTCATCATAAAACAAACATTTAACTCCATAAGTTATGGATTACCAAAAGTTTTATGTTTCCTTGTTTTATGAGTTATTTTTTAGATTAATGAAAAATATGTGTTAGATGTTTTCAATCCAAATTAATCTAAAAGTTTTTCATAAAATGTGTTTTTGTAACTTGACCTCAAGTTATATGAAAAGTCACATTTATGAATCTTAAAAACTCATAAAAATGCCTTAGGTTATAAAAAAATGAAGACTTTTTTCTTATAAATAGTTTTTATGGCTCCATAACTTGTCCTCAAGTTATGGATGTCCAAGAGTCTCTTCATTAAAAGTTTTAATACTTTAGTTAAAACTCATAAGTTATGAAAATCCAAGAGTTTTGAAAAGTTTCAAAACATGCCCGCAAGTTTTGGAATTTGAAAAGTTTTCTTTTATGAATACTTTAATTCCAAGTTAAGCCCTTAGAATTTTAAAGAGTTAAAATTCAACCCTTATACTTTATAATATTATAAGTTAATAATATTTATATATATGTATAAGAGTAAAGTCAGTCTTACCGTTAGTAGGCCTCATTCACAAAGCCGGTCAATAAGGGGGGTATAAGGTTACTGCCTATAAAATGGCAGTTTAATGGGTGTCCACTCTCACCCACCGCTTCCTTGAATGGTGGTGTAACACCCCGGATTCCCAGGTGTTATTTATTCTTTTATTTTTGGTGGTTTGTGAGGAGACTCGGCGAGTTGGAGCCCAAACTCGCCGAGTAGGATCGTGGTTTTGGGCACGGGTTCGCGTCTGGACTCGGCGAGTCCATGCTGTTTAATGAAACCCTAATTCCCTGGGTTTGGAGCCTATTTAAGGGCACTTATAGCCTCCCATTGCGGCTACCAGTCCCTTGAGAGAACCCTAAGAGAGCTAAATCGCTTTGAGAGAGAAGAAGTCACTTTTGGATCTTTGTATCCTTTGTTTAGCAAGAAGAGGGTGACAAGAGCAAGGAGGAGGTGAGATTCAAGCAGATCCAGAGTCCAGAGGCTTCATTTTGAGGTAATAGTTCGAATCTCCTTCAGTTTTAGGGTTGATCTTTAGAGTTAGGTTTTCTAACCCCTTTGAAGAGTGATTATGTGAAGCAAATGGTCCCTCTTCGAGTTTGTGCCTTGGATCTGGACTCAAAGAGGTCCAGAGACCTTAACCCTTGGAACTTTTTGGGTTAGTATGGATTTATTGGACTTAGGTTGTCATTTTTGGGACCAAATCTCCTTTTTATGCCTTGTTGTGGTTATACAAGCATCAAGTTTCGAACATTACGTGACATTCATGCTTGGGAAGGCCAGATCTATGGTTTGGGGAAACAAATCTGACCTCAAGAGGTCAATAGAGTTTGTGCATAGCATGAACTCGCCGAGTTGTTCTTGAGACTCGGCGAGTAGGATTTGGGTTTCACGTAAATTGTTCAGCGAGTAGACTCGCCGGGTTGGGAGATGACCCAGTGAGTCAGGGAGAGTCAAAGGGGGGCTGAGTCAAGCCGGAACTCGTCGAGTTGTTCTTGAGACTCGGCGAGTTGAGTCGTGGTGGCCCCGCGATTCATGCCAGGTGGAACTCGTCGAGTTAAGGAAGTACTCGACGTGTCAAGAGAGGATCCGAGGGAGTTAGTGAACACGTATAGACTCGCCGAGTCGCTCTAGTGCACTCGCCGAGTACGGTCAAAGTTGACCGTTGACCGTTGACCAGTGTTGACTTGATAGGGTTAGTCAACCTTAGTTGTGAAAGTGTTAATTAGAGATATATTGTATTATAGGAGGACTATAGCTCGGGGGATCGAGCACGAGTGATTTCAGGGATTTGCGAGTTATCGAGATACGTGAGGTGAGTCTTCTCACTATACCTTACCTTGAGTGGGTAATCAGAGTTATGTGACAGAGTATTTGTATGCTATATGTATGTTATGTGTTGTACTGCATTATTTCTATGTGATTTATGATGTACATGATTATAGAGTTGGAACCGGAAGGTTCACAGAGTTAGAACCAGAGGGTTCATAGAGTGGGGTCCACGGACCCACAGAGTTATAGCCTCGAGTGGCTAATATGTGCTATGTATGGTATTTTGGGGAAACCACTAACCTTTGTGCTTATATTGTTTGGTGTTATTTGTTTCAGGTGCTAGTGCTGACCGTGGGAAGGCGTCGGCTTGATCAGTACGCACACATGGGATTTTTTATGTTATGAGATCTTGGGATTTTTATATGGCATGGATTGAGTTTCAAACATTGATGTTTTTATGAATATTAAATGAATTATGTTTTTATAAAATGCGAAAAATTGTTTTTGAAATTTACGGTGTTGCAAGTTGGTATCAAAGCCTTGGTTTGAGGGATTCGAGTACACCTTCGGGCGTATTGGAACCCAAACTGAGGATTTGAGAAATATTTTCAAAAAGAGTAAAAGAGTTTTGGAAAAACGCATAGCAGAGTTATGTGTACGATCAATCCACGCCCGAACGATGATTTCCCAAGATACCCTCATGTTATGTGTTATGATATTGATATGATGTATTCTCATGCTAGAGAAGGCTATGTACTCCTATTAGGACTAAAGTGGCCTGATTTGTGATGCCTTAGCCTAGGGAGAAGGGAGCTGCTATGAGATGCTTGAGAGTGAGTAAGTAGCAACGAGGAGCTTATGAGAGATCTGTTACAGAGAGGTTTATGCCTAATAGAGTACCTGGAACTTGGGATCCGAAGAGGAGGACTTGGGGTGTATTCTGATATGGTGCGGATAGTAGTATTGGGCCTGTACTACTGAAAGCACCGGGGCGGTGTACAACCCAAGTAAGAATCTTTGGAATGCCAAGGATCAAGGAGGAATGAGTTGTCGAGTGTGAGTATGCTCGAATGGATTCTAATTTATCGTATGTTGTATTTCAGAGGTAGATCATGGTGAGGACACGTCTTATGCCAGAGAGCAGTGGGGCCAGTGATGACGAGATCCGCTGGATCATCCATGAGGAGGTGGTTGCGGCCATCAGGGCAGAGATACCAGAGATGTTCGGGTCTATTAAGACCACGTTGATTGAGACTTTCGACGAGCATTATGCTGCTCTTTCTGAGGCTTCTGTTGCACTGGGCACCGCAACAATTGCTACCGCGACGCCACAGGGTGGCGATGCATTATTGTTCCGAGAGTTCAGCAACACAAAACCGCCAGAGTTTGATGGGACCCAGGACCCGGTGGCGGCTATGATATGGATTTCAGACATAGAGGGGTGTTTCTTCACTTGCTCATCTCCTGAGCATTTGAGAGTTCGGTTCGCGCTGAACCAGCTTCGCTTGGGAGCGAAGGACTGGTGGAAGTTTGTGACAGCGCACTTTACGCCTGCTGAGCTTGCGGCAGTGACCTGGGAGAGGTTCACTGCCATGTTCCGAGATGAGTATGTTCCCCAGGTGGAGAGGGAGCATTTGTCCCAGGAGTTTCTGACCCTCAAGCAGGGTACTAAGTATGTTACGGTGATTACCAGGATGTTCCACGAGAGGGAGATGTTCTGCCCTGAGCATGTGTCCACTGAGCAGGCACGTATGAGCCGATATTTGAGTATCTTGAGGCGAGACATTCGGGAGTTTGTGGCAAACTCCTCGTACCGGACATTTGCCGAGCTACAGGAAAATGCCCGGAATAGGGAGATTGAGCTAGAGACTCAGGCTAGGGAGGAGGCGGAGTCTCAGGGGAGGGATCGGCGACCAGCACAGTCCCAGCCGGTAGCCAAGCGGGCCAACCCCGCTGATCCCAAATCAGGGAGCTAGAAGGGCCGCACTTATGGAAAGTGCGGCAAGGGTCATTATGGAGTTTGTAGAGCTGGATCTTCCTACAAGTGTGGCAAGGAGGGTCATATGGCCAAGGACTGCCCCAAGGGGTTTGTAGTGTGTTTTCACTGCAACTAGACCGGACACCGGAAGGCGGAGTGTCCGCAGTTGCGGGGATCAGCTTAGGGAGCACCTCAGGGATCTGTGAAGGCCGAGGTGTCGAGGGCACGACGGAGAGCTTTTCATTTGACCGCGGAGGAGGTCCGCGTAGAGCCCGATGTCGTGGCTGGTATGTATTCTTTCATGTATTTATTTTGATGTTGAGATATTATGCTTATATTATGTTATGTGTAGGTACTTTTCTTGTGAATTTTGTACCTGCCTTGGTGTTATTTGACTCGGGTGCGAGTCGGTCTTTTGTATCTTTGGCTTTTAGTCAGCATATAAGTGTTAGTCGCAAGGCGCTGAGTCAGCCTCTGAGAGTTTCCATAGCTGACGAGAGGGTGATATATGCCACGGAGGTGATCCGTGGGTGCGTATTCGAGATTTTCAGTGTTGAGTTCCCGATCGATTTGGTTCCTATTGCGATGGGTGATGTATGTGTCATTGTGGGCATGGACTGGTTGAGCAGATTCGGTGCGGTTATCAACTGCGAGTGACAGTAGGTGACCATACGAGACCCTAGTGGGGGAGTTCTTACGGTGTACGGCGTGGGTACACATTCTGGGTCAGCGTTTTGTTCGGCTGCTAGGGTGAGGCAGTGTCTACAATAGGGCTATAAGGGTTCTGTGGCGTATGTGATGGATATGCGGGTTGATTCCGAGAGGCCAAGATCAGTTGAGGAGGTTTCGATAGTGCGTGAGTTCCCGGATGTATTTCCAGAGGAGTTGCCGGGTGTGCCTACCGTGAGGCAAGTGGAGTTCAGTATCGATTTGGTTCCGGGGGCCGCGCCTATCGCCAAGGTGCCTTATCGCCTTGCACCTCCAGAGATGCAAGAGTTGTCCTCGCAGCTTCAGGAGCTGCTGGGAAAGGGGTTTATTCGGCCGAGCAGCTTGCTGTGGGGAGCGCCTGTCCTTTTTGTCAAGAAGAAGGATGGTTCACACCGGATGTGGATTGATTACCGGGAGTTGAACAAGTTGACGGTCAAGAATCGTTACCCATTGCCGAGGATCGACGATTTGTTCAATCAGTTGCAGGGAGCATCTTGGTTCTCCAAGATCGATTTGAGGTCTGGATATCATCAGGTGAGGGTGTGAGATGAGGACATCCAGAAGACAGCGTTCAGGACGCGTTATGGGCATTATGAGTTTGTGGTGATGCCTTTCGGGCTCACCAACGCCCCGGTAGTGTTCATGGATCTCATGAAGCGAGTGTGCAGGCCGATGCTGGATCGGTCGGTGATTGTATTCATCGACGATATTTTGGTATATTCGAGATCTAGAGAGCAGCACGAGGAGCATTTGAGGGAGATCCTTAAAGTTCTGAGATCGAAGAGGCTTTATGCCAAATTCTCCAAGTGTGATTTCTGGTTGCGAGAGGTCCAGTTCCTGGGTCATCTCGTTAACCAGAAAGGGATATTGGTCGACCCAGCCAAAGTTGAGGCGGTGATGAGTTGGGAGGTGCCGAGGTCACCCTCCGAGATCAGGAGTTTCTTTGGTTTGGCAGGTTATTATCGGAGATTTATCAAGGATTTCTCTAAGATTGCAGTGCCACTCACCAGATTGACCCAGAAGGGTGTCGCTTTTTCATGGGGCGCCGAGCAGCAGGCCTCCTTTGAGACGCTTTGCCAAAGGTTATGCGAAGCCCCGGTGTTAGCCCTCCCAGAGGGGATGGAGGACTTTGTGGTATACTGTGATGTGTCGATCTTGGGGTTGGGAGCGGTGCTAATGCAGAGAGGGCATGTGATAGCATACGCATCGAGCCAGCTGAAGCCACATGAGACAAGGTATCCCACCCATGATCTAGAGTTGGGGGAAGTGGTGTTCGCCCTCAAAATTTGGCATTACTATCTGTATGCGGTTCGGTGTACGATATACACAGACCATAAGAGCCTGAAGTATTTGATGGATCATCCCAACCTAAATATGCGGTAGAGGAGGTGGTTGGATGTGGTCAAGGATTATGATTGTGAGATATTGTACCATCCGGGCAAGGCTAATGTGGTAGCCGACGCCTTGAGTCGCAGGGCGGAGAGCGCCCCGTTGCGAGATGTATGTTTGCTATTGACCGTGATGGCTCCAGTGTTGGACACCATTCGTGGAACACTGGATGAGGTAGTGAGATCGGAGAACCAGAAGAGAGAGCGAGTTGTTGGGTTGGTATCGGAGTTCGTTACCGATGGTCGGGGGCTTATGACATTTCAGGGGCGTATATGGGTACCATTTGTGGGAGGGACGCGTACCATTTTGATGGAAGAGGCTCATCGGTCGAAATTCACGATCCATCCTGGGGCCACTAAGATGTATTTGGACCTGAGGAGGGAGTATTGGTGACCCTGTATGAAGAGGCATGTTGCATGGTTTGTTGAGAGGTGCTTAACCTGCCGTAGGGTTAAGGCCGAGCACCGGAGACCGCATGGTAAGCTGTAGCCGTTGGAGGTTCCCGAATGGAAGTGGGAACAGATTACCATGGATTTTATCACCAAATTGCCAAGGACTGCTAGGGGAGTCGATGCAATTTGGGTGATTATGGACAAATTGACAAAGAGCGCCCACTTCCTTGCTATCAGTGAGAGCTCCTCCGCAGAGAAGTTAGCAGAGATGTACGTGAGGGAAGTAGTATCTCGGCATGGGGTGCCGATCTCGATTGTTTCAGATCAGGATGTACGTTTCACTTCCAGATTCTGGAAGAAGTTTCACGAGGAGTTGGGTACTAAGCTGCATTTTAATACCACATATCACCCCAGACAGACGGACAGAGTGAGCGGACGATTCAGACGCTTGAGGACATGCTCCGGGCATGTGTGTTGGATTTCGGGGGGAGTTGGGATACGTATTTGCCCTTGGCAGAGTTTTCCTACAACAACAGCCATCATTCGAGCATTGGTATGCCACCCTTTGAGTTGTTGTATGGGAGGAGGTGTCGGACCCCCATTTGCTGGGGAGAGGTTAGACAGCGTGTGATGGGAAATACAGAGATCGTGCTTCAGACGACAGAGCAGATCCAACAGGTCAGACAGAGGTTGTTGACCGCTCAGAGTCGTTAGAAGAGTTATGCGGACAGACGTCGGTCCGAGCTTGAGTTTCAGGTCGATGACTTTGTGCTCCTGAAGGTCTCTCCTTGGAAAGGAGTGATTCGATTCAGGAAAAGGGGCAAGTTGGGTCCCCGATATATTGGTTCATTCCGGGTGGTCGCGAGGGTAGGTAGGGTAGCCTATCGTTCGGAGTTGCCAGCAGAGTTGGGGCAGATTCACGACACTTTCCACGTGTCGCAATTGCGGAAGTGTATAGCCGATGAGTCGGCGATGGTACCATTAGAGGATATTCAGGTGGATGCGAGCCTGAATTATGCTGAGAGACCGGTGGCAATCAGAGATCGAAAAATCAAGGTTTTGAGGAACAAGGAGGTACCCTTGGTTTTGGTTCAGTGGCAGCATCGGAAGGGGTCCGAGATGACATGGGAGCCGGAGCGTGAGATGCGTGAGCAGCATCCGGAGATTTTTGCAGAGCCAGACTTTGAGGGCGAAGTCTAGTTCTAGTGGGGGAGAATTGTGACACCCCGGATTCCCAGGTATTATTTATTCTTGTATTTTTGGTGGTTTGTGAGGAGACTCGGCGACTTGGAGCCCAAACTCGCCGAGTAGGATCGTGGTTTTGGGCATGTGTTCGCATCTGGACTCGGTGAGTCTACGCAGTTTAGTGAAACCCTAATTCCCCAGGTTTGGAGCCTATTTAAGGGCACTTATAGCCTCCCATTGCGGCTACCAGTCCCTTGAGAGAACCCTAACAGAGCTAAATCGCTTTGAGAGAGAAGAAGTCACTTTTGGATCTTTGTATCCTTTGTTTAGCAAGAAGAGGGTGACAAGAGCAAGGAGGAGGTGAGATTCAAGCAGATCCAGAGTCCAGAGGCTTCATTTTGAGGTAATAGTTCGAATCTCCTTCAGTTTTAGGGTTGATCTTTAGAGTTAGGGTTTTCTAACCCATTTGGAGAATGATTATGTGAAGCAAATGGTCCCTCTTCGAGTTTGTGCCGTGGATCTGGACTCAAAGAGTTCCAGAGACCTTAACCCTTGGAGCTTTTTGGGTTAGTATGGAGTTATTGGACTTAGGTTGTTATTTTTGGGACCAAATCTCCTTTTTATGCCTTGTTGTGGTTATACAAGCATCAAGTTTCGAACTTTACGTGACATTCATGCTTGGGAAGGCCAGATCTACGGTTTGGGGAAACAGATCTGACCTCAGGAAGTCAATAGAGTTTGTGCATGGCATGAACTCGCCGAGTTATTCTTGAGACTCGGCGAGTAGGATTTGGGTTTCACGTAAATTGTTCAGCGAGTAGACTCGCCGGGTTGGGGGATGACCCAGTGAGTCAGGGAGAGTCAAAGTGGGGCTGTCTCAAGCCGGAACTCGCCGAGTTATTCTTGATACTCGGCGAGTTGAGTCGTGGTGGCCCCGCGATTCATGCCAGGTGGAACTCATCGAGTTAAGGAAGTACTCGCCGTGTCAAGAGAGGATCCGAGGGAGTCAGTGAACACGTATAGACTCGCCAAGTCCGGTCAAAGTTGACCGTTGACCGTTGACCAGTGTTAACTTGATAGGGTTAGTCAACCTTAGTTGTGAAAGTGTTAATTAGAGATATATTGTATTATAGCAGGACTATAGCTCGGGGGATCGAGCATGAGTGATTTCAGGGATTTGCAAGTTATCGAGATACGCGAGGTGAGTCTTCTCACTATACCTTACCTTGAGTAGGTAATCAGAGTTATGTGACAGAGTATTTGTATGCTATATGTATGTTATGTGTTGTACTGCATTATTTCTATGTGATTTATGTTGGAATCGGAAGGTTCATAGAGTTAGAACCAGAGGGTTCACAGAGTGGGGTCCACGGACCCACAGAGTTATAGCCTCGAGTGGCTAATATGTGCTATGTGTGGTATTTTGGGGAACTCACTAAGCTTTGCGCTTACAGTATTTGGTGTTATTTATTTCAGGTGCTAGTGATGACCGTGCGAAGCGCCGACTTGATCAGTACACACACACACGGGATTTTTTATGTTATGAGATCTTGGGATTTTTATATGGAATGGATTGAGTTTTAAACATTGATGTTTTTATTATTATTAAATGAATTATGTTTTTATAAAATGCAAAAAATTGTTTTTGAAATTTACGGTGTTACAGGTGGAGGGTCGTTAGCCGAACGAGTTTGACAGGACTATAATTCTCCCTTCATTAAAAGTATTAATGATAAATATTATGTAACTAAACTCTTAATAATACCCAATCTTAGTTACTTAGGAAAATGTGAATAAGGTGCTAATCCATGAAATTACACTTTGCACTTTGTTTAAGTCGGTTAGTGGAGCGTGTGTGGTTAACCGGCACACTAACTCGTATTTAACAAGGTAGGCAAAGGGTAACTTAATGCTTATCATAGTATCGATGGAGCGTGTGTGGTTAACCGGCACATTGATTGAGGGGTAAACACTTAAGGGTACCAAGTAATTTGCATGGTTACTTCACACCTTGTTTTGTGATCCTCGGCATCCCAGTCACAAAACCTGAAGGGCAGACTCGAGATTGAAACATGCCATTGAATAGTTCAATGAATCTCAAAAGATCTAGGAGTTTCAAATCCAATTAAGACCTAATTATACATTTCATTTATCTTGGTGGAAATTGGTGAATCGTCATTCACCTACCTTCAAATATTTTATAGCTTGGATTACGACATCCCTCTTCTAAGTTATAAAATAGTTTGTTGGGTCCTAGCCTTAATATTTCATATTGGGTGTTATATTAAGGACTTTAAATCAACTATCTTGAATATCTCCCAAAAGATGTCAAGTTCAGACATCTATGATCTTCCCAAATATCTTGGAACTTCACTTCCTCCACCTCCTACAATTATTCTCCCTAACCCACAAGTTCAAGGTCACTCAAGCCCTATTGGCAAGGCAAGGTCTAGGTGTGATCACATCTTGGAGATGAAGTCACATGCTGACAAGCCGGGAGAGTTGGGTGTCTAAGTCTTAAGAAAGTTAGTGGTTCAATAACTTTCTAAGTTACATAGTGAGTTTCTTTGGAACTCCTATGAAACAGACTATGACAAGACCCTTAATGATCTTATCTATTTGCTAAGATCGTCTTCCTAAAACTTTATGGACGTTGACAATGATGACATTGGATATCCAGTAAAGCTCTCTCTTCCCAGTGGAAAGGGATCGGCCATAGTCAACTGGGTTGACCAAATGGTAAAGAGAAAAGCTAAGTATGTGATAGTCCCGTGTACCATTACCAAAGGGTCCATATGGTTATATTGCCAAAGGAAGGGGCATTGGTTGCGAATCTGCCAATTTACTTAAGGGTGTTACAGTCAATAAGTTTGACTCTACTTCAGGTAAAGTCCACTATCTAACTTTGCTAACCTTCTATTCTGAAATTCTTGATACATGATGTGACTGGGTCACATGGTGATGTTTTAAGAATCAAAGAAAAGTAAAGAAACTTAAAGAAAGAATATGTTGAATCTGATCGCGTAGATGGATTTCTATCGCATAGTTTGAAGATTGGATTCTTGAGCTACTTCTTAGGAGTTATGAGATATTGCTTAGGAATAGATAACAACAAGTTTTCATATGGATTGTAAGGATAGTTTTTCCGCAAAGTTTTTAAAATAAAAGGAAAAATGATGATTTTATTTATTTTAAAAATATCCTTACAATGGCATTTGAGGAAAAATTTGTTGCTTATATGATTCCATTAATAGCAACTGTGGAAATATGAAATTGATTCTTTCATTTGTGGTAATGTCTAAATTTACCAAATAAGGAAAGATTCTCATCACCCAAGTTTCAATTGGACCGGAACTTGGAATCATGCAAGTTGTATAGCATGATGAATGAGATCTTTCAAGTATTGGAAAATTAAGACTAATTACTTGTTCACATGGATGTGTGAGTCAAGTGAAGGACTAAGGGATCGAGTACACATTCTGGTGCACTGGTCAAGTCCACCACAAAAGATCGATAAGATTATTCATCATAATTTACTAAAGCTCAGTAAATATGGTTATACTTACAAGCTTAAGTGTAATTCTGAGACATTGGAAAAGGTTCCAATGTAAGGTAGAGCGAATAAGAAGAATTAAATTAGGCAGAAGGATAAAAGTTTCTCAAATCTAAAAAGATGGGAGAGTACTTTAGTATCAGTTTTTATGATCATCTTACTGATTTAGAGACCTTATCACAATTCATCCTCTAAGTGCCTTCTTATAGCTAAGAAGAGGAGCTATGAAATGTTGAAGTGGTTAAATCAAGAAGATGATTCACACTTCGTTCCAAAAAAACAATTCTTAGAGTCATACTCCAAGATTGTAACTTGAGTGACATGTCTTAAAGAAGGTTTAAAACACTTGTCAAATGTAAGAGTAAAAGTTTTCTACTCTTGTACATTTGAAATTGGTAAGTTGTGATGTTTTGGATAAAACAAAGACCAACTAAGGCAAATTATGTGAAGTGTCTGTCTTGATTAGAATCCACACTATCTCTTGAATATTTGACAAGAAAGTCTTATAGGTCAAGGAGACAGTGGGAGTCTAAAAGATCCTGAAAGGGTTTCAAGAAGTAATCAAGAACAAAAAAAACCTGTATTTCATCACTAGCACACAACTAGAGGTTTATAACCTATCGTGTTGACATTTCAGTTCCCATTCTAGTTAAAGTTGGCTTTGCATATGAGTTCTTAGAGTTCTCAATTGGTTGCAAAACAAATCGGAAGCAATGGCAGGCCCTTGAGCTGCCAGGTGGCAAGAAGTTAAGAGCACTGTTGGGTTATGAGCATTCTAACACTCCTATGGTGTACATGCAACCCTATAAACCTTGGATCTATGTTTTCTCTATTATACATGCAAATACGAACTTTCCAAGGCTTTAATCCTAACTAGCATATTATGAAGCTCTTAATCTACAAAGTACTAGTTAGATGACATACCTTTTGGTGTAGCTTGATGTCTTCAAGCTTTAAGAGCTTAGCCCCAATAGTATGGAAGCCTCAAGTGGAATCACAAATCACCAAAAACACTTTGGAAGACTTTAGAGAATATGAATACTTGGTTCTCTCTAGTGAAATCGTCTAGCCCTCTTAGTGTAACCACACTTGTGCCAGTTTCATCAACCAAGGACATCTTTATATAGTATGGAAACTAGGGCTAAACCCATGACCTTTCATTTTATATGATCCATGGGTTAAAGCTCCATGGACTATCCATTAAAGCTTAGCCCAACCTAAATGAACTTGGCCCATATATATATATATATATATATATATATATATATATATATATATATATATATATATATAATAGTCCATATTTAATTAGTTTATTTTGATCACTTAATTAATTCTAAATTAAGTCTTGATCAATACTAATTAAATAATATGATTCCATATTAACATATTAGAGCTTAAAATATATTAATATAAATCATAAATATACTATTCTCAAAAGACTATCCATATAAATTGTGTCGGTAAAGTGCAACCCAAATGGACCCTGCCGGGTCGGGTCAAGTACATACCAAATATAGTTATGGACTTAGACATTAATCCAACAGTTTGGACATAGCATAGAGATTGCTCTAACACTCATGAGTGCTTAATTGAGATTTAAGTATTGGACCAACCGACGCTTAGAGATTACTTCATGGATTCAGTCACGAGTAATTCAAAGACGATAATATCTTCTATTCTTTGAACCTAGATACATGTGGGGTTTTGCTCTACGATTCTGTTATGTATTGGTCTACTCCAACGCTAATAGTAATTGGTAGTTATAAAGGGTATGTCCATGTGTGATATGATGAAATAGACAAAGACAATGTAGTCAAAGTTTATTCGTTCCTTCTGCCTTAATAGGAGAAGCGATATCTATGGGCCCCTCGATGATTTGGTGTTGACATCTAAAGTGCTTGGTCGAGCCCTAACTAGAGTTGATGTGTTCGATTTAGTGGTCAGATGCAGTCGTCACAAATCTATATCGGGAAACTTAATCTTGAATTCTTGAGATTGACCATTATCCATGTCTCGAATTCATACAGATATCATAGAACGAAGGGATAGTTGATCACTTATCTAAGGGCTGAATCTTGATTAGATCAAGAGTTCGGTAGTTGCATTGGATGGCTAACTCTCTGTTGATTATTGGAGAAATATTAGTCCTCGTATAGTTGATGACTTGTCTAAGTGGGAGACTGTTGGAATAGTGTCCAAGGTTATTAACTATTGGTAATATTTCTAATAATTACGGGGTCCTTTCGGGTTGCCCTCAAGACCCATATTGAGTAGAATAACTAAAGGAGAAATTAGTTTATTAATTATTATGGTTAATAACTAATTAGAAACTAATTGGAAATATATTTTGGGAATTAATTAGCAATTTACTAAATTAAAGGGTTGAATGTTCATTAATCGATAGTTGGTTAACCAGGAATGTTCCAAAACCTTATGGAATTAGGGTTGGATGAAAATTACTCCATCCCACATGGGAAAGGAGTGAAATTTCGTGGTTAGGCCTCCATCCCACATGAGAAGGAGTATTAAACCCTAGGAGGCATCCAAGGCTATAAATAGGGCCTTAGGGATTTTATTCCACCTTGCACCTTGACTTGAAGTATTCGCCAACCCTTCTTCCTCCCCCTCTTAGGGATGATTTCTAACCCCTTTGGGTTTGTGAAATTGACCCTTCTCTTAGTTATTTTTATTCCACTTTTTGGTGTCATTGGGTGTGATACCATTAGAGGGATTCTGGTTTGGGTCCTCTTAGGGGTGAGCATGGTGCGGTTTGGTGTGGTTTTTATACCAAACCGAAACCGAAAATTGAAATTGCGGTTTTTATGTCCATGTAACCGATGGGTGCGGTTTCTATTGCGGTTCAGTTTTTTGGTTTCATTTGCGGTTTCGGTTTTGTTTTTGCGGTTTCGGTTATTAACCGCAATATGGAAATGGTGTGGTTTTATTTTGATGGTGCGGTTATTTTTTGTCCAACCACAACTTTCAGCTTTTATTTCCTTTATTAAGTTTGACTTTCTTATTTGACAACTAGCACTAGATACAACATACAACAAAATGAACTTGCATCCAAAATATAATAAAATAGATATAACTTATAAGCATCAATTCATATTATATCAATATATTCCCTTTAATTTTTTAATATACAACTTGACAAAATGAACTTGCATCCAAAACATAATAAAATAGATATAACATATAAGCATGAATTCATATTCATAACAATTAAGTCATCAACATCCAATCACATTTTGAAATTGATAAATCCAAAACATAATAATATCTGTCAAATTTCAAACTTCATAAAAAAGCATAAACATGTTTTTATCACCAATAATAAAACATATAAAACAAACCACCATTAATCATAATCTCCTTGATCCTTGGAAGATTTTTTCCTTGTTTTTAATCTACATAAATAAATATAAATATTAGATTATTAGTATATAAATCACTAGTAATTATAATCATAATATGAAATCATAACATATGCAAGAAAAACTTACCATGTTTTAAACCCACCATGTTCTCATTAAATTCATCAATTTCTTTACTCTTCATAGCACAACCAAGCTCAAGATCTACCAGTGAACACCTTATCCAATCTTTTGCACAAATTAGAACTTTCATGGTGTCGGGGTTAAGTGAACTTCTTTACTTATGAATAACTCTGCCACCTTTACTAAAGGCCAACTCTGATGCAACTGTCGATATCAGCATAGCTAAAACATGCCTAGCTAAGGTAGACAATATAGGGAATTTTATTGAATTCACTTTCCACCATCCCAAAAGATCAAACTTGTTGTCCCTTTTTTCCCTTCCATCCACTAGATAAATCTCCACCTCACTCTTAATATCTTGACCCTCATGATCAAATTTGTCAAATTCTAGCTCCAAATCAATATCCATTTCACCAAAGGTACTTAAATTTTCACCACCAAGATTATCATGTTTGTTTTGTACACCTCACTCTTAATATCTTGACCCTCATGATCAAAATTTTCAAATTCTAGTTCCAAATCAATATCCATCTCACTAAAGCTACATAAATTTTCACCACCAAGATTATCATGTGTGTTTTGTACATTTGCTTTTTCCACTTTGCCCTTGTAATGGTTAAACAAATCTTCAAGAGTCTTAGTCACCAATCCCAATATCTTTTTGCTTTTCTCACTGCCCTTGCCATAGATCAACTCAATGCAATAAGTAACATATCCAAGCTTGTTGCGCGGATCCAAAACAACCGCAACATAAAGTAAATAATTCACATTATCTACATTGTCCCAATACTTGTCATACTTTTCTTTCATCGATATCGCCATATTCTTCTTTTGTTCAACTTGACTCAAGGTCATCTTAGTGATGTTGGCTTGCATTTTTACAAACTCAGAAAAAAAAATATTCGTCGTTACATACTTCGCAACAGATATCTTAGTTGTAACTCCAGAAAATATCTTCAAGTACTCGATTAAATTCCTATTTTGAATGCAAATATCAATATGTAAGTATTAAAATGATGTACACAAAGTAATAACTAAAAGAAATAAACATACCTAGTTGTCTCCCAATCAACATCACTTGGTGCACCAACAACTTTAGCCTTTCTTTTCCTTTTTCTTGTGCTCCCATCCACATCGTCATCCGTCTCGGTGCGAAAATAAGCCCCGTAAGAAGGGTCTATCATATAAAGCCTATTGAGAAAATAAAACAGGCACTCGATGTTAGTTAAAGGAAAAATAATAAAGATATAAAACAAATAAACATACCTTTCAAAAGCATTCTCATAAAGTACGACTGTTTCCAACATTAAATATGTTGAATTCCATCTCGTGTCAACATCAAGAGATGGCTTTTGTTTAGATTTTACTTCAACACGAGCAACACAGTCTTCAAATGTTTTATACCAAGCTAGTGATGATCGTACATACGTCACTGCAGTTCAAATTCTAGTAACAACATCAAATTGATCTTACAAACCATCTCTAACAACAAGATTGATGTTATGTGCACAACAACGGAGGTGCAAATATTTACAATCTAATATATCATTCGGTCCCTTCAACATCCTCCTCAAATATCTTATAGCCTCGCCATTTGAAGACGCATTATCCACTGTTACAGTTAACACAGTTTCAATCCCCCACTTTTGTATGCACTCATAAACCAAACTCCCAATGGTTTCACCCCTATAATACTCTATAGGGCAAAAGTTTAAAATTTTCTTTTGTAAAACCCATGCATTGTCAATCCAATGATTCGTAAGACACATATAATTCACGTTATGAATAGATGAACATGTATCCGTAGTTAGGCACACTATTTGGCCTTTCAACATCTCTTTAACTTTTTTCGCTTCTTCTATATGAATCTCTATACAATCTCGAGCTACAGTCCATCTAGATGTCATCTTAAACTCCAGATTCAATTCCAACACAAATTCCTTATAACCATCATCATCAACAATGCTAAACGGTCGATTGTATTTAATGCACATTTTGGCAAGAGCCAAGCTACACTTCTCCTGGCTAAAAGAATGCTTAGCCAAAGACCCACCCGCTGGTACCTTTTGGCTTAAAGCTTGGTTTTGTTTGTTTCTTTGCATCTTTGTCTTTACCTTCATAAAGGGGGCTGCGCCTACAAGAATTAACTAGATGACTGAGTAATGAGGAGGTGTCATTCTCTCTAGTGCCACAAGCTAAAACCTTTTTACAATGTGTGCACTCTGATTTTTTTTGCGCCTTTAACATATGGAAAATGATGCCATACAATGGACCATAACTTAGGTTTTTCATTATTTTCTTCTTCAATATCACCTTCACCTTGGACTTCAACTCCATCTTATTGTTGATCATCCACATTAATTACACCTTCATTAGTATCCATGCTGACATACATATTATGTTAGTACTAAATTAGGTGAAAACATGGTGAGTTGCAAAACAAAAAAGATTATAATAAAAGAAATACATATTGCGTTTTAATTATCACTAGGCATATGTTTAAATTGTTTCTTATCTTAATATAAAATAAATAGGCATATCACCTCAACAAGTAACATTGGTTACGTTTAACAGTTGAAAAAGGGGTGGAGTATGATAGTAAATTCATATAGGCTTACAAATACAAGGAAATATAGAGTAATTTCATATGCTATCGTTTAACATTGGAAAAAGAAATGCTACATTTTTAGAATCTGTCTACAAAAACTTTAAGAAATCTTAGCCTTACATACCATTAACCTCCTTTGAATTCCAATAAATATTTGGGTAATTTCATATGCTATCGACATGTTCTTGATTATAAAAAAAATTGTCACTTAATATCTGGATAACTTTAGATGTTATTAACAGATGTTATCAAGATGTTATCAACAGACAAATAAGACTATCTTCAACAAAATAAGCCACATCCACTTTTCGACAGACAAAAAAGAACCAGAGTAACAAAATAACAAGATCAAATACAGTAGGTTCGAAGTGTTGCTAACCCCATTGTTGGAAACATAGTCGACTAAAAGAACAGAAGAAGAAATCGAAAAAATCTAAAAGAATGGTCGAATCCTGAAGAGGAATTTGAAAAAATACCTTAACTGAGACGAAGAGGAAGATTGCTTCAACAGGTTGCCGAAATCGATAGTTGCAATCCCAGTTGTCGGAGTCGATGCTCGATCGTTGCTGACTTGCTTCAATGGTTCGATCATTGTTGACTTGTTTCAATAATTCGATCGTTAGCAAATGGTTGCTTCAATCGCCAGTAAACGACGGCTAAATTTAGGCTAAGGCTTTTTAGAACACAAAAGACAATGAAAGAAATGTGGTGAAAGAAACGGGAACGATGGGAACGACCCTATTCTTTTTGGATTTGTATTTTTATTAAAAAATGAAATATATATTCAATTAATAATAATATTTTAATATTACGGTGCGGTTCGGTTAATTTGCGGTTTTTTTAAAGATAAAACCGCACCGCACCGAAAAATTGCGGTTTTTTTATCTTCTAAAACCGCACCATCGGTTATATGTTCGGTTTCGGTTTTTCGGTTACGATTTTTTGGTTATTTTGCGGTTCGGTTTTTACTCACCCCTAGGTCCTTTCATCCAAGCAACTTCATGGAGGATCAAGATCTCAAGCATGGAGATCAAGGGCTACATAAGAGGTATGTTTTCTTACTTATGTTTTAGTTTTCTAGGGTTGATGTAATTAGCATGGAGCCATAGATCCGTAGGATGCATATACACTTAGGTATATTGTTGTTCCGATTATTCCGCTGCCTAGTTTTAGAGTGTATTTGATGCGTAGAAAACCCAACAGGTTTGGAGATTTCCAGCAAGGTGCGAGGTTTGGCAGGATTTAAGACTGCGAGATAGCCGCAACATTCCCCAGCAGTAAGTCAGTGAGGGAAGTGTTGTGAGGCTGCGGGTAAGCCGTAGCATTCATTAGTAGGCTAGTTAGCGGAGTGTGGGCAAGGGCTCGTATCTCCTAGTTAGCGGAGTGTTGGCAGGGGCCCATATCTCTAAATTAGCATCATAAGAAGCAGGAAAGGATAGAAAGCTGAGTTTAGAGGATGAGTGGGCCTGCATAGCCCTAGATAGGTGAGACCTGTGGGAGAGGCCGCTCCGAAGTATAGTTTGGGTGAGACCCGTGAGCGAGGCCCGTATGCTTATAGCAGTAGGTAGGACCTGGTGGAGACCTTAGGTTCAGGGTAGGGGATTGAGGATTCCATATCTTCTAGAGCCAGAGTGGCGAGGTAGGTAGAGCGGTTTTGGTAGTTGTAGTAGCTTCGGTAGTCGCTGAGAGAGACTGAGGGATTGTTCTTGCGATAAGTAACTAGTGGGGAATCGGTGTTTCGGGTAATGGCAGATCAGTTGGGACCAGGGTGGTCTCGGTTCATTCGGAAGGCGGATGAGAGTCAGCACGATTTCAGGCAGGAGTGGTGATAAGGTAATTAGTGCGTAGAGCACTGGGCCGATCAGGAGATGTTATGTCACTCACAGCGGAATTAGATAACCTCAGGGTGATTGATTTGATTCTGTTGCGTAGCTCTTGTCAGAGTCTTAACCGTTGCAGAAAGGAATCCTTACTCGAAGGATTATCTAATTCACACATCAGGTGGGGTTTTTAGCTTTGGAGCATAGTGAGTGGAACTATTCAGTGAGTATTGGTGTGATGGCCGGCACCGGGGGTGGCTGGAATTGCAGTTTCAACAGAAGGTTTGATCTTGATGGAGATAGAAAAGGTTTGTTGCTTATGGCGAGTTTCCTTGGGAAGGCCAGGGATAGCGTAGGGCAAAGGGGTGAACCCCTTGGATGACAAATGTAAGTGCTCGGGAAGTACCGGAGGGTTACCGGATGAGTAAGAGTGTTGTACTTGAAAGTTGTAGCGATTGGATTATTCCCAAGATGACATTTTCAACGATTGGACCGCGCAGATAAGGTATGTGACGTTTAGGAATGGCGTGAGAGGTTGCAAGATTGTGAGTCGAAGCAAACTTCGAGGACGAAGTCTAGTTTAAGTGGGAGAGAGTTGTAGCACCCCGAATTCAAAAGGTCAAGAAACGAAATAAAAACCCCAAGTCAAGAGGTCTACTCGGAGAGTTTAGGGAGGAACTTGACGAGTAGGAGCGAATTCTTACGTCGTGGGTTAAGTGACCTACTCAACGAGTCGGTGGACTAACTGGCGCCAGTTGGTCTGGGTTTGGAAACCCCTAAATTCGGGACTTGGTGCCCTATTTAAGCATCCTATTCTCTTCTCTTGGTCTCATTTCCAGCCTCCAAGACCAGAACCCATAGATCTTGAAACCTTAATGCTTGCGAGCCATTTTTTAGATAGTTTTCTGTCTAGAAGAAGAAGAAGAAGAAGAATAAGAGGGAACTTGAAGGCTCAATGAAAGGCTTGTGGATCCAGAAGTAACTTCCCAATCTCATCACTTTCTGGTAATCAAGTCTCTAACTTGATCATTAGTTCATTAGATCCATTCTTTCCCCTTTTATGAAGATTTTGGTCCAAGAATAGTTGCTTGTGGGATTTGGACGTCCCCAAGCAAGATTGTTTTAGATCTGGAAGTATTCAGGGAGGTTAAGGCATAAAGATGGAAGCTTTATGCCATTAGAACTCCCCATGCAAAGTTTAAGTAGTTGTTATGGTCTTTTAAGCAAAAAAGGGGCATGCATGGAGGTAAAGGCAGTAGCTTTGCGTGTTATTCAGACCCTAAAAGATTAGATCTGGGTCCTGGATGCTTTGTGCCCGACTGAAATCGTTTGAATAGAGTTGGACTTAGGGGGACTCGGTGAGTTACTCATAGGACTCGGTGAGTCAGGTCGTTTTCTTGCCCAAAACCCTTCTGTTAGAGGGTGTGAGTTAAATTGGAAGAGGACTCAACCAGATGGGTCCATCATGGACTTGAAGATCATCGTACTCGACGAGTTCAATGATGAACTCGGCGAGCCCAAGGCAATATCCCTAATCTATGAAGATGGACTCGACGAGTTCAAATGTGAACTTGGCGAGTCCGATGTATAAAGGTCCCGACGTGTTTAAAGGTGAACTTGACCAGTTCAAAGAGAACTCAACAAGTAGGATCGAAGTTCAAAAGTAATATGTGGATTGTGGGACTCGACGAGTTGGTGGTCAACTCGGCGAGTTGGAGTCAACTTGGAGCATTGAATTTGGCCAAGTTTGACATGGTTTGACTTTTGAAGGTGATGTGGTCTAAATATTATATTTGGTAATGATAGTTCGGGGAGCCGAAGGATCAGTAGTTCAGGATTTGTCGGCTAGCAGTCAAAAGTGTTTCAGCCAGTCTTCAACAATGTGAGGTAAGTATCCTCACTGGGTGCATGGGTCTACGGTCACAATGTTGGCCCATTATGTTTATGTTTATGTATAGTAGGAAGACCCAGGGGTTAGCCCTAGGCACTTATTGTTATATGTTTTGGGTTACGACATGATGTCGGGCGAGGCTCGAGGAATGTTAGAATGCTAGAGGTCTTTATGATTCTTGCATGTGTAGGTATGATAGGTTCCGGACCGAGGGTCCGAGGTTGGGGTAATTCCGAAGTATGTTAGATGATAGTATGATTCCGGACCGGGAGCCCGATGCCAGGGCAATCCCGAGGAAGGTTCTTATGTTGAATGTTAGATTATACTTGTTGTCTCTGTGATACTTGTATGTGCCTGGTAGGGGGTGAGTGTGGGCGAGGTCCTGTATCGCATCACTAGCTGAGTATGGATGGGGTTCCATGTCTTAATATTAGCAGAGTAGAGACGAGGCCCATGATAGGAAGGGAGTGAGTGTGGGCGGGGGCCCGTATCTCACTACTAGCAGGAGTATGGATGGGGTTCCACAACTTCACAGTAGTAGACCTAGGGTGGGACCTCAGTTAGGCGAAGCCTTAGATCAAGGTATAGTTAGAATGTGTTTATTTATGTACTAGTATGTTATTTGATTGTATGTATGTGTATAGCGGGCGAGGCCCGAAGTCAGGCGAGGCCTAAGAAAAAAAAGATATGTATTCCGAGCGGGGCTCGATGCCAGGCGGGACCTGATGTCGGGCATCGCCCGATGCAACGGGCGGGGGCCCAGTATCTGGTTATGTGTGCATGGTTATGCGTTGTGGTATGTGGTAGGTTGGGGAACTCACTAAGCTTCGTGCTTATGGTTTTTAGTTTTGGTTTCAGGTACTTCCGGTAGCGGATGGAAGTGTTCGGGATGATCGAATGGCACACACCAAGAAGTCTTAGCCTGAGATGTTTTTAATCTGATAAATCGAATATGTGTTGAAACGATACGTTGATTTGATAAATAAACCTTTAGCTATGGTCGAAATGATTTGATACTTATGGTTTTATTAATGTTTTAAAAAGAAATTTTTGGGATGTTACAAAGATGGTGTTAGATCGTTGAAGAACACGAAGAACGAGTTGTACAACACACATCGTGGGTGGTACGATGTTCAATTTGGTGATTTTCTTTTTCCAACTAAAGAACCAAGATCATCAATAATTGATTCATGTGTTGCAAACGGAAAACGAACTGTCAAGAAGATCTCGCACATTCTCAAATGGATTCCAAAACGTTCTTGATTTTTGATGATCCGATGAAGAACGATCCAAGTTTTATCGAAATTCAATTTTAATTTCGATTCATGTTTTTCGGTTTATTTTTGTTTGTTTTTTTTATCGTTTTGATTTGTTGGATCTATTTCGTTTCAACCCTATTGATTGATCCAATTATTCTTTTTAGCTCAATCCCCAAAACAAAGTTGTTCATCCATTTATTCTTTTGAGCCCAAACAATTTAGATCCATATCTACTATCATTTACTGTTTATCATGAGCCGAAACTAAAAATCCGAGTACTATTATAAAATTTCAAGCCCAAATCTTATTAAAAACATAAATTCGTCGACTCGTGGATTTCGAATTGAATCATTGAACACTATATTTTTTAAACTCCAAATCTTATACAGATTGTATTATCGATTTCTTTTTCATCCATCAGTTCTTGACTATCGATTCTATATTTGTGAATCAAATCATCGTCATTTTTTAATCGTTGTTAGATCGATTGAAAAGAATGATCGATTTCTCGATTTTGAGTCGAAATCAGATGTTAATTGATTTTGAGTCGATAATTGTTGAAGTCATGGAGGAGTCAATGTCGAAAGTCAAAATCAGGTTATTGATGCATCTGGAATCGATTTGAGACTTGTGTTTAGAGTCGGAATTAGATTTGTGATTATGAGTCGAATGCCTTAGAAACGAGTTGAGAATGAAAGTCCTGTAATTGAAGTCAACTTAAAATCGATGTTCTTTTTTAACTAGTGTTGAATGGAATCAACTTAAAATCGATGCAACTTGTTTGATAATTGCTTATGTTACAACAATTGGAATCGTATTTGGTTAGGGTCGATATTCCTAAAAGTCCAATTCAATTTTGATAAGTGTTCGTTGACGAGTCCGAGTTAAAATTGAAACCGGTTTCAATTGTTATCATCGGATGTCGAAATCGATTTTGACTGATGTTCTTTGGTCTCATACCTAATCGAATTGGGATCGACTGAGTGTCAAAATCAAAGTGGCTTTGTTATGAGTGGTCGATTTATGGATGTCAATTTTAAATAACGAGTGGTTGAATGAGTGCTCGTTATCATAACGAAGACTTGGATAATAAGGGGTTTGGATTGCGAAAACTTGAGTTACGAGTGACTGACTTATGAATGGTTGAAGGATAATAACGACTGGAACTTATGATTTTTGGATAGAAGTTGATTTCAATTTGGAGTGAGTTTCGCATAGGCTATGTTTGTGGCCATCGATTCGAAGATAGAAGTTGAAATCAGAATTGGATAGTAGATTTTGGGATTTCGAGTTTGGATTTCGTAAGCCTCGTAACAAGTTGTTGAAAGTTGCATTCTTTTGCATCTGGAAGTTGATTTGGGAATCAAATGGGAAGATTGTGAATTTGATGGGTTAAGGGTTCGATGTGTGTATCAGGTCTTTTGACGTCGTGAGGACAAGAGTGCTTTGCTTGGTATTGAACAAAGTCGAGTTTGGTTTGAAGTATTCAATGTTGGTATTTCATTCTTGACACTCAACACTCGACTGCATTGAAGAGGGTCCATGGAATCGATATCGAGGGTCTTTTACCTGGAGAACAAAGGTTTGTCAGTTCGAATGGGAAGGTGATATTGGGACGATCATGATTCGAAGGTCATTGATTTGGTACCTTCGTTGTGGGTATCAACATGCTATGTTCGAAGGTTGTTACCGAGCATCGAGGTCGAGGGTCGACTGGTACAAGTAGATTGGAGAAGAATAAACAAATGAAATTTTTTCGAAAATGGTCCTGAACTTTCAGCAAGTTGACATTTTCGACCCCAATTCGAATTAGGGATTGTTTTCGACAAGATTTGTGAAGAGGAACAAAATTTTCAATTAGAGTCCCTGCGCTTTTGTCGACATTGGCAGTCTCTACCCATATTCGAATTGGGGTAATGTTTTTGTGATGAAGTGAAGATATTGAATTTTGAGTCCCTGAAGTTTCACCAAATGGGCAGAATTTCCTCAATTTTTGCAATTGGGCTAAAAATGATGAGAAATGGGAATATTGGCGCAACAAGTCCTTGCAGAATTCTGATATTGGCAGATTTTACCCGGATTTTGAAATTCTTGCAACTCTCACCCAACAATCTAAAATCTTCACAAAAATTGGAAAGCTTTCATGACTTTTTCATGATTGTTTTTCTTACAATGGTGCATTCCTCGAGCATTTCTCATACCATTTTCGTTTTATAATCATTTGATGATTAATAAAAGGGGGAGAAATAAGAAATGGGTATTCGAGTTACTTCATTTCAAAGCGATGTTTGAAGACCGATGTCAATTCGAGGGTGAGTTGGGTCTTATCGCTTGGAGCTCATGGGATATTGAAGCCGGTACATCCAATCATAATGCTACTATTTGTGATTTCATCTCTTGTCTTAGTACTAAATTTTCCATTAGGGATATCGGTTTCCTAAAACCGGTAGGTATGGGTCCAAACGTTATGGAGGAGGCTAAGGTAGCCTCCTTACCCACCAAAACACCGCCCCAATTCAATGAAAAGCTAATTCTATATATGAAAACTTTAACCCGACTTTGATTCATCCGTCATCAGGTTACCGTGGATGTCGGTCTTCATATGAAAACTCCTCAAATCAAATCCCGTCCCCGAAAAAACTGAAAAGGGATAAGGATATTTTGATAAGATCTATTAGCCAAACACATGATATTTAAAAGGAGAAATGCCAACGATAGAAGACCTTAATGGACGAACTGACTTTCACATGTGATTAATGGTGTGTTCTCGGTGGTGCTATTATGAATTGGCATCAAGTATGATGGTTTATGATGTTGTTCAGTTGTTGCAGATTCACGACTGAGAAATGGCTCAACTGATGAAAGCATGTTAGTGGAGGATTGTGGTTTCTGGTGATAACAGGTGAGATAAGTGTCGGCTATTACAAATGTTGTGTACGGTGGTAATGGAAGATGAAGGTTGGGGTTATAATGGGTTTGTTGGTTGTTGTAGGAAGGCGATGAAGGTGATGGTGGTTCTCGGTGGTTAGATCCGTTGGTGAAGTCCAACTAAACCAAGGGTGGTATTGGAGGGGATGAAGAGGGCTTTGAGCTACATGATATTTGGAATGAGAAGAAATATGGAAAATATCATGAGCTCCGACATGAGGTTTGGAAGGAGAAAAAACATGAAAATGTTAAGAGATCAGTAGAGGGAAATAAGGAGATTAAGAATATGTCAGACTATGGAGGAATTAGAGTGGATCAAGAGGTACTGAAGCTACAACTTGTGGGCCTACCCCCAATTTATATGTGGCAATGGGAAACCACTTTATGCTCTCATAAAGCACCAAAAAAAAACTTTATTGACTGACTAGAAATATTCCAAAAACATTGTTGGTCGAATGTGTCATTTTCCCTTTAAAAAATCATTTTTTCTCTCTATAAATATAAAAGCTCCCTTCATTTTTTACACACCACTATCATTTTTATATCTTTACACAGAGTTCCAACATATTTTTATTATCTAATGGATCTGTTTGACTCATCCTACACAGATGATGATATGTTCATCACCACGATGTACGCGTATTACATTAATGAACTACAAAGAAGAAATGAAGCCACTCTACAGATAAGAAGCGTAAGGTTAAACAAAAATTGTGCGTCGGCACACAGATGTCTATATCGTGATTACATTTTTGGATGAATGTGTATACAAGTCTAAGGATTTCAAACGAAGGTTTTGTTTGAGCATAAATGTGTTTCTACTGATTGTCAACACCATGAAAAGCACATCATTTCTTTCATATTTATACCTATTATATATATATATATATATATATATATATATATATATATATATAATAAGTACATATTTATACATATTAAATATATCTTTACGTAATTTTTTTTCTCAGTTGAAATATGATGCTAGTGGTAGACGGGGATTCAAAGCGTTGCAGAAATGTAACATCAATTCGGTTGATGGATTATGGGGAGTCACCCAATTACATTGATGAGTATCTGAAATGTATGAATGAACTGCAAGAGAAAATTTGTATAGATTGGAAAAATGTGTTGTTGAAGTATTCAAAGATATTTATTTGCAGAAACATTCATTATATGATGTTCAACAACTATATGTGTAACGCCCGTGTTTATAGGCTAAGCATTAATGATGATATATTAGTCTAGGTCAACCTTTGGAATTTGTTTTGAAGTAATAAGAATGATTTATGTGCTTTAAACTTAAATATTATAATTAAGGATAAAATTAAGCGTCGAAAATGAATATTAGATAAAGCCGATATCTGTGAAGAAAGTTGTAGTGGTTGAAACAAGGATTCCAAAGATATAAAGAATACCGAAATCCGAGCTATAACGAAGATGTTATGACTCCTTTAAGTTTTGTGACAAAACCGGCACGGCGTCGATGGCGTAAAAAAAAGTGAGATTTCGATAAACTACTTTTTAGCCCTTATGATCTAAATGAAAGTTGTAGCATTCATTAAACCGAGAATTTTCATAAAAAGAACGTCCAAATCTGACTTTGTTTGAGGAAGCTATGATTTTTCTAAGTTTCGGTAGAGCAGTACTAAATACTCGAAATAAAGATCGAGTGATTTTTAGCCGACACAACCTAAACGAGAGTCGTATGTCTCGTCAATAGTAGTACAACAGTAAAAAGACAGACGAAAAAGGACGTCGGATGAAAAAGTTATGAATTTTTAACGGACTTTTCCTGTCCCAACATGTTAAAAATATAACAACAATAATAAATTCAAAATTAGCAGACGGAGTCTAAACAAAAGTTGTAGAGTATAATTCCACCTATGTGTGGATATAAAGAACGTCAAAAACGGAGTTCGTATGCAAAAGATACAAATTTTTGAAGTTTATGGCATGATGTGCGAGGCTGGTCCGAAGGTGTACGCCCAGCGTACTTAGCTTCGTACGCCCAGCGTACTCATTGTAGAGTCTTGGAACAGCCACGTCGCCGGTCTTCGCATGTGATGCCACGTATCATAGCTGGATGACACGTCTAAGGCTCAGAAGACGAAAAAAAGTGTAACATCCCAAATTTCAAGGCCAAAAATTTTGTTTCTAATTAAGTATTTCATAAGACATTTTACCCAAAACATTGTTAATATTACATCAAGTTATAAAAACCATAATGTCGTGTCCCAAACGATAACATCATAAGTAATGAAAATCAGAGTACAATCCCAGAAAACTCAATCCGGAAACCATGTGTGTGTGATGCGCTGCTACATCGTCGGCTCCTTCCCCTTAGACGAAGAGGTACCTGAAACCAAAACTAAAACTATAAGCACGAAGCTTAGTAAGTTCCCCCATCATACCCATACCAAAATAATACATGACCGTCGGTATCTTTCAACCGGTAACTGTCAAGCATAACCGGGAGCTGGACTCCCCCTCGGTATCTTTCAACCGGTAACCGAGAACTATCCTCCCCTTCGGTATCTTTCAACCGGTAACCAGGGTCTATTTCACCCTTCCTGCTGTTAACACATAATAAGCATATCAATCATAACCACATCAATCACAATAAGCATAACACATATCAAGTCCCAGATAATTATCACAAAGACAACCATCCAACCAATATTCTTAATGGTGGGCTGGCATTGTGGCCGTAGACCCACCCCTACTAGGAGAAGACTCACCTCAAAGTTGTGTAGTGTCCCAACTGTCATTGGCGTGAAAATCGACTCTCCTCGACTCCTTAATCCCTACACGATAACCCCATCCATGTTATCAACTTGCACTTGTAACCCTAACCAGGGTCAGCTCAAATCCGGTCAAAGTCAACTTTGGTCAAAGTCAACATCCAGTTGACTTGACTCGCCGAGTTGCTCTGCCAACTCGTCGAATCCATACCTCTCTAACCCAAACCAATCCCCGTCTCTACTCGTTGAGTCTAGCAAGAACTCGATGGGTTCTTCTTCAGTCATACCATCAGGACCATCTTCATCCGATTCACCGAGTTCGACGTTGAACTCGTCGAGTCCATCTTCCTCATAAGAATGTGTCTAGTCTACGACTCGCCGAGTCCATCTTCAAAGATTGGAAGATTTCCTTGGACTCATCGAGTTTGGTCAAACAGTTGTTTAGACCCATGATTCCTGGTTCTATAATCTCGTCCCTCTTTTTTGGGTCCTTCTCTAGACTCAACCAGACCCCCAAAACAACAAAGGTTGGAGAACCACTACCCGACTCGTCGAGTCCCAAGAACAACTCGCCGAGTCCATTAAATCCATGTTCGTAAACTCGATTTCTGTCAAACTCATCTCATCTAAAGGGTAGATCTTACCTCCTAGGGCCGATGTACCACGTAAAGCCACGAAATTTACGTCCATGCATGGATCTTTTAGTCCTAAAGGACTACAAATGAAGTCTAAAAGATGCATGGGGCTCTCATGGCCCTAAAGTTGGCACCTTTATGCCATGAGACCCCTCCAATGACCAAGATCTGAAGTCAATACTCCCTATAACACTTCACAACCCGAAAATGGCTTACAAAGCCCTAAATATACCCAAAATCCAAGCCCTAAAGATGAATAAACACATGGAAGATCAAGGTCGGAGCTTTTTCCTTAAATGAGCTGGAAATGGAACACAATCTCTAAATCTCCAAGCTACAACTTGAACTCCCAAGCTCCTTTCCTCTTCTCAAGCTTCACAATCCACCAAAATGCACCAAAATGGCCTTAAAATACTCAAACAAGGCTAGGGTTTTGATATGATGTCTTCTGGGAGTATAAGGGATGATAGAGGCTGAGATAAGTTGTTTAAATAGGGTGCAAACCCACAAATTTAGGGTTTCACTCGAACAACACCTACTCGCCGAGTCGGTCTCCCGACTCGTCGATTAGGTCACTTAAACTCCCTGCGGATCACGACTCTACACGACGAGTTGGGCCACCAACTCGTCGAGTCCCAGAGAAAATACATGAAATCCTTGAATTAAATGCGTACTAGAAATCAGGTGTTACAAATCTCCCCTACTTATTTTGGACTTCGTCCTTGAAGTCTGCTACTGGGTCCTGAAAAAGCTCAGGGTAATGGTCCCTCATCTCGTCCTCCGGCTCCCAGGTCCATTCTAATCCCTTGCAGTGCTGCCACTGCACCTTTACCAACTCCACTCTCTTGTTTCTCAGATCCTTCGACATCATGTCAAGGATCGCCACTGGTCGCTCGATGTAGTTCAGGCTGTCATCAACCTAAATTTCCTCTAATGGCACCACTGCCGAATCATCCACCAGACACTTTTGCAACTGGGAGACATGAAAAGTGCTATGAATCTGACTGAGTTCAGCTGGCAGATCCAACCTATATGCCACCTTGCGCACCCGGGATATAACCCTAGAGGGTCCAATATACCTGGGGCCCATCTTGCCCCGCTTCCTAAATCGAATGACGCCCTCCCAAGGAGACACTTACAGGAGCACCATATCCCCCGACCTGGAACTCTAGGTCCGATCGACGCTTGTCAGCATAAATTTTCTGCCGACTCTGAGCAGTCTGAAGCCTGCTCCGAACCTATTGTATCCTCTCCGTAGTCTTGAGTACCACTTCTGTACTCCCCATGACCCTCTGACCCACCTCACCCCACCATATCAGGGTCCTGCACTTCCTCTCGTATAACATATCGGAAGGAGGACGATTGATACACGCATGATAGCTATTATTATAAGAGAACTCCGCCAAAGGAAGGTAAGTATCCCAACTACCTCCGAAGTCTAAAAGACACGCCCGGAACATATCCACCAGAGTCTGGATGGTCGGTTTGCTTTGACCATCCATCTGTGGGTGGAAGGCAGTGCTAGAATGCAGACGAGTACCCAGCTCGTCATGGAACTTCTTCCAAAACCTGGAAGTGAATCGCACATCCCTGTCGGAAATCATTGAAACTGGCACCCCGTGTCGTGCCACTACCTCCCTAATATAAATGTCGGCCATCTTTTCGGAAGAAATGCTCTCCTAAATCGGAATAAAATGGGCGCTCTTGGTCAACCGATCAATGATGACCCAAATCGAATCCACTCCTCGCACGGTCCTGAGAAGCTTCGTAATGAAATCCATAGTGATATCCTCCCTTTTCCACAGTGGAATATCCAATGGTTGGACCTTTCCATGAGGTCTCCGGTGCTCAGCCTTGACCTTCCTGCAGGTCAGGCACCTCTCCACAAACCAAGCTACGTCCCTCTTCATACAGGACCACCAATAATCAAGACGAAGATCCCTGTACATCTTTGTCGCCACGGGATGGATAGAGAACCTGGATTTGTGCGCCTCCTCCATCAATACCTGGTGCACAACTCCATGTTATGGGACCCACACCCTACAATGAAGGGTCAGCAATCCCCTGTTGTTATAGTCGAAGGAGGAAACCTGACCCACAATTTGCTCCCTCTTCAGATGTTCCTCCTTCACGGCCTCTTGTTGGGCCTCCCCGATCTGTCCCAACAATGGGGTCACAACTGTCATCCTCAGAAAGATGTCCCTGATGCCTTGATTGATGCTACCTTGCGGCTACGCGCGTCGGCAACGACATTGGCCTTCCCTGGGTGGTAGAGGATCTCACAATCATAATCCTTTACCACATCAATCCACCGACGCTGCCTCATATTCAAATTTGGCTGGTCCATGAGATACCTCAGGCTCTTGTGGTCCATGTAAACAGTACAACGAACCCCATAGAGGTAATGTCGCCAAATCTTGAGGGCGAAAACAATGACCCCAGCTCCAAATCATGCGTCAGATAATTCGCCTCGTAAGGCTTCAGCTGCCTCGAAACGTAGGCGATAACATGCCCTCTCTGCATCAATATCGCGCCCAAACCTGAGATGGACGCGTCGCAATATACAACAAAATCCTCCATGCCCTCTGGCAGGGATAAGATTGGCGCCTTGCACAATCTCTGTCTCAACGTCTCAAACGCGGCCTGCTGCTCAGGCCCCTAGCGAAAGACCACGACTTTCCTTGTCAACTGGGTCAGGGTCGCGGCTATCTTGGAGAAGTCCTGAATGAATCTCCGATAGTAGCCTTCCAGTCCCAGAAAGCTCTGAATCTCAGATGGAGACCTCGAAACCTCCCATCTCATCACGGCCTCCACCTTGGCCGGGTCAACCGAAATCCCGTTCTAGTTGACAAGGTGCCCAAGAAACTGCACCTCGCGCAACCAGAACTCACACTTGGAGAACTTAGCATACAAGCTCTCCCTCCTCAAAGTATCCAGAACCTCTCGCAAGTGCTCTTCGTGCTGCTCTCGCGTCTTGGAATAAACCAAGATGTCATCGATGAAAACTATCATAGACCGATCCAAAATCGGTCTACACATGTGGTTCATGAGATCCATGAACATGGCAGGAGCATTGGTGAGCCCGAAAGACATCACCATGAACTCATACTGGCCATAACCCTCATCTGGTGATAACCTGAACGCAAATCAATCTTGGAGAACCAAGATGCTCCCTGTAGCTGGTCAAAGAGGTCATCAATCCTCGGGAGTGGGTAACGGTTCTTCACCGTTACCTTATCCAGCTCCCGATAATCTATACACATCCGATGCGACCCGTCCTTTTGCTTCACAAACAGAATCGGGGCTCCCCAAGGTAAACTGCTCAGTCTAATGAATCCCTTGTCTAACAGCTCCCACAGTTGTGTAGACAACTCCGGCATCTCAGGAGGAGCCAACCGATACGGTTTCTTGGCTATCGGAGCTACACCAGGGACTAGGTCAATCCAAAACTCTACTTGCCTCTCTGCAGGTATCCCGGGAAACTCCTTGGGGAATACATCTGCAAACTCTCGTACCACTGGCACATCGCCCATCGTCGCCTTACCCGCCTCCCGGGTATCCATAACATAGGCGACAAATCCTGCACAACCCTGCTGAAGGTAGCGCCTAACTCTCGCTGCTGAACATAAGGCTGGTCCTTGCTGTGGCCACTCTCCCTAAATCACCAGCTCTCCCCCACTTGGGGTCCTGATCCACACCAACTATTGTGTGCAGTCAATCACCGCCCCATTGGGGCTTAGCCAATCCATACCGATAATAACATTGTTCCCCCGCAAAGGTATGGGAACCAAGTCTACCAGGTAACGTTCCTCAAGCAATCTCATAACACAATCTCTAAAACACTGTGATGCTCACACTGACCGGTCGTCCACAATCTCGACCTCTAGAGGGAAATCCAACATGCTTGAGGACCCAAGAAACTTCTTGCTAAGCGCAAGAGAGACAAACGATCGGGTAGCACCCGAATCAAACAACACCTGAACTGGGATATCGTTCACATGGAAGGATCCTAAATAGAGCACATATATAACATATCAAACCATAGTGACATACCATAAAAGATTTGAGAGAAGAAATCATACCCGTCACCACATTAGGAGCGGCGCGTTCCTCGTTGGCTGCCAACTGAAATGCTCGGCTCCGTACCACAGGAGCCTCTAACTTGACCTTCCGGCCATCCATAACCCATGCACTCGCCGGAGTTGGTGCCACTGTCAGCGTCGCTTTTGTTGTCGTCAATCTGGGCCAGTTGGCCTTTTTATGGCCTCTATGATTGCAATGAAAGCAAATCGGGTCAGGTGTCTGAACCGTAGTAGCAGTGTGATGATATATGGTCCATTAGCATGGCCTAAACCACTCTAGAGCACCAGCCAGGCCTGGTGCGCCCCTGCCAGCCCTGCCTGTCGTTCCCTTGTCAGCCTTGACAGTCTTTCCTGGTAAGCGCCCACCAGTCCCGCCCGGCACCTCCGGGCGACCTTGCACAACTCCTTGCTAGCTGGACCTGAATTGGGCTGGCCCAAGGCCTGACCTAATTCCCCTTGACCTAATTTTCCGCTATATAATGAACAATACCTCCTCCATGGAGAGGGATCTTCCCCCATGGCTCAGCCACCACTATACTCCGCCCGGGTAGCTCAGCCGCCACCATCCGCCGTCAGCCACCATACACTACCACCAGCACCAAGATGGTTCTTTCCAACTATAGAGGACCATCTCAGATCTTCCAGCTGATCTAACTTGACCATCAGAGCCCGCTCTCGGGGCACAGTCCCTGGAGTGGCTCTAACAACTTTGCACTGTGATGTCCAGATCTCCTTTGCAGCATAAGACTAGAAGACTCGCCGGAGGTCGATGTCGCATCATTTGGCGCCATCCCGAACCCGAGCAAGTAGCAAAAGCCTCAGTTGCTTTCAAGCTCGTTTTTCCTCAGATCTGATGTGTTTTCATCTCAGGTTTCTTCAGATCTATTAATTTCTAGTATAATTTGCTTAAATACGTTCATGTTTGGCATCAAGTTGTTTAGATCCGTTTGCCTTTTGCCAAGATTTGTTCAGACCAATTTGCTTCTTGACAAGATCTGTTAAACCATCTCTTAGATCTGTAGATCTATCATGTTTTTTAGTTCAGATCTATGGATCTATATGATTTTCTTCACTCAAAAACTCCACAACTGTGCACAAATCTTCTTAGATTTGTTTTTGGTTCATATTTCGGGGTTTTGTTGAGTAGGATGAAGAGAAAATAAATTTTTATGAGCTTTTCGTTCAGATCTGTTAATCTGTTGAGTTTTTCCTATTCAAATCTTCAGATCTGTTGAGTCAGATATCTAGATATCTTTCGTTTTAGATCATTTGAGCAACAGTCACGTTTTAAAAGACTTCATAAGATCTAATTTTCGTCTATATATTAATTGGTTCTTCAGCAAGTAGTGAAGAAGGGATTTCCCATGAGTTCTTAACCCATTTTTGTTTTTATTTTGGTGTTTTTTCTAAGAAATCTGAGAAGAAGAGAAGTTTCTACTTCATTTTTAGTGTGTATGTTTAAAAAAAAACAAGAACGTTTTTTTATTTATGTATAGAACTTCAATTTCTGAAACATTTATTTGTACATTTAGCCATATGGCTTGTATATTTTACAAAACTCTTATAAAGAAAAAGAGAAGGAATGAAAAGCTCTGATGGGTCTAACCCACTTTCAGTTCATATATTTTTCAAAAAATCCTATTTGGTTTAGGATTCTCAAGTATTATTCAAGTTGTTTGCAAATTTAAAAGAAGAAATAAGTTTCTAATAATTTTTTATCTTCTCAATTCCATAAAACTCATTTTTCATTGTGTTCTAATCCTAGAATATTTTCAAAAGTTGATAAAGTTACTTTTACCCCTATGGTTTTACCATTTTAGTTAATGGTTTAAAAAAAAGAGTAGAAAGGAGTTCTAGAAACAAGAGAACTGATCTATAAAAAAAGATAGATACAAAAGCAAACAACTCATATACACAACAACAAAACCGTTTATTCCTCTTACCAAAATTATCTATCCTCAGAAATACATTTACCCTAAACCCAGTTAGAGTGAGAATTACAGTGATGGAACGTTTCAAAAAAAAAAAAAAAAGACGCCACCAGTCAACCACCAGCAACCCCAAATCAATTCACCGGTAATCTGAGCCCATTCATCACCGACCGCCATCGTCTTCGGTCAATCGAAGCTACCGCCCTGACAAATAACTCTAACAGCGGCCACCGGTGCTACTCCTACGGCCCACCACCAACAATTGGAACCAAGATGCCACCAGCCGGCTAACCCTTCTAACCAGCCCATCCCAGCGCTGCGAGCACCTTCAAATAGTGACTTCTGGCGAGACATAGCCAATCGCCGACTTCCTGCAACAACAGCCCCTACAAAGTAGCGTTTACCAGCTACATGTCGGGTTGCCTGAAGTCTCCTGACAACAACAACCTAGCAAGTAATTGTCGCCCCCCTAGATCGACTACAACCAACTAAGGGCCTGTTTGATTTGAACTTACCGGGTCCGGTCAGGACTGACTGCTGACTGGGTCAGCAGTCGGATGTTTGTTTATGAGATATGAGACCTGATTCGGTCAGCCCATTCCACCCCCAATCCCCTTACTCGGTCAGTAAAAAAAACACGCCTGACTGGAAAAAATTGCATACGCTTTTTTTTTGCCCTTCTCGCCTCTAACCTGCTTCCCCAATACGCCCCTACCCTAGACATCGATCTCCAGCATTGTTAATCGCCTCTATCATCTACATCTTTCTTCCACGACCGGCGCCATCTTCTTCCACGACCTGCGCCCTCTTCTCCGACGGCCAGAAAGTTCCGGCGACGACCAGGTGATTCCGGCGACAACCACACAGCGCGCAGGTAATGTTTCTTCTTCATCTTTTCTTTTTTGCTTTTATGTTTCAGAAATCACAAAGCCTTTCATGTTTGTTGTCAATTTACTGATTGAATTCTGAAATCAAAGTTTATCCTTACTTCTTTCATTATTTTTTGATTAAATTAGATTGACGAGTTAGCATATAATCCATTCATAATCTGTTTTTGTTTACGAAATCTGATTTCATAATGTGTTTTTGACAATTTGGTGTCCTTTACTTTCAAATATGTGTCTACTGCATTATGTATAGCACATTGGCACATGCTGTTACCATGCTTACAACAATATGTATTCAAGAAAAGGGGAATTAAAACAAATACACATCTAAGCTTATAGACCCCTATAATTACCATGCTTACACAAATATATATTCTAAAAGAATGTATATACACATAATTAGTTAATTATTTGTAGATAATAATAATATTAAAAGATTGTTTGTATAAGTAATATGGTGTGCTCCTCTTTAAACATTACTTTCTTTGCTTGTATAAATAATATGGCAGCAATCAAAAGTGCAATGGAGCAACCAACAAAAAAATCGTAAAGATTGTTAAAGATTGTTGTATGCTTATAAAATCAATTCATAATGTGTTTTTGTTTATAAAAGATTGTTATATGTTTATGAGATCAAACTTTTTTTTGTATGAGGAAATCACATTTATGTGCTTTTGTTTATAAAAGATTGTTTTATGTTGTTGAAAATATCATGAAATCACATTTTTGCTTGATTTATTTGTAAACATGTGTTATGTGGATGATTTATTTGTAAATATGTGTTATGTGAATGATTTAGCTACTTTTTTTTCTTTTTTAAAATAGACATGACGGATAAAAGAACTAGGGTTAGTTGGAAGTCGGAATTGGTGGACAAAACATTTTTCGAAGCGTGTATCCAAGAATTAACAAGTAATGGCCGGGAGGGTAGTGGCCTAAAGGCAAGCTCATGGGTTGTGGTCGCAGAGAAATTGAAAACAGATCATAATTTTGTTGTCGACAAAAAACAAATGAAAAACCGATACGACTATTTAAAAGCAAAGTATGCGGTGTGGTTAAAACTTAAAAACAAAACCGGAAATATTTACAATCCCGTAACAAATTCTTTTAACATGACTAATGAAGAATGGGAAGCTGAAGCAAAGGTATATATATACATATTTTTTAAATTAGATTATTTTTTTTACTACTTTAACAATATTTATTAAATTTTCAAACAGCTGAACAAGTATGTAGATAAGCTGAGAAATGCACCCCTCCCTTGCCCTAATCTTTGTACCCAACTATTTGATGGGGCGACCTCGACCGGTGTTCACAGTTTGGGGCCATCTTCGACACTACCTCATCCCAATGAAACCTTCAGTGCACATGATTTTGAGGATACAGAGATGGAAGAGCCAGCACCTCATCCAGATACCCCAGCTCAACCGTACCTCAACCTACTAGTGAGGAATCATCTGGGCGGACAAAAAACAAGGGGGGCAAGCGAAATGGTCCTAAAGAAACCACACTTGATGATGAGTTGAAAGAAGTTGGAAAAGAAATTATCAAGGTTGCACAAGCATTCACGGAAGCAAATAATCTTGACAAGGAGATGGATGCTTGTATGGAAAGGTTGACAAACTTGGAGTGGGGAGAATATGATCCGAAATACACCACTGCTCTTATGTTATTTGCTGAAAGTGTTGGCAATAGGAAAATTTGGTTGCGCCTTAACTTGTCAACTTGTGAGTCGTGGGTAACAAATGCGGGAAGAAAGTTTGGATTAGTTGGTTGACTTTAGTATGTCATGGTTTATTGTTTGACTTTAGTATGCTCTAGTTCATTGTTTAACATTAGTATGTTATGGTTTGTTGGTTGACTTTAGTATGTCATGGTTTATTGTTTGACTTTAGTATGTTACAATTTAGTTATGTTATGGATTGTTTTTTTAGATGCAATTATGTTATATGAATTTATATGTTATGGAATGTTATGCTTTTAGTATTTACATGTTACGACTTGTTATGTTATTGATTAAAATGTAAGTTGTATTTGACATCTAACGGGACACATGGATAAAGAAGGTGACTTTTTATATTTTCTTATATTCTCGTGGTATTGGTTGATGTTGGTCCGACAAAGGCAAAGAATAATTAAAAGAATAAGAGCTAGTGAACAGGCAGCAAAGGGGTATGTGTATACGCAAGATTTGATACACGGATGTCCTATACAATGTTTCGATATGATACGTCTTTCACAAGATGCTTTTGTACTATTATGCAATCACTTTACAGAGAGAAATTGGTTGCAATCTAGTAGGACGATAAGCGTTGAAGAGAAGATGGCTATGTTTTTACATGTTATAGGACATAATGAACGTTTTCGAGCCATTAAAGAAAGATTTCATCACTCCACACAAACAATTCATCAATGTTTTCATGAGGTCTTACGTGCATTGATGTGTTTTGCACGAGAAATTATAGTACCAACCTCGTCTAATGCAACAAGAAATACATCAGAATGATATAGACGACTAATGCAGATATTTCCCGAAGCAATAGGTGCACTAGATGGAACACTTGTACATGCAGTTGTGCCTGTTGATCAACAAACTCGTTATAGGGGAAGAGGAAAAGGTGAATGTTATCAAAATGTAATTGGAATTTGTAATTTTGATATGATATTCACCTTTGTATGGGCTGGATGGGAGGGCGTAGCACATGATTCTAAAGTTTTGAAAGAAGTTGCATTTAACCCGACTTCCGGATTTCCATTCCCTCCACCAGGTTTGTAACTTTACTATACGTTTTTTTTTATCTTTTTTTATTTATATGATAAATTTGTCATACATCTACAGATAAATACTACCTTTGTGATGCCGCATACACCAACACCCGTGGATTTATGGCTCCCTACCGCAATACTAGGTATTGGTTAGCGGATTTTCGAAGAAACAAAGCTTTAACTAAGGAAGAAAGGTTCAATCATGCTCATGCACAACTTAGAAATTACATTGAACGTGCTTATGGTGTATTGAAGGCCAGATTTCCAATTTTAAAACAAATGGCTCCTTATCCTTTTCCAGTGCAAAGAGACATAGTCATTGCTTGTGTTGCGGTCCATAATTTTATAAGGAAATACGATATTGAAGACGAATTATATACGACCTTTGAACAAAACACTATGGTTACTCCTAATGTGGGTGGTGGAGGAAATGAAGGTCAAAACATAGAAGGCATAGAATGGGGTTCAGAAGCCGTTGACTATATGACTACTTTGCGTGACCAGATTGCTAATCAGTTACTTTCAAATGGTTCACGTTAAATTGTGTACTTTTTTTTATTATGTATGACAATTTGTATTTGGATTTTGTATTACATTTTGTATTTGGATTTTAATTGATGTATGTTTAATTTTGATTTTATATGATAATTTGTGTTTTTATAAATTTTTATCCAGCATAAGAGACAACACAAGGGTAATATGGTCATTTTTCATTCAGCACAACCATTCAGATAAATAATCAAACAGCATAAACTCAGTCAGATATGGACTCAATCAGCATTTCTAACCCAGTCAGCTTCTAACCCAGTCAGCTCTAACCCAGTCAGAAACTATCAAACGACCCCTAATTTCAATATTGTTAATTGTTGGCATCATCAGGGGAAAGAGGGACCTTCTGCTTCCTCGATTCACTGCAGCCAAGCGACCACTGTTGCCCCACAACCTGGCAATACAAAACCCGACCAGTAGAACTCAATTGACTATCTCTTTCGATGGTAACTTTCGTCATGGCGACAACAACGCTTGTTGGTCCCTGTTTCTTGATCCGGCGACAACAACCGGAGCGTCGCCATGCAAGCTCACCTATCGTCACCACGGGGCGACCGCCAACCATCCCCGCTCACCAGAGCCAAGCCACATGACGCAACTAACCTACTCCGCCGGCTAAGCTTGCTGCTCCAAGATCCTTCTATAGCCACAACGTCGCCGAACCTACAACTCCACTCGATCATAGCTAATCGCCATTTGCATCCAACGAACCCTAGAGAAGTAATCATCAAGAACTGCCACCTGCCAAGCCACCTCTCGTCACCCAACAATTTCAATGGCGACCCAGCAAGACAAGAACTAGAGTTCGCCGGCGACACAGATACACGCTCCGACCTACCAGTGCATCTCATTCCTTCGTCGGATTTCATTTTACTGCTCGACGATTGTTGCCCTCTACTCTGCTATACCAACACTTGTTGCCAATCTCCCTCTGCAGTCAACACTAGTCGACGAAGAGCCCCGCTCCGCTAGCTGTCGTTTCCATTCTTCTTTGTGGAATTCTTGGAACAGATTGTGAGAGTAAGGGGGAAAAGCATCTGTAAGATAAAAGTCAAACAAACTTTTGATACCTATGAACATTCAAATGCATGTACACAAATATTAAGGAATTTGGGCCTCCAACTCCATAAACCCTAACGGGCTGCATATGGGCTATAACCTCTAATTTGGGCTTTCCATATATTTTAGCATTAGGCTGCGTAAAATAATCAAATGGCCCCATTTTTTCCAAGAATTAATTAGTTAATCATCCGCTTAACGTTCAAATACTATAATTTCGCTAAAATCCAGTTCCAGAAGATACGTTGCAGTCCGACTAGTTCAACACTCTCTCTCAAAAAAAAGGAAAAAGGAATTGGGCTAGTAATTTTCAAATGGGGTCTTGAATTTATTTTAACAATGTGAGCTTCCCTATATCAAATTTTTATCTTATTGGGCCCATTCTAGCAAGAGAAAAATCAACAACTCGACGCCATGTGCTCCAATCCAGTCAAGCTAAATCTGATTCTATAAGATGCGGTCCGACCATCTCAATGTTTTCAAGAAAAAAGGAGGGAGAAGAGTAGTACGCTACTACTACTCGTGAAACATTTCGAAAGAGCCTCAAAAAAATATCAATTGGTTTATGATTTAAAGAAAATACTAACTATTTGATCAAGTTGTCTTTTCAGATAACCGCTCCAGCGTCGCGACACTCAGGGTGCGCCAACAAACAAACTCGCGTAGCAAAGCCCGATCTGTAAAGTATTTACAGGGGACTTGTGAAGTGTGAACCACTGACCAGTCACTCAAAGTTCCGATTCAGTGGGCATAGAAATATAACAACCCATCCGGTGTTGGCTGCGGGTCTCATCCCCCTCACCGAGGTGCACGCGTGACCCTCAGAGCGTCTATTTCTATTAACAACTTTCAATTGTGACAGGAACGCGGGAATCATGGACCAAGTACGTTGTATCTATTTACAGACCTCGAAGCTCAAAAACGGTCTTAGATACTGTATGGCGAGGTTGCGCTTCTTAACTACCCTAACCCGACATTTTATCGACATCAGTATCGCGCAACACTCTTTAGCAACACCGGGCTGCATAACATTGTCAGCAACAGTTATGTCACATCTCACCGACGGATCACACTCCTCTAAATGAAGGAGTATCAAGTCAGCTCATGTCGCATAAGCAATGTTTGGCTCATCGCACAACCCCACGACTCTCGTGGGCGAGGTTCGGTCGTTCTCTCTACTATTTAATGTATTGGTGCTTTATCTAGTCCGATCCGATTGTCAGCAACTCAATCGCATCAGACTAGGGGGACTTGATGATGCACATTTTATATGACTAAGTCCAGTCCGATGTCATTGGCCGCATACCAATAACACCAGACTAGGGGGACATCATGATATATGGTCCATTAGCATGGCCTAGGCCACTCTAGAGCGCCAGCCAGACCTGACACGCCCCTGCCAGCCCTGCCTGTCGTTCCCTTGCCAGCCTTGCTGGGGACTCCCTTGCCAACCTTGCCGGGGACTCTCCCGCTGGCCCGTCCTGGCGCTCCCTTAACAGTCTTTCCTTGTGCGCGCCCGCCAGCCTTGCCTGGGGCGCGCCCGCCAGTTCCTCCCGGCGCCTCCGGGCGGCCTTGCCCAGCTCCTTTCTAGTTGGGCCTAAATTGGGCTGGCCCAAGGCTTGACCTAATTCCCCTTGACCTAATTGTCCCTTATATAATGAACAGTACCTCCTCCATGGAGAGGTATCTTCCCCCATGGCTGAGCCACCACTATACTTCGGCCGAGTAGCTCAGTCGTCACCCGCCGCCGTCAGCCACCATACACCACCACCAACACCAAGATGGTTCTCTCCAGCTATGGAGGACCATCTCAAATCTTCCAGCTGATCTAACTTGACCGTCGGATCCCGCTCCCGGGGCACAGTCCCTGGGGAGGCTCTAACGACTTTGCACTGTGATGTCCAAAGCTCCGACGTAGCAGAAAACCAGAAGACTCGCCGAAGGTCTATGTCGCATCACAGGGGTAGTATAATCCCTACCAAAATGCCCAGTCTGGCCACACTTATAGCATCTGGAACTCGACCCAGTGCGGGAAACTCCCTCATATGACCGACCGCACTTCCCACAGCGGTCTCGGCCCTGCTGGCCCTTCGACCTTGCGTCGAATCCCTTGGGTTTCTTCCCCAAAACCCCTGTAACCTGATCAGTCTCCACCTTCCTCTTCCTGAGGTGCTCCAAATCAATCTCCCTCTCCTGCGCCTTGGTAATCATGGAATCCAAGGTCGGGCAGGCCGAATAGCTGACATGCTCCCGAATGTAGGCTCTCAACATATCATGATAACGGGTCTTCTGCATCTCCTCAACCCCTGCATACTGGGGTACCAACAAAGCCCTCTCCCAGAACTTGGCGGTGATCTCTGCCATAGTCTCCATAGTGTGTCTCATATCCAGAAACTCACTGGCTAGCTGTTGAAGCTTCACAGCTGGCGCAAACTCAGCCCTGAACCTGGTCACAAAATCTGACCAAGTCATAGCCTCAATGGTTGGGGCCCCCAACGAATCACTGACTAAGTCTCACCAATCTCTGGCTCGATCCCTCAAACAACCTGCATCAAAACAAACATTCGACCCTTTCGTGCAGAAGCTCGTCAGCTACGCAGACTCAATGTCTGCGATCCGTCTCCTGGCAGCAATCGGGTCCTTCACCCCATGAAAGACCGGCGCACCACTCCCTCTGAATTCCTTGAAGGACAGTGTGCGTGTACCCGTCTGGCTAGACGCCAAATCACTCCTGAATGTCCGGAGGCGATCCTCCATCAGCTCAATAATCTCTTCCATGATCGACCCGAAAATGATTGGGGTCGCCTCAAGGATGCCTTTCGTGATCTCAGACGCAATGAACTCGCGTAGCCCGTCATCAACCTGCTCGGATCCTGCACCCGAGCCTGATCCTGACCCAAATCCTGAACCTCTTGCTCCATGCCATGTGGTCATCATACATACTGTAACGCCTGTGTTTCCGGGCTTGCCATTTGTAGCAATGTAATAGTCTAGGTTGACCTTTGTAACCCATTTTGAAGTAATAATAATGTATTATTTGAGTATTATGTGTTTTGTGCTTAATTGCTTAATTATGTGGTTTGATTAATTAAGAATAAAAATAAGCGTCGAAATTTAAGTGTAAAATAAACTTAATATATCTGATTAATGTTGTAGTAATTGAAACGAGTTTTCCGAATATATATAGAACGCCCAAATCTGACTTCGTATGAGGAAGTTATGATTTATCGAAGTTCCGGCTTAGCGATATACAGCCTGTTTTACTCGATTTGAGATCGAGCGGTTGTTAGCCGAAGCAATCTAAATGAGAATCGAAGATCTCATTGTTGGTATTGAAACGATAAAAAGTTAGGCAAGAACGGACGTCAAACGAAGAAGTTATGAATTTATAACGAAAGTTTCTGTCCCGGCCTATTAAAAATAAATAATAAAAATAAATTCAAAATTTGCCGACGGAGTCTAAACGAAAGTCGTAGAGCGTGGTCTCACCTTCGCGTGGATATAAAGAACGTCGAAAACGGAGTTCGTATGAAGAAGTTATGAATTTCCGAAGTTTATTAATCATTTTGTATTTATATTTAAATCAAAATTCGGAAGCATTATCCGAAGGAGTCACCGATCTGATCCGAGGTACGCCCCGCGTACTCGAGTACGCCCCGCGTACTCCGAGGGATGTCGACACTAGCACTCGAGCACTTCGGATACGTAAGCAATGACGTTTTGGGCAGTACGCCCCGCGTAACGCAGTACGCCCCGCGTACTCCGAGGCTCCAGCCTCTATATAAAGGAATCCGAAGACAGCCTTATGTCTTGTTCATTTTCTTCTCTTCTCTCTAGTCTTTTGCATCGTTTTTCGTGCCGAAGCTACCCCGAAGTCCCGGTATCATACTCTAGCCCCGAGGCAAGTCCCGAGATCCCGAAGATCCCGAAAAGTGCGGTTCCCGAGTCGAAGCTCTGCCCGCGAGAAGTTCGATTTTCGAGAAGATCTTCCAGATCTGCTGTGGATTACTACTTCTATAAGCCGTAGTGCTGTCCGATCATCTTCTGATCAAGTGAGTGTGTAGTTATTTTCTTCCAATACAATAATACGAAGTATTTTATATAAAAATACGTGCTATGTGTATATGTTTGGTTGTGTTATGTGTGAATGTGTATTCACTCTCTTCTATCTTATAGATCTGCTTATTTCTTTATGAGATATGTGTTATGTGTGTGTGTGCCTCATCTGTTATGTGATATATGTGTTGATTAAAGCATGCTATACAGGTTTTCTTTAAACTATGTATACAAATGTATATTTTTATCTACTAATATGTTGGGTAGAACATGGGTAGACAGTTGGTGTGTAATAAACAGATGAGAGGCCTCGTTGTTGTTTGATTGAGTCATCTAGCGGAGTTTAGATGACGACCACTGGCTATTCTAGACAGTCTTGTGGAAACATTAGCAGGTTCGCCACCTGTAGGTGTTAATGAACTTGGGTGTTCATTCGCTGTACTCCATCCCCCTCATGGTTGCCTTATTTGACTTATATTGCTGAGGTACCCCCGAAGCATGTGTTGTCGCCCCGATGAAATATTCTTAGACTAGGTCCCTTATGTTAGTTGTTTTAGGGACATTAAAGTGAGAATAACGGGAATGGGTAATTGGGTTATTGTTGGTTGGTGAAAATTAAATATGGTATTTATTGTGGGTTGAAAACCCTATATGCTCACCAGGCTCCCAAGCCTGACCCACTCAGTTTTAAATTGTATTACAGGTAGTGGCGGAAGGGCATGAGATGGATGAACCATCAAGTTGTTTTGTTTACAAGTCTGCATATGTTTATATTTGTTATATGACTTGTAATGTATTCGTTTATGCTTATTGGTCTGTATCGGAACATGACACCCCGAGTTTTGATTATAATGAAAATACATTTCTTTTATGAAATGCTTCGGTAAACAATGTTTTATCATGTTTTGTTTTTGGGAACAAATTCCGCAACTCTTTCAAATCAAAAGGATTTACTCTGAAAATATTTAAAAGCATAAATGAAAAATCGGTCTTTTTTGGCCGAGATTTTGGGGATGTCACAGTTGGTATCAGAGCATTAGTTTAAGCGAACTAGGAATTTGTTGGATTTCTAGACTTAAACTTAGAATGCTAAGTGAAGTTTTGAGATGCGTGTCTGTTATGTTTTAGACACGAGCACTAGTTTATTTTAGGAAAGTTGCCTAAAATGCTTTATGTGCTAAATGTTATATGTTGCCATATATGATATTATTTGTTCGGATCTATGGTCTGTTGCCGACCGGATCTAGAAACCTTATGTGTGTAGGATTCTAAGCGTACGTCTACGATATTAGAACTAGCATGTAAACGTTTCGGAGTGATAAGGATGATTTGAATATCTACCATGATTGAGGATCTAATTTCACCTTATTCGGTGTGTAGATCAAAATGGTGAGAACAAGAAGTGGAGTTGGAAATGCTGACGAAAACAGGAATCAACCACCAGTGATTGAGCCAATACCTGTCGTAGCAGCAGCACCTGAGCCAATAACCATGGCTGGTGTGCAATTGATGATTCAGACGATGTTGGATCGTCAGATGGATGAAACTAGACGGTTGCTGCAACAAAATCGTGAAGAACTGTCGATTCGTGTGGAAGAGCCTGAACTGAATGAAGGGCACTCAGAAGGTGGAAACTTCAGTGGGTCTGTTGGTCCAGCCAACCCACCGATAGTTAGGCAAGATAACCATGAAGGAAGGAATGATGGAATGGGATGCAAGTACAAGGACTTTTTGACTTGCAAACCATCGACCTTCAATGGAAAGGAGGATCCGATTGGGGTTATGGATTGGATCTCCGAAATGGAGTTAGCCTTTATGACATGTGGCTGTAGAGGCAAGTTGTAGACTATCTATGCCGTGCGACAATTCCGAGGTGGAGCCGTTCGTTGGTGGAACACTCTAGGGAAGACCTTAAGCCCTAGCGAGCCACTGCAATTGTCATGGGCAGAGTTCTTGGTGCAGTTTAAGCGCAAGTTTTGCTCGGCTCAAAATCTGTTGGAGTTGGAGAACAAGTTTCTGACATTGACGAAGGGTAGCATGTCAGTAGATGAATACACCAATAACTTCACCGATAAGATGGAGTTTGCCTTGCGTATCGTTCCAGACGAGCTGACAAAGGTGGATCGGTATGCGAAGGGACTTCCATGGGAGTATGAGGTGCCAGTACGTCAGGCACTTACTCTAGAGGCAGCTATCTGGGCTGCCAAGTCTGTGGAGAACATGATCAAGGGGAGAACCACCGACAAGGTTGAGGTTGGTGAGAAAAGAAAGTTTGAGGGAACATCTGGTTCCGGTAAAAGAAGCAAATTTTCGAAATCTGATTCGAAAAAGTTTGGAGGAAAAGGAGGCGAAGCGAAGTGGTGTGATAAGTGTAAGAAAAAGCACTTTGGGAAATGTAGCGAGGATGTGACCTGCTACAAGTGTGGAAAGGTTGGACATTTTGCCAATGAATGTCCGAACAACAAAAGGATGTGTTTTGGGTGTAATGAAGAGGGGCATATTTTGAAAGACTGTCCGAAGAAGAAGGAGGCAGCTAGGCCCAACATTCCACCAAAGCCGAAGGCAAGAGCCTTCCAGATGACACTTGAGGCTGCGAAAGATGAAGCTGATGTTGCTTCAGGTACCTTTCTCGTAAACGAATTACCTGCTCATATATTGTTTGATTCTGGAGCCAACTACTCCTTTATTTCGCATGAGTTTGGTAGAAAGCTAGCTTTGCCTGTTGATAGACAAGATGATGCTTTATTAGTCGAAGTAGCTAGTGGCAAGTTTGTACCTGTTAGACATCGTATGAAAAGCATCTTAATTGATCTGAATGGGAATAAGTTTCTCGAGGCGTTATTGCCTATCGAACTTAATGGTTTCGACATCGTCTTGGGAATGGATTGGCTTAGCGCCAATGATGCCGAAATTTTGTGCAAGAAGAAGATAGTTAAAGTAAACCCGCCTGGAAAAGATTCGTTTATGGTGTATGGGGACAAACGCAGAGTGAATTCTGGAATCATTTCTCTAATGAAAGCCAGAAAGTGTTTGACCAAGGGATGTACATCATATTTAGCATTTGTGATTGATGCTAAGAAGGAAAAGAAGGTGATGCAGAGCATTCCAGTGGTGTGTGATTTTCCGGAAGTGTTCCCCGAGGATCTTCCTGGATTACCACCTGATAGACAAGTGGAGTTCAGAATAGACTTGTTACCAGGAACCACGCCAATTGCAAAAGCACCTTATCGATTAGCACCGACGGAGATGAAGGAGCTGATGATGCAACTTCAGGAGTTGTTGGACAAAGGTTTCATTAGACCTAGTTCATCGCCCTGGGGAGCTCCGGTGTTATTTGTAAAGAAGAAAGATGGAAGTATGAGAATGTGCATCGATTACAGAGAGCTGAACAAGGCAACAATAAAGAATAGATATCCGTTGCCGAGGATTGATGACCTGTTTGATCAATTGCAAGGTTCGAGCTATTTTTCGAAGATCGATCTTAGGTCAGGATATCATCAGCTAAAAGTAAGAGAGCAAGATATCGAGAAGACTGCATTCAGAACTAGATATGGACACTACGAGTTCTTGGTTATGTCGTTTGGACTAACCAATGCTCCAGCAGCGTTCATGGATTTGATGAATAGGGTTTGTAATCCTTTCCTTGATAAATCCGTGATAGTGTTCATAGACGACATTCTGATCTACTCGAAAAGCCAGGAGGAGCATGGCAGGCACTTGCGAGAAGTGTTAGAAGTTTTGAAGAAGGAGAAGCTTTATGCGAAGTTCTCCAAATGTGATTTTTGGATTCGTGAGGTCCAATTCTTGGGTCACGTGGTCAACCAAGAAGGGATAATGGTTGATCCAGCGAAGATCGAAGCTGTGACGAAGTGGGAACAACCGAAAAGTCCCACGGAGATTCGAAGCTTTTTGGGATTAGCCGGATATTACCGCAGGTTTATCCAAGGTTTTTCTTCGATCGCTACTCCATTGACAGCTTTGACCCACAAAGGAGCTACTTATGCTTGGAGTGAGAAGCATAAAGAAGCATTCGAGAAGTTAAAGAAGAAGCTATGCGAGGCACCGATACTTTCTCTACCCGATGGAGTTGAAGACTTCGCTGTTTATAGCGATGCGTCTGGTGTTGGATTGGGTTGTGTTTTGACCCAAAGAGAAAAGGTGATAGCATATGCGTCTCGACAGCTGAAAGAGCATGAAAAGAATTACCCGACTCATGATTTGGAGTTGGCAGCGGTAGTTTTCGCTCTAAAAATATGGAGGCATTACCTCTATGGCACGAAGTGCAAACTTTTCACTGATCATAAGAGTCTCCAATACCTCTTTAATCAGAAAGAATTGAATATGAGGCAACGACGCTGGCTAGAATTACTTAAAGACTACGACTGCGAGATACTTTACCACCCCGGTAAAGCTAATGTTGTTGCTGATGCTCTCAGTCGGAAAGTCAATCTTGAAAGGAAGAGGCCAAGAGCGTTGAGAATTGAAGTTGTCTCGACTATTGTGGAAAGTATAAAGAAAGCTCAAGAGGAATCTTCTGAGAAAAATGACCGAAAGGAGGAACGTTTGGGTAAAACGTTGGTGTTTGGTACTAACGGTCATGGACTGAAGGTATTCCAAGATCGTATTTGGATACCTAAGTCAGGAGGAATTAGGGATCTTCTGATGGAAGAAGCTCACAAGACCATGTACTCGATTCATCCGGGTAGCACTAAAATGTATAGGGACCTGAAACCCTACTACTGGTGGCCGACGATGAAGCTTGATGTTGCAAAGTATGTGGCCGAGTGTGTGACTTGTGCGAGAGTCAAGACACAACATCAGAAACCGTACGGGAGTTTAGAACCTTTGCCTGTGCCTATGGGTAAGTGGGAAGAAATTGCTATGGATTTTGTCACTAAACTGCCCAGAACAAAGAATGGTCACGACATGATTTGGGTGGTCGTTGATCGATTCACTAAGAGTGCACATTTCATAGCGGCCAGGGAGAAATGCTCTATGGAAAAGCTTGCGAATTCTTACGTGAAGGAAATTGTGAGGCTTCACGGTGTTCCGTTAACGATTGTATCGGATCGTGATAGCCGTTTCACCTCAAGGTTTTGGAAATGTCTACAAGAGGAAATGGGTACCAAGTTATGTTTAAGCACAGCTTACCATCCGCAGACTGATGGTCAGAGTGAAAGAACAATACAAACACTTGAAGATATGCTGAGAGCATGTACCTTGGAATTCCTAGGTAATTGGGATGAACATTTACCGTTGGTAGAATTTTCCTATAATAATAGTTTTCACTCGAGCATTAAGATGGCATCGTACCAAGCTTTGTATGGACAGAAGTGTCGTACACCGTCATGTTGGCTTGAGGCTGGGGAAAAGCAGTTTATGGGACCGGAGATGGTTCATCAAACTGCTGTAAAGTTAAAAATAATTAGGGAAAGAATGTTAGCAGCTCAGGATCGTCAAAAGAGCTATGCTGACAAGAAGCGAAGACCGATGACTTTTGAGATTGGAGATTCGGTTTTGCTTAAAGTCTCGCCGTGGAAGGGACTTATAAGATTTGGTAAAAGGGGAAAGTTGAGTCCAAGGTTTATTGGACCTTTTAAAGTTCTTCAGAGGATTGAGAATCAAGCTTACAAGCTCGAATTACCCGAAGAACTGAATGGAATTCACAACACCTTTCATGTGTGTTATTTGAGGAAGTTCACGGGAGAAGTTCCCGATATAATTCCAATTTCTGAATTGAGAATTGATGAGAACAAAAGGTTGATTGAAGAACCAGAGGCAATTGTTGACCGAAAGACTAAGAAGTTGCGACGCAAAATGGTTGGGTTAGTGCTTGTCCGATGGAAACACACGAATGGGCCGAATCTCACCTGGGAGACGGAGAGTGACATGTTGAGTCGCTATCCGCATTTGTTTGTTGATGTGTGATTCCGGGGACGGAATCATTCTAAGGTGGAGAGAATTGTAACGCCTGTGTTTCCGGGCTTGCCATTTGTAGCAATGTAATAGTCTAGGTTGACCTTTGTAACCCATTTTGAAGTAATAATAATGTATTATTTGAGTATTATGTGTTTTGTGCTTAATTGCTTAATTATGTGGTTTGATTAATTAAGAATAAAAATAAGCGTCGAAATTTAAGTGTAAAATAAACTTAATATATTTGATTAATGTTGTAGTAATTGAAACGAGTTTTCCGAATATATATAGAACGCCCAAATCTGACTTCGTATGAGGAAGTTATGATTTATCGAAGTTCCGGCTTAGCGATATACAGCCTGTTTTACTCGATTTGAGATCGAGCGGTTGTTAGCCGAAGCAATCTAAATGAGAATCGAAGATCTCATTGTTGGTATTGAAACGATAAAAAGTTAGGCAAGAACGGACGTCAAACGAAGAAGTTATGAATTTATAACGAAAGTTTCTGTCCCGGCCTATTAAAAATAAATAATAAAAATAATGTCAAAATTTGCCGACGGAGTCTAAACGAAAGTCGTAGAGCGTGGTCTCACCTTCGCGTGGATATAAAGAACGTCGAAAACGGAGTTCGTATGAAGAAGTTATGAATTTCCGAAGTTTATTAATCATTTTGTATTTATATTTAAATCAAAATTCGGAAGCATTATCCGAAGGAGTCACCGATCTGATCCGAGGTACGCCCCGCGTACTCCGAGGGATGTCGACACTAGCACTCGAGCACTTCGGATACGTAAGCAATGACGTTTTGGGCAGTACGCCCCGCGTAACGCAGTACGCCCCGCGTACTCCGAGGCTCCAGCCTCTATATAAAGGAATCCGAAGACAGCCTTATGTCTTGTTCATTTTCTTCTCTTCTCTCTAGTCTTTTGCATCGTTTTTCGTGCCGAAGCTACCCCGAAGTCCCGGTATCATACTCTAGCCCCGAGGCAAGTCCCGAGATCCCGAAGATCCCGAAAAGTGCGGTTCCCGAGTCGAAGCTCTGCCCGCGAGAAGTTCGATTTTCGAGAAGATCTTCCAGATCTGCTGTGGATTACTACTTCTATAAGCCGTAGTGCTGTCCGATCATCTTCTGATCAAGTGAGTGTGTAGTTATTTTCTTCCAATACAATAATACGAAGTATTTTATATAAAAATACGTGCTATGTGTATATGTTTGGTTGTGTTATGTGTGAATGTGTATTCACTCTCTTCTATCTTATAGATCTGCTTATTTCTTTATGAGATATGTGTTATGTGTGTGTGTGCCTCATCTGTTATGTGATATATGTGTTGATTAAAGCATGCTATACAGGTTTTCTTTAAACTATGTATACAAATGTATATTTTTATCTACTAATATGTTGGGTAGAACATGGGTAGACAGTTGGTGTGTAATAAACAGATGAGAGGCCTCGTTGTTGTTTGATTGAGTCATCTAGCGGAGTTTAGATGACGACCACTGGCTATTCTAGACAGTCTTGTGGAAACATTAGTAGGTTCGCCACCTGTAGGTGTTAATGAACTTGGGTGTTCATTCGCTGTACTCCATCCCCCTCATGGTTGCCTTATTTGACTTATATTGCTGAGGTACCCCCGAAGCATGTGTTGTCGCCCCGATGAAATATTCTTAGACTAGGTCCCTTATGTTAGTTGTTTTAGGGACATTAAAGTGAGAATAACGGGAATGGGTAATTGGGTTATTGTTGGTTGGTGAAAATTAAATATGGTATTTATTGTGGGTTGAAAACCCTATATGCTCACCAGGCTCCCAAGCCTGACCCACTCAGTTTTAAATTGTATTACAGGTAGTGGCGGAAGGGCATGAGATGGATGAACCATCAAGTTGTTTTGTTTACAAGTCTGCATATGTTTATATTTGTTATATGACTTGTAATGTATTCGTTTATGCTTATTGGTTTGTATCGGAACATGACACCCCGAGTTTTGATTATAATGAAAATACATTTCTTTTATGAAATGCTTCGGTAAACAATGTTTTATCATGTTTTGTTTTTGGGAACAAATTCCGCAACTCTTTCAAATCAAAAGGATTTACTCTGAAAATATTTAAAAGCATAAATGAAAAATCGGTCTTTTTTGGCCGAGATTTTGGGGATGTCACACATACTCCCGAGAGCTCTCACACACTATCCAAGTTTCTTGGTTCCATCTCGGCCCTCCTCGACTTGAGTATGGATCCTCTGCTTCCAGTAGTACGGGCCCATACTACCTTCCACATCTATCCGTACTTTCCCGAATGATTGCTTCAACTTCACCAAGTCCCTTTACCAATACCCCTTTCCACTAATCTCACCCTAGGCTTTCCTAGGGCACCCTCCAACCTACTCTCCGCCATCAGCTGCACTAGGAGTCCCTACTACCTTCCCCTAACTAGCTTGCAAATATTGTTACATATCTGATCACTAGTTAGTTAAAGTTAGCCAGGACCCCTATAGCACAAAGCAAGCAACATTCGTGCATTGAGTAACCACATCAAGCATAACCTAATCAGGCTATCCTATTGCTGACTAAACAGTCCTAGCATACAACTCATACAATAGGCATTCAAGGCATCTGTCACACCCCAAAACCGAGAACAGCGGAAGCGTTCTGGGGCGGAGGACGTCATGTAATGTATCACAACAATGTAAAGTAGTAAACAAGAAACAACATCATCCATTGCATTAATAGTATAATTTTTAATTACAAGTGTGTTCTTTCATAGTATAAGACAACATAATGAATAGTAAAAATAAAAGACGAGTCTGAACTGCTCCGTCTTCACAAAACCTGGTCGTCGTACCTGTCTATTTGTAACCTGAGAATACAAGTTATTTTGAAAGCGAGTATCAACCAAAAAGCTGGTGAATTCATAAGTATTAATGTGTCTTTGATTTGTAAAACTTGTAATGAAAGACTTGAAATTGTTTTGAAAGAAAGTTCGTATAAGTATGAAAATGTTTCTAAGTAGTTGAAAGCGTTTGAAAAACCCTAGAAATCCCTATGATTCCTATTAGTATAAAAGGAAGTCTTCTACCAAGACCTAACTGTTTCGAAAGTAGTCTTCTACCAAGACCCTACTGTTTTGAAAGTAGCCTTCTACCAAGACCTGACTGTTTTGAAAGTAGCCTTCTACCAAGACCCGACTGATTTGAAAGTAGCCTTCTACCAAGACCCGACTGTACTTACTATTATTATTAATATAAGAAATTTTATCCTTAGGTACAAGGATACTCAAATATAATTCACCTCATCGGTTATGTGAATGTGTCACAAGATAAAGGTAATAATAAAAATAACTTAAGTATTATCCTTTTGTACTAGGATAACTAATAGTGTTAACTAAAGACATCCGTAGATGTACATTTACCACTGTAGCTAACAGCTGGGTGTAGGAATAGTTAGTCCCTTAAAGTATACCTATAATGGTATCAACCGTAGACATCCGTGGACGTGCATTTACCTCTGTAGCTAACAGAGATTCTAGGAATGGTTAGTCCCGCAAAGTATCATTTGGTACTAGGATATTAAGTCCAATCTATGTCGTCGATTATGTGATTGTATCACAAAATAAAGATATGAAGGAGAATTATATAACAGTATCTATACATATAATATGTAATAGTAACTCATCATATAGTATCTACATAACGGTATCCATGTAAAAGTATCCAACTAGGGATATATGAACGTATACCTTTGCTACCCAAAGGTAATGAACTAACTGATTAGAACTTTTATGTCCATATATGTACACATGATATATAACTAAATATCTAAACGACCTTCGGACGGATACCTGACACCCACCAGACCGCATCCCAACGAGGAAAAGGAAATAGAGCGGGTTAGCCTTCCTAAGTCCTTTAAACATTACTTATATAACTATACATATACAGGCATGCTTTTAACAGGGTATCTATGTAAACATACTCATGTAAGCGTATCTATGTAAACGTACTCATGTAACATGTAATGTATTAGTATAGACTCATGAATTAACTGACTCTTGTGTGATTCCCTGTACTTGGAATGGTAAGTAGTATCTCCTAACCATACCTATAATAGTTACTAACAATGTACGTGTATAACCTGAAGTATGCCTTTGCTACCCAAAGGTACTGAACTGACTGAAAGAAAAACTTTTATGTCTACATATGTATACATGATATATAACTAATATTTAGACGACATTCGGACGTATAACCGATACCCCATAGCCACATCCCAACGAGGAAAAGGAAACAGAGTGAGTTAGCCTTCCTAAGTCCTTTAAACATTACTTATATAACAATACATATATAGGCATGCATTTGATAATATAAAAGCATAAAAGAAGTTTTGTAAAACCTTTGAAAAAGATTAGTATCTAAGACAAGATCGACTTGATGTCAGTTTATAAAACGGTTTGAAAGTATTTGTTTGATAAAACAGTTTAAGTATAAAGAAACCTTTGTTTGAAACACAATTGTAAAAGTGTTTGAAATGAAACATACAGTGTATAATAAACAGTTTAATAAAGAGTTCTAAACATATAAAACGTTTATGAAAATCATTTGAAGAAATTCGTTAGGTAAAACAGTTAACGTATAGTAAATCCATTTGCATGTTAGTTATTAATCACATGTGATTGATATAATAACTAACATGATTCAACTTGTATTCCCCCCCCCCATAAAGCATTTAAAAACATGTAGAAACATTTAAAAGGTTAATTAAAGGGGTATGAACTCACCTGCAGTGAGCGGATCAGAAGGAAGTGTCGGACAAGTGCTTGGTGTCAAGTGAAGACTTAGACACACACAATGATCCTAATTTAAAATGAAGACATATGTATATAAACATTTAGTGATTATAACACCAATTAAACATGTATAAACATCCTATTTTGAGGAAAACACTTTGGTCAAGTGCTAGGAGGCTATCGGGTTGCAACAAGGGAGTGCAAGGCCTCATACGGGAGTTTATGGTCCAATGACCATGTTTGTTGGAGTTTACGGCCTGGGGGAGTTTACTCCTGGCTGTAAACTCTCAATTGGTCAACAAAAGGGGCTTAAAACTCTAAGGGCTTAAGTGGTTAAGTGCTCCAAATCTTTAAACAAGTGTTTGGGTGGGTTTAAGGTCCTAAAATGTCCTTGCATGGTGTTTACGGCCCCGGGACCACTCCCCCATGAGTTTACGGCCGTAAACTCATGGTAAGGAGTACCATTTCGTGCTATGAAGTCCTTAGCTCAACGGTGTAAGGTTCTATGTCACTAACCAAGGCTTACTAAGGTGGTAGGGTGCCATTTGCACCCTTAAAAGGGGTTTACGGCCCAAGAACATGCCTTGGCCGTAAACTCCTTGAGTCCCATGATTTCTTATGTTTTCTAAGCTCTAAATATGATAAACCTAGTGTACAATGAGTTGGATCAAGAGTACTTACGATCTAGGAGCTTGAATGGTCGGTTTTGGCCAAGAACACTAGTGTGTGTTCTTGGTGTTCTTGGTGAAACTTGAAGATCTACAAAATGGAATGATTTCATGGATGAAATCATGTAATATTACCAGTTCATGCAATATATCAACTAGTTAATACAATAAGCTTACTAGACTTGAAGATCGAGGACAAAGATCGGGATGATACTTGAGAGGATTCGGGCCAAGAGGAGGAAAGGAATGAACAAAGTGGCCAGAACTTGACCTTATAGGAGGAGTTTATGGCCCACATGGAGTTTACGGCCGTAAACTCCCATGTGGTGGCCGTGAACTCCTGGTCAAGATGTTCTGGACTTGTTCTTTGAGCTAAAGATTCAGCAGAAAAACCCCGACACTTATTCCTTAAGTGTACGAGGCTCATAATGCTCAAATAAACTCCTAATTGTGCTAAAAGATAGCAGGAATGAGTTTGACTTTTAATGAAGTGTTTGACTGTATTGGATGGAAAATTTTGGGTTGTCACATCATCCCCCTGTTAGAGGGAATTTCTTCCCGAAATTAGAATTTAGGTAAGGAAGTAGGCATGAATAATAGAGCAAGGAGGTGGGGAAACTTCCTAATCGATTAGTTCTTGTGCTCATAAGTGAATTCGGGTGCTCGGTTAGTATCCCAACGAACCTTCACTAATGGGAGGCGGCGTTGCTTATTCCGCTTGACCTCTTGGTCGATGGTCACTACGGTTCTTCCACAAAGGCGAGGATCTCGTTGATCTCGATCTCGTCGAGTGGGATTACAAGAGTCCTGTCGGAAAGGTACATTTTCAAGTTCGAGACGTGTAGGGTAAGATGTACGTTACATAGTTCGTGGTGTAGATTGGGTTTGCGAGTTACATGACCGATTCTGGCAAGAATCTCGGAGGTCCTAACTATTTTGGATTTAGCTTACCACGCTTTCCGAAGCGTATCAATCCTTCCCAGAGTGAGACTTCAAAAAGGATTTGGCCTCTCATTTGGAATTACAGGGTTTTTTCCTCTTGCTTGTCTTCCCAATCAAGGGCCACTCCCTTCTGAGTCAAAGTCATAAGAGGTTCTGTGATTTGCGAGGAATTCTGGATGAACTCTCGACAGTAGGTCAGCGAGACCCAGAATTTTGAGAATTCCTGTCGGCGTCTTCGGTGTTGACAAATTCTCAATGGTTTTGATTTTTGGAGGGTCCTCAAGAATTCCCACATCACTAATAGTGTGTCTTAGGAATTTGACTCTTCAATTCAAAAACTGGTATTTAGAGAATTTCACGTAAAGCTTTTCTGATCATAATGTTTCCATGGTTTGTTGTAGATGCTCTTTATGATTTCCTTCTTACTACGAGAGTAGATAAGTAAGTCATTTACAAGGACAATGACGAACAGATCCTAGTAAGAATGGCATACCCTATCCATTAAGCTCATGAATACTACGGGCGTATTGGTCCTATCCGAGGGGCATCACTACGGACTCGTAGTGTCCATATCGAGTTTGGAAGATTGTCCTCGGGGCATCCTTCGCTGACACTCGTATCTGGTGATATTAGGATTTCAGGTCTATTTCGGAAAGGTAAGTAGTTCCTTGCGGTTGCTCAACCGACTCATCTATGCGAGGCATAGGGTAATGATTTCTTATGGAAGTCCTGTTGAGGTCTGCACTACGATGACTTCTCAAATGTTACCCATACTACTACTACTCTCGCCCATGCACACTTAACTACAGAGTTCTGATGGGATCCGGTGCATTAGTGCTGGTATGATCGCACCCCTGAATTCTGTCTTCTTAAAGAATAAGACCAGATCTCCCAAAGGTGAGAAGCTTGGTCTTTTCCTTCTGTTGCTGAGTAGTCGTTAAACTGTCCGGACGGTTCTTGTATCATTTTGATTCTGGCCAAGAGAGGAGTTATTATACATGAAAACTTAGCTTATACATGTTATGATATAACCAAGACGGGGCGGATAATAAAATGTGTGATTCTACTCTAGTCCCACATCCCAACAAGGAAAAGTAACTAAGTTAGAAATCTCACATTCTATTGTCTACCAGGTCTTCGTTATATATAACTCGGGAATGTATAAGCGAGGAAAGTCATAATAATAATCTTCTTACGAATCTTTTTCGATGAACTAAGATTTCCTAGTAAAGGCTACTATTGACCCTGGATGTACGTCGATCGTTCAATGAAAGAGTAAGAGTATGATCTCGAAGGTTTGACCTAAATCCCTATGATGCAGTCCCAGTACGGAATGGAAGTATGTTTACGAAGGTCCAACCTACATCCCTATGATGCAGTCCTTAGTAAGGAGTAGAAGTAAGTTTGTACAATGGTCTCAAGACGTTTGTCGTTCAAGTCGAGGTATTATAGGTTGGTGGATAATATGATCCAACCTTTGAAAGAGGTTTGAAAATGATTCCGGAGTTAAATTACTATAGTCCAAAGACTTGACTATAGCAAGTTTCAGATAGACTCCAATGAAAGTATGATGAGAGTATTTGAACAAAAGTGTGACACGGAAATTAGCCGACTGTCAATATCATCGATGTTTAAGATGTAATAAGTTCAGGAAAATTAACCTTGCAGTAGGTCTTACATCACATCTGGAGTAGAAAAAGTCCTTGACAGCATAAAGGTCTAACTAAAAGTACTTACAGTACAAGGTAGTCACATAGGAAGGTGCTACCCAGAACATAGGCAGGAACACGGTTCTTTAAAACAAAGAAGGAAAGTAAAGTATCTCCTAATGGCGACGGTCACCCCTATGGTGAACCCTTAGTTCAGCTAGTTGACGTTCCATATCAAGTAGGTATCTTTCGTACATCCTCTGACGTACTCAGAGCTCTATGACTTCGGCTCGAGTTTCAGCTAGGGCTTGCAGCAGGGTTTCATGGTTTCTCTCAGATCTCTTGTGAGTGTGTTCAAGGTGATTGGTACGAATGGTATGCATTCCTGCGTTGGCATCAACCTCTGCGATGTGATGGAGAGCTGTCCTGCCCTGAATCTCGTTTTGGGCAACTCTACGGACTAGGATTGGTAGAATTATGTCTGCTGAGCTCCCTTCGCTTATGGTTGTAGAAGCTTCGGTCCCATTAAACGACCCAGGTTGATCTTTCTCTTCACTCCATGTCTCCAAACCTTATACTCAAGGGGGCGTCGGGCCATGAAAAAAGTCGGACGAAGGTTAGGATTTGGAATGGGAGCTACTAGGGGTAGGTTCTCAACTTCGGGTTCGGAGTTATCATCCTCCGAAAGGTCTTCAGCATGGTGATCATTCAAAGGGATTGGATGATCATTCTCGGGTTCTTCTCTAACCCATCCAGCATTCGGAAGGTACCGATTGCCGTGGGGACGGAGTCCAACCATGTTATCTACGCGAGAATTGGGGTCAAGAAGTAGTTATCTAGATGAACTAACTAGATAATTATAAGAAGATATTTATTAGTTACATCACTATTTGTAAAGTGCATACCGATTATATGTAATTAAATAGGATAGTCCCTCGAATAAGTGACCTTAACTCCAAATTCACCAGGAACAGGGGTAAAGCAAAATTTCATAGATTCGGAGTCTATATCATCCTAGTTACATATAACCTTAATGTATCCACTTAGCAACTATTGACCTAGTAACGAAGATCCTCTTTTTCTTTAGTTCTCAAGTATAAAGTACTTATAGTAACATCAAATACCCCTATGGTATTTCATTGTGGTAGTGTTGGTAAGTTTTTAGACTTGTTGCCACATCACAACCATTCTTGGGCATATGCTAATCACTCCTCGTACCAGCATAGTTGATCAGGATATGCCACTCCTAAAACTGACCATACATCCCCGAGCTTACCTGTGATATTCAACAACCGTAATACTTTTGTTCTTGTCATTATGACACAGATTTTAGTATGAATGCAGGCACGTATACTCAATCAAATATTTTATTATTTAAAGTATAAAATCTTGGTCAGATTATTTTTAATCCCATTGTATTTATAGTTAGTATATCTTTTATGGTTTTATATACTTAATTCACTATAAACAGTTCTCTGATACCAATCTGTCACACCCCAAAACCAAGAACGGCGGAAGCGTTCTGGGGCGGAGGACGTCATGTAATGTATCACAACAATGTAAAGTAGTAAACAAGCAACAACATCATCCATTGCATTAATAGTATAATTTTTAATTACAGGTGTGTTCTTTCATAGTATAAGACAACATAATGAATAATCAAAATAAAAGATAAGTCTGAACTGCTCCGTCTTCACAAAACCTGGTCGTCGTACCTGTCTATTTGTGACCTGAGAATACAAGTTATTTTGAAAGCGAGTATCAGCCAAAAAGCCGGTGAATTCATAAGTATTAATGTGTCTTTGATTTGTAAAACTTGTAATGAAAGACTTGAAATTGTTTTGAAAGAAACTTCGTATAAGTATGAAAATGTTTCTAAGTAGTTGAAAGCGTTTGAAAAACCCTAGAAATCCCTATGATTCCTATTACTATAAAAGGAAGTCTTCTACCAAGACCTAACTGTTTTGAAAGTAGTCTTCTACCAAGACCCTACTGTTTTGAAAGTAGCCTTCTACCAAGACCCGACTATTTTGAAAGTAGCCTTTGATGGGTTTTAGCCATAAGAACATCCTATGTGCTCATGCAACCCTAATGCTTGGATCTAGGTTTCTCTATTGTACATGCAATTCATCCAAGACTATAAAACCTAAGATCTAATCAATATAACATATGAATTAGGGTTTAGATCATACCTTGATTGTTATGTAGCAATAACAATCTCAAATCCTTCTTGTATTGACTTTAGAAAGCTAAGAGTCACAAATGTCACTCCTCTAATGGCTCACAAACACCAAGAGCAAGAGGATGAAGAAGAGAAGAGAAGGAGGCTCTCAAAAATGTGTGGAAACCCTAACTAATTAGTTCTCCACGTTTTTGGGGCTTAAGGGTTCCTTAAATAGTGAGGCTATTAGGGTTATCTAACAAGGAAACCCTAATTTGGATGCTTAGGCCCTAAGCAACCCATGTACTCCTTTCTTAAAGGCCTTTGGACGATTTCTAATGGGTTTCCCCATAGAATTCGTCCACCCCTTTAATATGGAGTCCATTAGCCCAATATTCAACTATCACACAATTGACAGTTCTAGTCCCTTAAGTTTAATTAATGTCTTTTAGCCACAAACTTAATTCTTATTAATTCTTGACTAATGTTAATTAAACAATATGATTTCTCCTTTAATATATTATTCTCATAATATATTAATAAATCATAATTAATCCTTTCTCTCCATAATTCATCCTATCAAGTTGCTTTGATGAAGGCAACCTAAAAGGACCATGCACCATCGGGTCAAGTACATACCAAAATATTTATGGACTTAGACACTAATCCAACAGTCTCCCACTTGGATAAGTCTAATAACTATTCTACGTATGACTTCAGATCCCGATCTGCAATCGTAGCTTTCTAAAGCCGCTGTCAACTCTGATCTTATCAGATACACGTGTCCATTAGATAAGGGATCATATATTCCTCCATTCTAGATATTGTATAGACTGAGACATGGATCTAAATCATTCTCTCTGTCTATGTGCTGTTTCCCGAATTCAGATTTATGAAGACTGACAACAGACTACAATTGAACATCTCAATTTAGTCCCGGCTTGGCCAAGCGCTTAGGTGCCATCACTAAATCATCGAGGGGCCCACATATATCGCTTTTATCCTACTTTGGATAAAAGGAACGGATAAACTTTGACTCAATGCTTGCTTGCACTCACTCACCAAATCACACACAACAATATGTTTTATAACACCAAGTTACTGGTGCGTTTACATATTATCAACGTGCAACCGACTTGCAAGATACGACTCACACATCTCGGTTTCAAGAATATAAGATGTTATCGTCTCACTAGTCACTCATGATAAAATCCATGGAGTGATCCAAGTGAGCGTGGGTTTAATCCAATGCTCAAATCATATTCATAAGCACTCATGAACGTTGCAGCAAACATTTTCTTAGAATAGAGAAACTTTTATCTTTCTGCTTACTTGATTCTTCTTATTCGTTCTACTATTGATTTAAACCTTTTCAATCAATTCAGAATTATACTTAATCTTATAAGTATAATCATATTTACTAAACCTTTAGTGAATCATGACAAATATCTTTGTTACTCTTGTGGTGGACTTGATCAACACACAACTTTGTGTACTCGATCTCCTAGTCCTTCACTTGACACTTTGTCAACGACTTAGTCTTATTTCCAAATATGAAATTTCTCATTCATCGTGCAACCAAGTTGCATGATTCCAAGTTTCTGTCCAATTGAAACTTGGGCGATGAGAAACTCTCCCTATTTGGTAAATTCTTGACATTTCCACAATTATCATAATTAAGAATCACATCCATTCGTTGTAGAAATATGCAAACATCAATTTTTCATAACGATTTCATTGCAAGGAAATAAATAAAAAAATAAATGAGTCAAATCAAAATTTATTTTATTCATAAAAGCAGTGGAAAACATTTGTCCTTACAATGCAAAATCAACTGAAAAAACTATGTAATCAAATATTCCTAACAACTCTATCATAACTTTCTAAGCTTAAATCTAATCTTCGAATCCATGTGATCGAGATCCATTTCTTCGCGATTAGACTCATCTTGCTTTCTCATCAAGCTTCCTCTCTTTTCACTAATCCTGCAAAACATTCAAACACAATCTTATCACATTATGTATTAAGAATCAATGAAAAGGAACTTAATGGAGTTAGATAGTGGATTTTACCTGAAGCACAGCCATACTCTTTGACTCTCCCATCTTCTAGACTCTTCAGGCTCTTAGGGCAGACTTGTATCCAACGCCCTTTCTCTTGGCAGCAAACGCAGGTCGGTTCTCCTAGAACGTCCTCGGAAGCATGGTTGGTTGACTTTCCCAACAAATACGCTCCATTGCTTTGCCAAATCATTTCTGATTCAGCAGCAATGAGCATGTAAGTTAGGTTAATGAGGTTTTCGTCATGATCCATCATATAATACTTTCTCTTGAACTCATTATATGATTCGGGAAGTGACTGCAGAACCCAGTTCACAGCCAACTTATCCGGGAATGACGCACCCAACATTATCAACCTATCGATGTGTGATTTCACTCCTAGAACATGGGCACACACGGGTTTACCATCTTCATGTTTCATTTCCAATAGGGCTTTAGTGACATTGAACCTTTCAATTCTACGATCTTGTGGGTTAGGGAGAATAACGGGAGGAGCTGGAGGAAGTGAAGCATGATTTCTTGTTCCTCGATCGAATCGTGGAATATCATCTTCATGTGGAATGCTTGTTCCACAGGATTTGGGAAGACCATAGTTGTCGAACTTTGACATCTACAAAACGGGAGAAAACAAATTGAAGTTAGTTGATCGATTGAGTCCTTAATAAATCACCCAAATGAGATATTAAGGCTAGGACCGAACACAATATTCCACAACTCGGGAGAGGGATGCCGTAACCCTAATTGCAGAACATTTGAAGGTAAGTGAATGACGATTCACTAATTTTCCACCATGAAAAACAAAAAATAGATTAAGTCTTAAATGTATTGAAAACTCCTAGATTCTTTGAGATTCATTGAACCTTTTCAATGGCATGTTTAAATCTCGATATGCCCCTCTAGTTTGTGACTGGGATGCCGAGGATCACAAAGCGGGTGTGAATAACCATGCAAATCTACATGGTGCCCTCACATGTTACAGTCACCTATTCGATGTGCCGGTAAACCACACACGCTCCACCGAACTATGACAAACATTGAGTCACCCTTTGCTACCTTTGCTTAGAACCATTTAGTGTGCCGGTTAACCACACACGCTCCACTAACGTCTTCGCAAGGATACAAAGTGTAATTTCATGGAATTGCATCAATTCACTTTTTCCTAAAGTAACTAAGATTGGGAATTTGTAAAAACATTTAGTTACTTTTGTACTTCATTATACTTATAATGGAAGGTTCTGTCCTATCCTACCCATTCGGCTAACGACCCTCCACTAGTCAAGAGTGCGGTGGGTAAGAGTAGATACCCATTCAATCGTCATTTTATAGGCAATTTCCTTAAATACCCCTTATAGACCAGCTTCGTGAATGAGGCCTACTAATGGTAAGACTGACTTTTACTCATATATAATGTTAGACTTTTAATGTTATATATAGTATAGGGTGTATTTTACACTTTTAAAATACTAGGTGGTCAAATTTAACAATTATACTTATAATTCAATTAAATTGTAAACCAAAACTTTATGGATTTATTAAATCTCTTTTAACTATACACTTTAATTAATTAATAAAACCATAAGGGTGTGATTTGAACTTTTTCAAAACTATACTAGGGTTTTGGAATTTAACATTTCTAAATTAAGCTTTTAATCAACTTTTAAATTTCAAAACTTGAGGGAAAGTTTTGAAAAATTTCAAAACATTAGGGTTTACAATTTAAATATTTCAAAATCAAACTTTTCAATCAAAATTTAAATTCCAAAACTTGAGGGCAAGTTTTGAAACCTTTTTCAAAACATTAGGGTTTCAACTATTTAAATTTCAAAACAAAACTTTTTAGTTCTAATTTAAACTATAAAACCTAAAGGGATTAATTTGAAACTTTTCCAAACTTTGTCAAGAATATTCTAGATCACATAATTCAAATAAGGCAATTAACTATAATTGGTGGTTATCTAATTAGATCTAGTTTAAATTCTTGCAAGATAATGATCAAATAATTTCCATAACTTAACATTTATCAAATAAGGTAACAATTATCTAATTAGATGACCAAACTCTTTTATTTTGACAAGGATAATCATAAGGAATCAATAAAATTCGAATTTTATTAATTTTAAATAATTATGGCAATTATCCTAAGTCAAAATAGGCAAAAAATCCCGAAACAGCCTCCTTCTGACGCTCGAACTCGCCGAGTTCCTCTATGGACTCGCCGAGTTGGAGCTACTCGCCGAGTCCACATTGGAACTCGCCGAGTTCATCAGACAGGGGGCGAAAAAATCGATTTTTGAAGCTTGAACAAATAACCAAGGCATCAATACAATAGAAACCAATCAAGGCTTTGATACCACTGATGGGTTTTAGCCATAAGAACATCCTATGTGCTCATGCAACCCTAATGCTTGGATCTAGGTTTCTCTATTGTACATGTAATTCATCCAAGACTATAAAAACTAAGATCTAATCAATATAACATATGAATTAGGGTTTAGATCATACCTTGATTGTTATGTAGCAATAACAATCTCAAATCCTTCTTGTATTGACTTTAGAAAGCTAAGAGTCACAAATGTCACTCCTCTAATGGCTCACAAACACCAAGAGCAAGAGGATGAAGAAGAGAAGAGAAGGAGGCTCTCAAAAACGTGTGGAAACCCTAACTAATTAGTTCTCCACGTTTTTAGGGCTTAAGGGTTCCTTAAATAGTGAGGCTATTAGGGTTATCTAACAAGGAAACCCTAATTTGGATGCTTAGGCCCTAAGCAACCCATGTACTCCTTTCTTAAAGGCCTTTGGATGATTTCTAATAGGTTTCCCCATAGAATTCGTCTACCCCTTTAATATGGAGTCCATTAGCCCAATATTCAACTATCACACAATTGACAGTTCTAGTCCCTTAAGTTTAATTAATGTCTTTTAGCCACAAACTTAATTCTTATTAATTCTTCACTAATATTAATTAAACAATATGATTTCTCCTTTAATATATTATTCTCATAATATATTAATAAATCATAATTAATCCTTTCTCTCCATAATTCATCCTATCAAGTTGCTTTGATGAAGGCAACCCAAATGGACCATGCACCATCGCGTCAAGTACATACCAAAATAGTTATGGACTTAGACACTAATCCAACAGCCTTCTACCAAGACCCGACTGATTTGAAAATAGCCTTCTACCAAGACCTGACTATACTTACTATTATTATTAATATAATAAATTGTATCCTTAGGTACAAGGATACTCAAATATAATTCACCTTATCGGTTATGTGAATGTGTCACAAGATAAAGGTAATAATATAAATAACTTAAGTATTATCCTTTTGTACTAGGATAACTAACAGTGTTAACTGAAGACATCCGTAGATGTACATCTACCACTGTAGCTAACAGCTGAGTGTAGGAATAGTTAGTCCCTTAAAGTATACCTATAATGGTATCAACCGTAGACATCCGTGGACGTGCATTTACCTCTGTAGCTAACAGAGATTCTCGGAATGGTTAGTCCCGCAAAGTATCATTTGGTACTAGGATATTAAGTCCAATCTATCTCGTCGATTATGTGATTTTATCACAAAATAAAGATAAGAAGGAGAATTATATAACAGTATCTATACATATAATATGTAATAGTAACTCATAATATAGTATCTACGTAACGGTATCCGTGTAAAAGTATCCAACTAGGGATATATGAATGTATAACTTTGCTACCCAAAGGTAATGAACTAACTGATTAGAACTATTATGTCCATATATGTACACATGATATATAACTAAATATCTAAACGACCTTCGGACGGATACCCAACATCCACCAGACCGCATCCCAAAGAGGAAAAGGAAATAGAGCGGGTTTGCCTTCCTAAGTCCTTTAAACATTACTTATATAACTATACATATACAGGCATGCTTTTAACAGGGTATCTATGTATAGACTAATGAATTAACTGACTCTTATGTGATTCCTTGTACTTGGAATGGTAAGTAGTATCTCCTAACCATACCTATAATAGTTACTAACAATGTACGCGTATAACCTGAAGTATGCCTTTGCTACCCAAAGGTACTGAACTGACTGAAAGGAAAATTTTTATGTCTACATATGTATACATGATATATAACTAATATTTAGACGACATTCGGACGGATAACCGATACCCCATAGCCACATCCTAACGAGGAAAAGGAAACAGAGTGAGTTTATAAAAATAACAATACATATATGGGCATGCATTTGATAATATAAAAGCATAAAAGAAGTTTTGTAAAACCTTTGAAAAAGATTAATATCTAAGAAAAGATCGACTTGATGTCAGTTTATAAAACAGTTTGAAAGTATTTGTTTGATAAAACAGTTTAAGTATAAAGAAACCTTTGTTTGAAACACAATTGTAAAAGTGTTTGAAATGAAACATACAGTGTATAATAAACAGTTTAATAAAGAGTTCTCAACATATAAAGCGTTTATGAAAATCATTTGAAGAAATCCGTTTGGTAAAACGGTTAACGTATAGTAAATCCATTTGCATGTTAGTTATTAATCACATGTGATTGATATAATAACTAACATGATTCAACTTGTATTCCCCCCCCCCATAAAGCATTTAAAAACATGTAGAAACATTTAAAAGGTTAATTAAAGGGGTATGAACTCACCTGCAGTGAGCGGATCAGAAGGAAGTGTCGGACAAGTGCTTGGTGTCAAGTGAAGACTTAGACACACACAATGATCCTAATTTAAAATGAAGACATATGTATATAAACATTTAGTGATTATAACACCAATTAAACATGTATAAACATCCTATTTTGAGGAAAACACTTTGGTCAAGTGCTAGGAGGCTATCGGGTTGCAACAAGGGAGTGCAAGGCCTCATACGGGAGTTTATGGTCCAATGACCATGTTTGTTGGAGTTTACGGCCCGGGGGAGTTTACTCCTGGCTGTAAACTCTCAATTGGTCAACAAAAGGGGCTTAAAACTCTAAGGGCTTAAGTGGTTAAGTGCTCCAAATCTTTAAACAAGTGTTTGGGTGGGTTTAAGGTCCTAAAATGTCCTTGCATGGTGTTTACGGCCCCGGGACCACTCCCCCATGAGTTTACGGCCGTAAACTCATGGTAAGGAGTACCATTTCGTGCTATGAAGTCCTTAGCTCAACGGTGTAAGGTTCTATGTCACTAACCAAGGCTTACTAAGGTGGTAGGGTGCCATTTGCACCCTTAAAAGGGGTTTACGGCCCAAGAACATGCCTTGGACGTAAACTCCTTGAGTCCCATGATTTCTTATGTTTTCTAAGCTCTAAATATGATAAACCTAGTGTACAATGAGTTGGATCAAGAGTACTTACGATCTAGGAGCTTGAATGGTCGGTTTTGGCCAAGAACACTAGTGTGTGTTCTTGGTGTTCTTGGTGAAACTTGAAGATCTACAAAATGGAATGATTTCATGGATGAAATCATGTAATATTACTAGTTCATGCAATATATCAACTAGTTAAGACAATAAGCTTACTAGATTTGAAGATCGAGGACGAAGATCGGGATGATACTTGAGAGGATTCGGGCCAAGAGGAGGAAAGGAATGAACAAAGTGGCCAAAACTTCACCTTATAGGAGGAGTTTACGGCCCTCATGGAGTTTACTGCCATAAACTCCCATGTGGTGGCTGTGAACTCCTGGTCAAGATGTTCCGGACTTGTTCTTTGAGCTAAAGATTCAGCAGATAAACCCTGACACATATTCCTTAAGTGTACAAGGCTCGGAATGCTCAAATAATCTCCTAATTGTGCTAAAAGATAGCATAAATGAGTTTGACTTTTAATGAAGTGTTTAACTGTACTGGATGGAAAATTTCGGGTTGTCACATCATCCTCCTAGATCCTTAGCCCTAATCTAGCATGCAGTTCTTTAAATCATATATCAGGCATACAAGGCATCCTCCTAGATCCTTAGCCCAATTCTAGCATGCAGTTCTCAGAATCATAAATCATATAACATAACATAACAAATATGGGTATCTTGGGGAAAATTACTTGAGCTCGATGGTCGCACGCATCACACAACTTGTCCTTTCTCAAAATTCTTTAACTTAAATTTTTGAAAACTGCTTTCTTTGAAAAAAAATATTTTAATCCCTCGGTTTGAGTCCAGACACCCCCGAGGGTGTGTCCGAATCTCTCAAAGCAAGGCTCTGATACCAACTTGTAATATCCCAAATTTCGAGGCCAAAAGTTTTGTTTCTAATTATGTATTTCATAAGACATTTTACCAAAAACATTGTCAATATTACATCAAGTTATAAAAACCATAACGTCGTGTCCCAAACCATAACATCAGAAGTAATGAAAATCATAGTACAATCCCAGAAAACTCAATGCAGAAACCATGTGTGTGTGATGCGCTGCTACATCGTCGGCTCCTTCCCCTTAGACGAAGAGGTACCTGAAACCAAAACTAAAACTGTAAGCACGAAGCTTAGTGAGTTCCCCCATCATACCCATACCAAAATAATACATGACCGTCGGTATCTTTCAATCGGTAACTGTCAAGCATAACCGGGAGCTAGACTCCCCCTTGGTATCCTTCAACCGGTAACCGGGAACTATCCTCCCCTTCGGTATCTTTCAACTGGTATCTAGGAACTATCCTCCCCTTCGGTATCTTTCAACCGGTAACTAGGGTCTATTTAACCCTTCCTGCTGTTAACACATAATAAGCATATCAATCATAACCACATCAATCACAATAAGCATAACACATATCAAGTCCTAGATAATTATCACAAAGACAACCATCTAACCAATATTCTTAATGGTGGGTCGGCATTGTGGCCGTAGACCCACCCCTACTAGGAGAAGACTCACCTCAAAGTCGTGTAGCGTCCCAACTGTCCTCGACGTGAAAATCGACTCTCCTCGACTCCTTAATCCCTACACGATAACCCCATCCACGTTATCAACTTGCACTTGTAACCCTAACCAGGGTCAGCTCAAATCCGGTCAAAGTCAACATCCAGTTGACTTGACTCGCCGAGTTGGTCTACCAACTCGTTGAATCCATACCTCTCTAACCCAAACCAATCCCCGTCTCTACTCGTTGAGTCTAGTAAGAACTCGACGGGTTCTTCTTCAATCATACCATCAGGACCATCTTCATCCGACTCGCCGAGTTCGACCTTGAACTCATTGAGTCCATCTTCCTCATAAGAATGTGTCTAGTCTACGACTCGCCGAGTTGTAGGAACAACTCGTCGAGTCCATCTTCAAGGATTGGAAGATTGCCTTGGACTCGCCAAGTGTGCTCAAGCACTCGTCGAGTCCCATGATTCCCAGGTCTATAATCCCGTCCATCTTTGTTGAGTCCTTCTCTAGACTCAACCAGACCCCCAAAACAACAAAGGTTGGAGAACCACTATCCGACTCGTCGAGTCCCAAGAATAAATCGTCGAGTCCACTAAAGTCCATGTCTGTAAACTCGATTCCTGTCAAGCTCATCTCATCCAAAGGGTAGATCTCACCTCCTAGGGCCGATATAGCACCTAAAGCCATGAACTTTACGTCCATGCATGGGTCTTTTAGCCCTAAAGGACTACAAATAAAGTCTAAAAGATGCATGGGGATCTCATGGCCATAAAGTTGGTACCTTTATGCCATGAGACCCCTCCAATGACCAAGATCTGAAGTCAATACTCCCTATAACACTTCACAACCCAAAAATGGCTTAGAAAGCCCTAAGTATACCCAAAATCCAAGCCCTAAAGATGAATAAAGACATGGAAGATCAAGGGAGGAGCTTTTTACCTTAAATGAGCTGGAAATGGAACACAATCTCTAGATCTCCAAGATCCAACTTGAGCTCCCAAGCTCCTTTCATCTTCTCAAGCTTCACAATCCACCAAAATGCATCAAAATGGCCTTAGAATACTTAAAAAAGGATAGGGTTTCGATATGATGTATTTTGGGAGTATAAGGGGCGATGGAGGCTGAGATAAGTTGTTTAAATAGGGTGCAAACTATAACACCCGAATTCCTAGGTATGTTATTTTAAGTATTTATTTTAAGGTTCATTGACCTACTCGACGAGTTCGTACTATAAATCGCCGAGTAGAGACGGGATGGCCACGTGGGTTTAATGATGTGACAACCCAATATTTTCCAAAAGCGATGTAACACTCAAAAGTCAAATACAACGAAAACTATTTGGAATCAACGAAATTAACCTCAAAAATAAAGTGTTCAAATATCTAAATTGGGATGCATCAAATATTAGATATCGTGCCAAGGTTTCCAAAAACATAAAGAACATTCGAAACCGGGTTATATTGAAAAAAATTATAACCACTTGAATATTTACGGCACACCGTTAAAACATTATTTAACGTAAAAAGTGAAATTACAATAAAATGAAATTTAGCCTTAAGTATCTAAACAAAAGTTGTAGAGTTCGTTAAACTGTAAACGTACATAAAAAGATCGCCCAAATTGGATCTCGTATGAAAAAGTTACGAATTTTCTAACTTTCGTAACAGTAGTAGAGGGCTAAAAACTCGAATTGAAGATCGGGTGTTATTTAGCTATCGCAACCTAAACGAAAGTTAAAGGTCTCCACAATAGGAGTAAAATGATAAAAAGACAAACGAAAACCGACGTCGAATAAAGAAACTATGAATTTTTAACGGACTTTAGCAGTCACGGCCTATTAAAAACATATCATTAAAAATAAAGCCAAAACTAGCCGACGAAATCTAAATGAAAGTTGTAGAGCATAATCTCACCTACGCGTGGATATAAAGAACACGAAAAACGGAGCCCGTACGCGAAAGTTACGGAATTTAGAAGACGGAAGCCAGGATTACGCCCAACTTAATGTAGGAGTACGCCCAACGTACTCAGGTGCAGGGTCGAGTCCCATCAGTTGCAGCTCTACGCCTAGCTAGATTCGAGTCGTAAGCCATGACGCAAAGTTACGCCCAACGTAACCGAAGTACACCCAGCGTAACGCGTACGCCCAGCGTACTCTGGTGGTACGCCCTGCGTACTCGACTTTCTAGCACTATAAATAGAAGGCATGAGCTACGGGTTTTGGCACACCTTCTCAAACTCCCACGTACTCTCTCATACTTTCAAGCACCAGAATTTATCCCGATGGCCTCGGCTTCCGCACCCGAGCCCCAACGAAGATTCTACGCTACCGAGATCCCCGAAGAGCTCGAAGACGCAGCTTTCTGCGGTTGAAGTTCTGCTCGACTCTAGCCCCACCCTCTTCAAACAAAACAAGTGAGTTCATACCCCTACCTTTCAAGTCTTTTCATGTTTTAGGGAGAAATACAAGTACAATACAAGTAAAAGTATCGTTTTATAAACATAAATGTAACATCTATCTTATTGATTATCGATACCAACATCTTACTTTACGTAAAAAGGGCTAGTATATCATCTAGTTATTTTCACCAAATGGAACATACTTTCTAAAAAACTATAATGGGTATAGTTAGCAAGCTATTCATACATTCTTACGTATATATCTTGAAAAACGAAATACTTTCAACAAAAATCTTTCTTATCGTAAATCTATTTATACTAAGTGATGTGAGATATTCAAACTTCAACGTACTCTTATGTATGCATTTCAAGTCCTGTATTATATACCATAATCTCTTGGAGGGAGAGAGTGATACTTGTGTATATATCTATATGGGATTGACAACCCCGCACCTAAACTGTTAGCTACAATTAGACCGGCAGGTCTGGGGTGACAAATGTCATAACACTACAACACCTGAAGAGTGTTGTTACAGGCAGTCTGTGTCAATAGTATGGTTATAAGACTCACACAAAAAAACAAGTTTGATTTACGAGATTCATATATGCAATCAGTTTCTACATTATTTTGAACACAAAGTTTATCTTTATCATTCAAGTATGAAAAATACTAACGCACTCCAACTTCGGGAACTTTTCAAACTATTTATAGAAAATATTGGATTTTCTGAAAACCTCGTTCATCGATTTTCTACCAAAAAGGACACCCTTTTCAATACAAAACACTTATGAACTCACCAACTTAACTGTTAACAGGTTTTCGAAACCACTTGTATCTCTCAAGGAATCAGTAATACAGGTAACCACCAGCTTTTGAAGAAGGAACGCTAAGGACGTTTATTATTAAAAATTTATATCATCATATTGTAATATTCTTTTGTAAATATGTATAACGCAACAATATACGTTTTTTTATTATATATATGATGGTTGTGTTACTTTCTTTACGATATTCAATTGTTGTGATACTACGTGAAGTCATCCACCCCCGAATGTTTCCGTCATTCTGGTTTGGGGTGTGACAGATTGGTATTAGAGCATTGTTTATAGTGAAGTAAGTATATCGAACCACATAAGATATACAAACTATAAATGCAAAGGGGACCAAAAACCCTCTGACAAAACGTTTTCATAAACAATATATTTTTAATATATATATATATATATATATATATATATATATATATATATATATATATATATATACATATTTTTACTTGCATGTATTAGTCTCGTATCATGACAAGTTTTCTAAAAAGTATTAAGGCAAGTTGTGACACTATGATTGGGCCTCGGGGTATGTAATCAAATCGAGAATAAATATAGCCTGGTCAACTATATTTATCCTGGATTTGACCAATGTACGTCGAGGAATGGTCGTAGTGGACAACAAGCCAAAAAATTACCAAATAATTTTTTTTTTAAGATTCGCCAATTAGAAATACTATAGGAGTATTGTTATAAAATAATAGTACAATGAAAAACTTGCACACCGTAAGATATGGTTAAATATAGGATGTAGTTAAATAGAAATTTCTTTTCTTATAAAATTCGCATACCTCTATCCTAGTACAGACGAATGGCCGGATTCCATTTACCAGGAGATCCCTACTACCCAAACCAGGGCAACGGCGGATGGATAGAAGAAGACCCGGAGGAAATCGAAGAGGAAGTCAAAGAAGAATTCAAAGTCGAAGTCGAAGAAGAATTCAAAGTCGAAGTTAGAGAGGAATTCGAAGTCGACGAGGAGGTCGAGGAAATTACTAGTGGATTAGACTCCGAGCCGGAAGAAATCGACCCTCCCATCCCTCATCCTCCCGAAATCAGACAATATCAACCAGGACCCATTCCCATGTGGGGAAGCCACCTCTACTACTAGAGCCGCCAACTGGGTGTACGCCCTCCTTTCGGCATGTGTCGAGATTTTTACAATGTCAGTAGGGGAGGCTTAGCTGATCGAGCACTTCCTGTTATTGTGGGCACTATAGCTACCCAGAACTGCCATGCGGACAAGCAAGCAGCCAGAGTTTGCGAGATCAATGCTGCTACTCAGGGTAACGCTGCAGACATCCGTCGTCTGGAAGGACTACACGAAAGTACCCAACTCCACACACGGCCGCTTCAGAACCAAATGGTGACAACACTGATAGAAATAAAAGAGATGAAGGAACAACAAGCAGTTCTTGAAAGGCGCCTGATGGGGGTCAAGCAGTCGGATGCCGAATCCAGCTCCAAACGTACAACACGCCGCATGTAGAACTTGCTCAACTCCAACAATTTTGATATAGCATAGGACCTCGGATAAAGTTTTTCTCTTATTTCCTTTGTATCTATAATCGGAGACCTCTAGATAGGTCAAATTTTCCTAAACGTGAAGCATAATGTAACACACCTTAGGTGTGACATATATATAAATATGAAGTACTTCTTTATATACCTCTCAAAACTTATGGGATTAACTAAATTGCTATACCTACCTTGAAACCATAAACTAAAGTCAAAACAAATTACAAGATACAACTAACCCTCTAGTACACGATTGTCAAAACGTTAGAAACTTATAGTATTCATTCTTATTTTCTCTACCAGAACATGCCTCCTCGTAGATCAGCATGCAGAAACTCAACTCCAACACCACCTCCACCACCTCCTCCAATTATGGATGCCGCTATGTTCCAAACTGTTGTAACCGCAGCGATGGCTCAAATGAGCAACAACAGGTCGGGAGGAGGAACAAATAGCTTTACAAATGGCCAAGGTCAAGGCCGTTCAGGGGTATGCACTTACAAAGACTTCACCAACGGAAAACCTATTCCCTTTTATGGGACTGGGGGAGTATTGGCTCTATCCCAATAGATAGAGAAAACGGAAGCTGTATTCGAAATTTGCGCATGCCCTGAAGAAAGCAAAGTAAAATTTGCTGCTTTTACTTTCTCTGAATGCGCCCTGACATGGTGGAATGGCCACGTCAAGACACTAACCCTAGTGGTGGCGAACTCCATGGGTTGGGAAAACCTGAAACGAATGCTCCTACGAGAGTACTGCCCAAGAGGCGAGATTCAGAAGCTCGAACAGGAACTGTGGGGCCTTACGATGGTAGGCTCGGACATCGCAGGCTACACCAACAGATTCAGTGACTTGATAACACTTTGCCCAGGGATGTTAATCCTGGAAAGCCAAAAGGTGGAGAGGTACATCTGGGGACTATCACCCCAACTTCGAGGAAGCGTGTTAGCTTCCAAACCCATGACCTTCGATAGCACCAAGGAACTGGCGCAATCTCTCGTTGATCATGGTGTCTGTCAAGGACTCACGACTATCGTCACTGAACCAACCAATGGGAACAACAACAACGATAACAATGCCAACAACAACAGCAAGAAGAAATTCTGGAACAAGAGAAAGGGGCAAACTCGCAAGAACCTTCAAAGAAACAAATGTTGGCGGTTCATGCTGCTACTGCTCCCACTACAACTCTTGCTACCCCTGCACCAACAAAACAATATGCGGGGAACCTGCCTAAGTGCAGCAGATGCAACTACCATCACCACGGTAATTGCTGCGAGATGCACTGTAAGAACTGCGACAGGAAAGGGCACACTGCCCGTTTCTGTAAGGCACCAGCGCGACCAGTCACTCAAGTTCCTGGTACTGGGATAAGCCAGGCATGTTATGGGTGTGGAGAAACTGGGCAATTCAAGAGGAACTACCCCAAGTCAAGGAATGTTGGCGGCGTTGGGAGAGTGCTGGCGATAGGTCAAAATGAAGCAATAGCTGACCCAACGGTGGTTACGGGTATGTTTCTCCTCGACAACATTTATGCATGCATACTCTTTGACTGCGATGCGGAGAGAAGTTTTGTGACTCATAAATTCAAACACCTACTTAATCAAAAACCCCAACCACTCAATAAAATATTCACTGTAGAAATGGCAAACGGTAAAACAGAAAGCACATGCGATATGTACGTAGGGTGCACATTAAATTTAAACGAGCACTTATTTCAAATCGACCTTATGCCCATTTCGATAAGAAGTTTTGATGTAATCATCGGTATGGACTGGTTAAGTCTTCACCATGCCGATATTCTTTGTCACGAAAAGGCTGTTCATCTTAATCTGCCCAACGGCGAAACTCTTGTCATATATGGAGACAAACATAGTTCAAATTTACAAATCATCTCCTGTGTTAAAGCACAAAAACATCTTCGCAAGGAATACCATGCCTTTCTTGCCCACGTAGTAGACCAGAAACAAGAACCAAAGAACATTAAGACATTCCAGAAGTCTGCAACTTCCCAGACATTTTCCCAGAAGATCTCCAAGGAATTCCACCAGAACACTAGGTCGAGTTCAGAATCGACTTAATCCCCGGAGCTACTCCAGTAGCAAAGTCGCCTTACCGACTAGCCCCAGCCGAGATGCAAGAACTGTCCAGTCAATTAAACGAGCTACTGAGCAAGGGCTTCATCAGACCGAGTTTCTCACCATGGGGAGCACCAATCCTATTCGTGAAGAAGGACGAATCTTTTCGTATGTGCATCGATTACCCGGAGCTGAACAAACTCACAATCAAGAACCGATATCCCCTACCACGCATAGACGATCTGTTCGACTAGCTACAGGGAGCGAGCTGCTTCTCAAAGATTGATCTAAGATCTGGTTATCACCAACTGTGAGTACTGGAAGGAGACATCCCTAAAACGGCTTTCCGAACACGCTATGGTCACTACGAGTTTGTAGTGATGCCCTTTGGATTGACAAATGCACCAGCGGTATTCATGGATTTAATGAACCGAGTATGTCGTCCCTTCCTGGATAAATTCGTGATCGTGTTTATAGATGATATACTCATCTATTCAAGAAGCCAGGAAGAACACATCCAACACCTCCGCCAAGTTTTGGAAACATTGAGGGCAGAGAAGCTATACGCAAAATTTTCAAAGTGCAAATTCTGGATTCGGGAAGTGGATTTCCTAGGACATGTAGTAAGCAAGGAGGGGATACACGTGGATTCTTCTAAGATCAAAGCAATAGAGAGTTGGACGACTCCAAGATCCCATACAGAAATCCGGCAATTTTTGGGACTCGTCGGGTATTACCGAAGGTTCATACAGAACTTTTCAAAGATTGCCAAGCCACTCACCACCCTAACTCAGAAGAGTGTGACCTTCGACTGGGGAGAAAAACAAGACACCGCGTTTTAGACGCTAAAGCGAGCCTTATGTAGTGCACCCATCCTAACCTTGCCAGAAGGAACAGAGGACTTTGTGGTCTATTGCGATGCATCAAACCAAGGACTCGGGTGTGTCCTGATGCAACAAGGGAAAGTCACCGCCTACGCCTCAAGGCAACTAAAGACACACGAAGTGAACTACACGACGCACGATCTTGTGCTAGGATCAGTCGTCTTCGCTCTAAAGATATGGAGGCACTATCTCTACGGCACGAAATGTACGATCTTCACCGATCATAAAAGCCTCCAGCATATCCTCAACCAGAAAGAACTCAACATGAGACAAAGACGGTGGGTAGAACTACTAAATGATTATGAATGCGAAATTCGATATCATCCCGGAAAGGCTAACGTGGTGGCAGATGCACTCAGCCGGAAGGAATACTCGGGCCGCAGAGTGAAGTCTTTAACCATGACAATCCATTCACACCTGTCCACGCAAATCAAGGAAGCCCAAATAGAAGCCTTAACATCTGAAAATGTGGCAGGAGAAGCCTTAAGGGGAATGGATAAGAAGCTTGAAGTCAAGAATGATGGAGTTCATTACTTCATTGATCGGATCTGGACGCCGAAGTTTGGCGGATTCAGAGAAGTCTCCATGAACGAAGCCCATAAGACACGATACTCCATACACCCCGGCTCCGATAAGATGTATCTCGACATCAAGAAACTATACTGGTGGCCGAACATGAAAGCCGAAATTGCTACCTATGTGAGTAAATGTTTGACGTGCGCCAAAGTCAAGGTAGAATACCAAAATCCCTCATGATTGTTGCAACAACCAGAAATACCTGAATGGAAGTGGGAACGTATAACCATGGATTTCATAACCAAACTACCCAGAACGGCAAGCGGACTCGACACCATCTGGGTGATCGTCGACAGGTTAACTAAATCAGCACACTTCCTACCCATCAAAGAGACGGATAAATTGGAGAAACTAACTAGGACATACCTCAAAGAGATTGTATGACTGCATGGTGTGCCCATATCCATTATCTCAGACCGAGATAGTAGATTCACCTCAAGGTTCTGGCAGTCGCTACAAAAAGCTCTAGGAACAAGACTAGACATGAGTACCGCATATCATCCACAAACTGACGGCCAGAGTGAGAGAACCATACAAACCCTAGAGGATATGTTGAGGTCTTGCGTAATCGATTTTGGCAAAGCATGGGATACCCATCTACCCTTGGTCGAGTTCTCGTACAACAATAGCTACCACACTAGTATCAAGCCTGCCCCGTTCGAAGCCCTCTACGGCCGAAAATGTAGGTCACCTCTGTGCTGGGCCGAAGTGGGGGACACTCAACTAGCAAAAGGACAAGCAACAGACAACTCGCTCACTGGACCAGAAATCATAAAGGAAACTACGGAGAAAATTGTTCAGATCCGAGAACGTCTGAAAGCATCAAGAGACAGACAAAAGAGTTACCCGGATAAAAGACGGAAACCCTTGGAATTCCAGGTTGGAGATTGAGTCCTACTAAAAGTCTCGCCCTGGAAGGGGTTAATACGCTTCGGAAAGCGTGGGAAACTGAACCCAAGATACATCGGACCATTCGAGATCCTTGCCAGGATCGGTCCAGTGGCTTACAAACTTCGATTACCTCAAGAGCTCCACAACGTACACCCTACCTTTCACGTATCAAACCTAAAGAAGTGCTTGTCCAATGAGACCCTTGTCATCCCTCTAGACGAAATTGCAATAAATGAGAATCTCCAATTCGTAGAAAAGAACCAGTAGAGATCATGGATCGGGAAATAAAAAGGACTAAACAAAGCCGCATACCTATTGTAAAGGTCCGCTGGAACGCCAAGAGAGGACCAGAATACACCTGGGAACGCAAGGATCAGATGAAACAAAAGTACCCGCATCTTTTTCCTAACCTGTAAACTCTATCTTAGATTAAATTTCGGGACGAAATTCCCCTAACGGGGGGATGATGTGACAACCCTATATTTTCCAAAAGCGATGTAACACTCAAAAGTCAAATACAACGAAAACTATTTGGAATCAACGAAATTAACCTCAAAAATAAAGTGTTCAAATATCTAAATTGGGATGCATCAAATATTAGACATCGTGCCAAGGTTTCCAAAAACATAAAGAACATTCGAAACCGGGTTATATTGAAAAAATTATAACCACTCGAATATTTACGGCACACCGTTAAAACATTATTTAATGTAAAAAGTGAAATTACAATAAAATGCATTTTAGCCGTAAGTATCTAAACAAAAGTTGTAGAGTTCGTTAAACTATAAACGTACATAAAAAGATCGCCCAAATTGGATCTCGTATGAAGAAGTTACGAATTTTCTAACTTTCGTCACAGTAGTAGAGGGCTAAAAACTCGAATTCAAGATCGGGCGTTATTTAGCTATCGCAACCTAAACGAAAGTTAAAGGTCTCCACAATAGTTGTAAAATGATAAAAAGACAAACGAAAACCGACGTCGAATAAAGAAACTATGAACTTTTAACGGACTTTAGCAGTCCCGGCCTATTAAAAACATATCATTAAAAATAAAGCCAAAACTAGCCGACGAAGTCTAAATGAAAGTTGTAGAGCATAATCTCACCTACGCGTGGATATAAAGAACGCGAAAAACGGAGCCCGTACGCGAAAGTTACGGAATTTAGAAGACGGAAGCCAGGATTACGCCCAACTTAATGTAGGAGTACGCCTAGCGTACTCAGGTGCAGGGTCGAGTCCCATCGGTTGCAGCTCTACGCCTAGCTAGACTCGAGTCGTAAGCCATGACGCAAAGTTACGCCCAGCGTAACCGAAGTACGCCCAGCGTACTCGACTTTCCAGCACTATAAATAGAAGGCATGAGCTACGGGTTTTGGCACACCTTCTCAAACTCCCACGTACTCTCTCATACTTTCAAGCACCAGAAGCTATCCTGACGCCCTCGGTTTCCGCACCCGAGCCCCGACGAAGATTCTACGCTACCGAGATCCCTGAAGAGCTCGAAGACGCAGCTTTCCGCGATTGAAGTTCTGCTCGACTCTAGCCCCACCCTCTTCAAACAAAACAAGTGAGTTCATACCCCTACCTTTCAAGTCTTTTCATGTTTTAGGGGGGAAATACAAGTACAATACAAGTAAAAGTATCGTCTTATAAAAATAAATGTAACATCTATATTATTGATTATCGATACCAACATCTTACTTTACGTAAAAAGGGCTAGTCTATCATCAAGTTATTTTCACCAAATGGAACATACTTTCTGAAAAACTATAATGGGTATAGTTAGCAAGCTATTCATACATTCTTACGTATATATCTTGAAAAACGAAATACTTTCAACAAAAATCTTTCTTATCGTAAATCTATTTATACTAAGTGATGTGAGATATTCAAACTTCAACGTACTATTATGTATGCATTTCAAGTCCTATATTATATACCATAATCTCTTGGAGGGAGAGCGTGATACTTGTGTATATATCTATACGGGATTGACAACCCCGCACCTAAACTGTTAGCTACAGTTAGACCGGCGGGCCTGGGGTGACAAATATCATAACACTACAACACCTGAAGAATGTTGTTACAGGCAGTCTGTGTCAATAGTATGATTATAAGACTCACACGAAAGTATAAAAACAAGTTTGATTTACGAGATTCATATATGCATTCAGTTTCTACATTATTTTGAGCACAAAGTGTATCTTTATCATTCAAGTACGAAAAATACTAACGCACTCCAACTTCGGGAACTTTTCAAACTATTTATAGAAAATATTGGATTTTCTGAAAACCTCATTCATCGATTTTCTACCAAAAAGGACACCCTTTTCAATACAAAACACTTATGAACTCACCAACTTAATTGTTGACACTTTTTCGAAACCACTTGTATTTCTCAGGGAATCAGTAATACAGGTAACCACCAGCTTTTGAAGAAGGAATGCTAAGGACGTTTATTATTAAACATTTATATCATCATATTGTAATATTCTTTTGCAAATATGTATAACGCAACAATATACGTTTTTTTATTATATATATGATGGTTGTGTTACCTTCTTTACAATATTCAATTGTTGTAATACTATGTGAAGTCATCCACCCCCGAATGTTTCCGCCATTCTGGTTTGGGGGTTTGACAAATGATCTACTCGACGAGTCCGGGAGTAGACTCGCCAAGTAGGCGCTGGGAGCGAAAACCCTAGACGCCTGGGTTTGAGACCAATTTAAAGGCACGTATAGCATCATTTGCGGCCACACCTCACTGGAAAGAAACCCTAATTGCCCCCTTGAGCTTGTGAGAGCAGTTTTGAGCCTTTCATGAGATTTGTGAGTGCATTTTGGTAGAGGAAAGGAAGATTACAAGCAAGGATTGTGAAGAGGCTGATAGATGTACTGCTTATTCGTCCAAGGGCTCCTGTTAGAGGTATCAAGTTCGAACCTTTCTCTTTTATTTGAGTAGATCTCTCATTTTGTAGATTAGGGCTTCTTTTCTTTATATTTTTAGGACTTTGAAGATTTGGGGTTCATGAGGAGGCTTGAACTCCATATCTGGACCTTAGGAGGTCCCTAACATCTAAAGGTTCCTGCTTTATTCAGCCTTGATGGAATTTATGAGTGATTTACCCATTTAGACCATGTTCTTGGCTTTTCATGCCCAAAATGCCATGCATGGACGTAAAGTCCATGACTTTACGTGACAAATGAGCCCTGAGAGTATGGATCTGGAGTTTGGGAAGGACTCATGCCTTAATGTCGTCTGAATATGTCACACCCCAAAACCGGAATGGTGGAAACATTCTGGGGTGGAAGACGTTATGTCAAGTATCACAACATATGTACTATAGTGATCAAAGTACAACAACCATTGCATTAATAGTAAAAATTTTACAAAGGTTACATTTAGCAACAACATCAAGAGTAAAATACAGAGAATAACATATAATGCAGCTCGGTACAAGGTTGTCTTCGCAAAAGCTCCTGAAGTGTACCTGTCTACCGATGACCTGAGAATACAAGTTGTTTTGAAAGCGAGTATCAGCATTTTTTAAATGCTGGTGAGTTCATAAGTATTTAATGGCATTGATATAAGTACAAGTTTTTTTCTTCAAAATAATCTCATAAAAGATGGTGACTTGAGTTTACAGAGTATTAGAATCATTTCCAGAAAATCCTATATTTTCTAATAAAAGTAGTCTTCTACCAAGACCCAATTGTTTTATGTTTAAACCAAGGATTATCTCCATTAAAAGTAGTCTTCTACCAAGACCCATCTGTTTTATGTTTAATAAACATTTTCCCCATAAAGGTACTATCATTATCAAAATATGATTTATACTTTAAAGAATGTGTGAGAAGATCATAATCACAAGTAAAAGGGGAAAATAATACTTTTACCTCAGCAGTGACGTTGTTGGCTAAAAGTAAATGAAACATAGACTTCGGGTAGTCTTGAATGAACAACACACCTAGCAAAGTCTAAAGGTAAACAAAACATAGACTCCAGGCGGTACTGTAACACCCGAAATCTGAAAGGTCAAGAAAGGAAAGGAAAAACCCTAAGTTAAAGAGGGTTGACTCGAAGAGTCTAGGGAGGAACTCGGCGAGTCGGAGCGGGATCCGGGTGTAAAGTAAGTGACCGACTCGGCGAGTTTGCAAGTGGACTCGGCGAGTCTGGTATGGGTTGGGAAACCCTAATTTCGGCACTTGGTACCCTATTTAAGCATCTTATTCTCTTCCCTAGGGCTCAATTGCAGCCCCTATAGTCCATAACCAGAAACCCTAAGCCTCCATTGTTGCTCATTCATGCTTTCTTGCCATTTTGGGTGATTTGAAGGAAGAAGGAAGAAGGCGCCCATTGGGGATTCAAGGATTGGCAGTAGATCCAGAGTTTGTGGGGTCTTCCAGGACATTTGGAGGTAATGAGTCGCTACCTTCCCTCTTTTGCATATAGATCAACCTTTATCATGAGATTTGGGGCATTTAGGACAAGTTTATGATCCATTTCGAGTTAGAAGCCCATATCTGAAGTTGCTACTTCAGATCTAAGTGTATCTTGGCCTAGCGAATCATAAAGCATCAGTCTATGGGTTGATTATTAAGCCCCTTTGTTTCAAACCCTAGTTTGTAGTGTTTTGAGCCTAGATCTCCTTAGCTACACATAAAGTTTGCCACTTTACGTATGGAATAGGCTTTAGAAGAGTGGATCTACAGTTTGGAGTCCGTGCATGACTCAAAAGCCTCTGAATATATGAAGGACTGAATAGACTCGGCGAGTCCTTCGAGTGGACTCGGCGAGTAGTATGAAGCTGGAGATGAACTCGATGAGTTGGATGAACAAATCGGCGAGTCTATTGAAGATTTCCTTGGACAAGGCAAGTTTGTTCTTGGACTCGGCGAGTCATGTCGCGAAACCCCAAACCCTTCAAGTTAAGACTTGGATCAGTGAGTTGAGTAGGAACTCAGTGAGTTGGTCAGGTCAGGATTCGGAAATCGGTAGACTCGGCGAGTCAGGGGCTGACTCGGCGAGTCGAGTCGCGAATGAATGGATTCTGAGCATATGAACTCGGTGAGTCAGTGGACAGACTCGACGAGTAGGGTTGACTAGGATTTTGACTTTGACCAGAGTTGACTTAGTTGACTTTTGGAGGACTGTCAGACTAAGTGTCATATTGATATTGGTAGCTCGGAGAGCTAGAGGAGCAGCAACTCAAAGGGTTGTCGGTTAACAACCAGAGGGTTATCAGCAGAGCTCAGCGGTTCAGGTGAGTTTCCTTCCAGTAGGAACGGGTCTACGGCCACAATGCCGGCCCGTTTAGTTAGCAGTAGTTGTGGACTTCAGTCTGATGCAGTAGTTCAGTATGCTTGGTGTCTTTGTGATACAGTCATGGTGTGAGTTATGTGTTCCGGACTACGGTCTGATGCAGTATGCAGTATATGTGTTTATGTTATATGCTGTGAATCTGTTATGCTATGTTCAGTTAGTTCTGGACCTCGGTCCGATGCAGTAGTTAGGGTGCTTGATGTCTTTGTGATTCAAGCATGTTTTGTGTTATGTGTTCCGGACTCTGTTCTTATGCAGTATGTAGTATATGTGTTCGTGCTAGTTGATATGTTTATGCTATGTTATGTTCAGTCAGTTCCGGACTTCGGTCCGATGCAGGGGACAAGGTCCCAACCAGTTCCAGACTTTGGTCCGATGCAGTCAATTCCAGACTTTGGTCCGATGCAGTTAGTTCCAAACTTCGGTCCAATGCAGAGGGCAAGGCCCTGGTTAGTTCCGGACTCTGGTCCGATGCAGTTAGTTCCGGACTTCAGTCCGATGTAGAGGGCAATGCCCTGGTTAGTTCCAAACTCTGGTCCGATGCAATTTCCGAACTTCGGTCCGATGCAGAGGGCAAGGCCCTGGTTAGTTTCCGAACTTCGGTCTGATGCAGTGGGCAAGGCCCAATAGATGTTTTGTATGTTATTGTATGGTATGTGGTAGTTTGGGGGAGCTCACTAAGCTTCGTGCTTACGGTTTTCAGTTTTGGTTTCAGGTACTCAGTTTTCAAAAAGAGGAGCTCGGGAAGATTGCAGTGCCCACACCAGTTGTTCAGCCTGGGATATTTATACTCTAATATACTTGACAGTTGTTATGATATTTTGAGATACATTGCTTATGATTTTTATATGAGGTTTATCGACTATGGTTTTTATTATTAAATTAAATGAAATTTTCAGACTGTGTTTTTGGGATGTTTCAAGTTGGTATCAGAGCCTTGGTTTGAGGGATTCGGACACACTTTCGGGTGTGTCTGAACTCAAACTAAGGAAGTGGTATAAAGTTTTCAAGGACAAACCATGGTTACAAAAGAAATTTTGAGAAAAGAAAACAATTTTAGAAAAAGTATAAAGGAAAGAGTTTTAGAAAAAGCGAAAAGAATTTTGAAAAGAGAAAAGGGTGTGGTGCATGCAATCAACCGAGCTCAAGTAAGTACTCCTAAATTACCCATACAAGTTTATGATCATCAATTTCAGTTTCAGTTTTAGTTCCAGTTCCAGTTTCAGTTTCAGTAGAACAGCATGCTAGTATAGGACTAAGGATCTAGGAGGATGCCTTATGTACCTGCTTTATGTGTTTTAGCTTGATAAGAATTTCATGTTAGTATTGAGTAGACAGTAGTAGGATAGCCTGTGTAGGTTATGTCTGATAGTATGAGCTTAGCATTGTATGCTAGTACAGCTTCTTGTTATGAGAATAGTTATGCATGAGTATGTTCCCTTTATCTGAATGCTGCTTGCTTTGTGCTTTGTGGGACTCTGAGTGATGGGAGTTAGCCATTAGGTGAATACGTCACATCACATGTGATCAGGGTTGAATAATCTCAGAGTGATGGATTTGGCCCTACTGCGTAACTCTCGTTTGAGTCTAACCATTGTAGGGACGAGTATTTTACTCGAAGGACTATCTGAGCCTCATTACATGTGATGGTATTCAGGTGGTGGCTAATTGGCATTACAACGAGGCCTTCAGCAGTTGAGGACTGGTTTTGGTGGAGTCAGAAGTTCCCTAGGGCAAGCCTAGGAAGGTAGTAGCAGAGATTAGTAGCAGGAGAGTGACTTGGTGGAGTTAAGGTAACTCTTGAGGAAAGTACGGATAGATGCGGAAGGTAGTATGGGCCCGTACTACTGAAAGCAGAGGATCCGTACTCGAATCAAGAGGGGCCGAGACAAGACCAGGGAACTTTTAGAGTGTGTGAGAGATCCCTCAGCAGCGGTATGTAAATTGATCAGGAAGTGTTATATTTTCAGCATGGTGACATTGCGCGAGTTACCAGTTAGCAGTTCAGGTACCGGGGATGGATCTGACTCGGGCTCGGGAGCCGGGCAGCTTGATGATCAGATGAGGGATTTCATTTCCACAGAGATCATGCGCAACATCATTGATCAGACTCCTGTGATTTTCGGCTCGGTTAGAGAGGCCATTGTGGAGCTTATGGACAGTCATCTTGAGGCCTTTAAGGCCGGGATAGTTTCAGGACAAATTGGGGCTCGTCTAGATCCCGATTCTTATGGAGTTAAGGGATCCATCAGGGAGGGAGATCCCATTTCTAGTTTTTGCCATCAGGTAATAGGAGTGAGTGGGGCATCCTGTCTCCAAGAGAGACCTCTGCATGATTGGATAGTTGAGGAGGTTTCGCGAGCCATTCATGAGGATCTGCCCGACATGGTCGTGAGGATCACTGATAGGTTGACCACGAAGCTCCAGGATCAGACAGCTGTTGTTCAGTCGACGGATGGTGTCGATGAGGTAACGCATGAGTGAGAGACGGGCAGGGAGTCGGAAGGGAAGAGGAAAACAGATGAGACTCAGGTAGCCATAGGTTCGAGCAAGAGGCCCAAGTGGTCGGATTTGAGATCGAGGGACAATCAGAGCCGCAGTCAATGCGGGAAGTGTGGTAGGGCGCACAAGGGTGCGTGTAGGCATAGAAGTGGTGGCGATGCTGGATGTTTCAAGTGCGGCCGAATTGGCCATTTTAGCAGAGATTGTACTATTACCATCGCCCAGGAACTTGACCTGATATGTTTCCATTGCAGTCAGAGGGGCCACAAGAAGGCCCACTGTCCGAGTTTGTATGCAGCAAAACAAGTGATAGCTCTTTCCCCTGTGGCTTCAAGTACCACCAGCAGTTGTCGGGGGCCAGGCAAGGGCGTCCACGGCTCGGAGCAGAGTATTCCGGATGATTTCAACAAGGATTAGTACAACACTGGATGTTGGGGGTACGTATCTTTTACCTTCCTGTCAATTATTATTCATGATATTATTGTTATGTTGCTACATTGATATCAATAAGCGTATGTGTTGGGGTATTATATTACCTGCTTGTGACGGAGTTTTATGCCATCTGCATACCTTGGAATTGAGTGGCATATTAGAGGTTGTCCCATCTAGATCAGGTTACTTCAGATGCGGTGACTGTAGCATGTATATGTAAGAATCAGTAATGCCTCACTACTTTCGAAAGCTGTCATTCGGGATTGATCGGTTAAATCCTTAGTGGTGACAATTTAGAGCTTCTAGTGAGGTAGCCAGCGGGCAGTAGCAAAGTGGATTGGGGATGTGCACCCTAAACGCAGGTTCTCGGGATGTATTCCTTAAAGCAAATACAGTTAAGGATTGAAGGGTGCTCAGTTAGATAGCAAGAATGGTTCGGATCTGGTAAAAGTTAGTTGGAGCGCCGACAGAGGTAAACGTTGGCGGACAGCAAATCGCCCTTTTAATGGAAGGAAGGTTGGGGAATCCTTTCGACCAATGAGCAGTAAGAAGTTAACTGAATCCAAGTGGAGGAGAAACCTCCGAGTATACTAGGTTAAGAGCACGCAGACCCAGAATGAGTACGCGGCCTCTAAGAAGAAAAGATAGTAGCTCAACGATGGATGGATTGAGGAGTCCAGGAGTTGGGAGTTTGGAAACTTCCCAACAATAGTTTCATGTATCCGGATTAGTAGACGGTTGGTTTGGGAACCAAGCCGAAGAATTCCTCGACGAAGCGCTAAGTATATCAAGGGTGTAAGATGTCAAGGATGATGCAGTATTCGATGACTGAGGGCTGGTTTTGAGAAATTAGGATGAGGAATCACTAGCAGGACTAGGGATAGTCAGGATGTCCTCGGATAGTAGTTAGTAAAGCAGTCAGATAGTAGTATTGTTGTAAGTCTGAGGGGGTAGCCGTAGCATTCACTAGTAGTCAGATACTAGTAATAGTGTTGTAAGTTTGCGGGGGTAGCCATAGCAATCACTAGTAGTCAGATAGTAGTAGTAGTGTTGTAAGTTTGCAGGGGTAGCCGTAGCATTCACTAGTAGTCAGATAGTAGTATAGTGTTGTAAGTCTGCGGGGGTAGCCGTAGCATTCACTAGCAGTCAGATAGTAGTAGTAGTGTTGTAAGTCTGCGGCGGTAGCCGTAGCATTCACTAGAAGTCAGATAATAGTAGTAGTGTTGTAAGTCTGCGGGGGTAGCCGTAGCAGTCAGATAGTAGTATAGTGTTGTAAGTCTTTGGGGGTAGCCGTAGCATTCACTAGCAGTCTAATAGTAGTAGGGTTGTAAGTCTGCGGGGGTAGCCGTAGCATTCACTAGTAGTCGGATAGTAGTATAGTGTTGTAAGTCTGCAGATGTAGCCGTAGCATTCTTCAGGTTAGTAGATAGCATGAGCGCGTTGTTTGCACGCGGGGGGGGGGGGGGGGGGGGACAGTAGTACCCACCAGTTCGAGTGCAGCAGTGAAGATATGGGAATCCCGGGTTAGATTTCGGATTGCCCAAATGGTTCAGTTATGGTTAAGCCGGCGATCTGTCATACGGATCGTCACCGTAGTTATGAGATCAGGGTAGCGGTGGACCGTTTGGGTTCGTGTATGTTAAAGGATACCGTTAGTCGGGGAGCCATCATGTTTTAGTCGTGGAATTGATGATGTCAGGATGTGACGTTTAGACCAGATCGGTGGATCGGGAGGTTGTTAGAGCCACAGTGACAGGATAACTAGTGGAAACTAGTTCCAGAGAAAGATTTCGTTCAGGAGTCATCGGAGCGACTAAGTGAGGAGTCCTTTGACTCCACAGTTGAGTTGGAACTCGGTGTTGCAGATAACCGACGAATGATTGGAGACCAGGAAGGTCTTGAGATATTTTGGGAAGCAGACATATAGGGAGTTTAGTGTTTCAGGCGTATTCAGAGTTTCAGGCATGTTGAGTGTTTCATGCAGTTCAGTGTATCAGGCAGTTCAGTGTTGCAAGCAGTTCAGTGTTTGGATAGTTTCAGAGTTATGGACAGTATTAGTATTTGTGTTGGAATTCAAGTGAGGATGGTATAGTTGGTTGCTTTGGAAATGACAAGTCCCTTTCAGCAGGATCAGTTGAGTCTTCTGCCAAGTATAAGTGATCTGCAAGGATAATTAGGCAGGTAGCCTTTCTTTCAGGAAGGGAGACTCAAGTTTTTGGAAGTTGAATAGTCAGATGAGAGATAAGCAGGCTGGTTCCAGCAGCATCGATTCAGAAGTCGCTGAAAGCGACTAGGAGATTGCGATGGAGTGTAGTGACTGGTGGGAGTCTGGTAACCCAGATATCGGCTGATTAGTTGGACCAGGGTAGTCTCAGTGCATCCGGTAAGCGAATGAAGGGCAACAGAATTTTCAGTCGGAGGAAGTAACGTTAAGGAAATTATGAAGAATTCAATACGTACCAATAGTAGTGACCAGCACTGTGGGTGGCTGGAGTGATGGACAAAAGGGTTAAAGTCACCAGGGAGGATGTTGAGGCAGATTGCAGGTCAGTTGACCATAGAGAACTTCGAGGACAAAGTTTAGTTTAAGTGGGGGAGAGTTGTAACACCCGAAATCTGAAAGGTCAAGAAAGGAAAGGAAAAACCCTAAGTTAAAGAGGGTTGACTCAGCGAGTCTAGGGAGGAACTCGGCGAGTCGGAGCGGGATCCGGGTGTAAAGTAAGTGACCGACTTGGGGAATCGGCAAGTGGACTCGGCGAGTCTGGTCTAGGTTGGGAAACTCTAATTTTGGCACTTGGTACCCTATTTAAGCATCTTATTCTCTTCCCTAGGTCTCAATTGCGGCCCCTCACTACTAGAAAAAATCCCTTTAATGACGCGCATACAACGACACGCGCTGACAGTGGACACGCATTTGTCCGTGCCCTAAAAAATAATGTCAGCTTTGCAAAATGTGAAGAATAGAAGACACACATTTTTTGCGCGCCCTAAAATTAATGTCCAAAAAAAACACGGAGGGCACCTACTGTAAAAGGCGTATCGTGTAAAGATGTCATTTTATATTGTTTTTTAGGAAGGCGCGTTCTCGCTTTTTTTTTCAATCGGCGATGGTGGGAAATGAAATCCCAAAAAATTAAACACCTGCCTAATGCTTCTTCTCCTTCAACAATCCTCTAACAGAGAAACCTAATTCTGTTGTGAGGCCCTAAGCCGCCATCACCAGTATCGAACCCCATCACCAACATCGAACCCCAAAAAATTAAACACCCGCCTAAGCCCGTCTTCCAGTACCTTGATCTGCACTCTCTCTCTCTCTCTCCCTACTCTTTGCAAGCCCTAAGCCGCCATCACCAGCATCGTACCCCATCAGCTCTAAGCAGCCATGGATTCTGTAAGAGTGTTTGTCTCATATGTCTTCATTAGCGCCGTCAGACACTACTCTTCTCTATCCACGATGTCGCCGAGTCTCCGTATGTTTTCATCAGTGCCATTTGACAAAAAGAACTAGGGCTTTGAACCACATCTCAATAAATTTATCAAAGAGATCCAGCGGCTCCTCTCACTCAAAACACCTTCGATTGAAGGTTATGTGACTCCTTACTGTCCTCATTCTCTCCTCTTCGTTGTCGTGTGTCGCCCTCCCTCGCTGTCTCCTTCTATCTATGCCCTTCTACTTCTCCCTCGATGGGGGCCCTGGTACCTTCAATTTCCATTTGCAATTGATTAGCTAATTTGTTGATATCTTTAGGATGCGAATTCAAATCACATGCTCTTCTTTGGCAATTTGGAGGTGGAATTTAGGTAGTATTACAGGAGAGTGGAGGAAGGGAAACAATATCCAGTACTCTGTAGGAGATTAGCTAGCTTAAACGAAGAGTTCATTTCACATAAAAGTCCAACAGGTGGGTTCGATTTCATCTCCGGGAAGAGGATTGAACAAAAACTCATCGATTACAATCAAGAAGCAAAAATATTTTGGGGTAATTCTAATTCCAGTATCATTTCAACATCTCTCAACGATCTCTAATTCTCTTCCACTTCATTTAATCTCTTAACATGACTTGATTTAGGTTATGCATATCAAGAGGTATCAGAAGTCTCACCTCATCGTCGATTCATTGCATACACCATGTATGACAAAGACAACGATTTCTTCAAATTATGTGTGAGAGATTTGAATTCAGGTTCTCTTTGTAGCAAGCCACAAGCTGATTGGGTCTGTAATGTGGCATGGGCTAAAGGGGGTCAAGCATTGCTATATGTTGTCACTGATCAAAAAAAGAAGCCATACAGGTATCCTATATAAGTATATACAACTTTTTCTAAACTCTATATCTCTTATCCAATTTAAACATTTTATATTTCTTGTATATGATTTTAGGATATATTGTAGTATGCTTGGATCAAAGGATGAAGATGTGATACTCTTAGAAGTACCTGAAGAAAATGTGCATGTTAACATCAAACATACCAAGGATTTTAAGTTTGTGACTGTTTATGTGTTTTCAACCACATATTCAAAGGTATTATTATATACTAGCTTTAATTGTTTTTATTTCATTGATTTTTCTTTCAAGAATCATTCAAACTTCAAATTCTTTAGGTTTTTCTGATCAATGCAACTGATCCTCTATCTGGTTTAACACTTGTGTAGGAATGTGAAGCTTGTGCACATTGCAATATCGAGCATCAGCAAGGCTATCTTTATCCTTTTACCAATGCTAACAAAGAAGGGCAATCAGTAAATTACCATTATATCCTTCGTAGCCCTCTTCACTCTTCAAGTCCAAGAAAGTGGGAGATTAGACTTTCTTTTGAGATATGTTGTTTTTTCTTAATGAAAAAAAAAAGACTTTCTTTTTACCTTTTTTTAAATGTTACAGAATGTATTTATTGATGACAATGATTTGGTGATTGAGGATGTTGACTTTTGTGACACATTTGGTGCTTATTGTTAAACAAGGTGAAAGATTCAGGCTTTGTTTAGTTGCATTGCCTCTTCCAAGAAATAAGTTTTTTTTATAGTTTTATTAGTGTTATGATGATTCAGATTTCATATATTGTTATTTTTGTTTATTGGGTATAAAAATTTGAGACATTTTTGCCCTTTTGTCTAACAGGATGTGTTCCATCTTAAAGAGTTGGGATTACATTTTATTCCTCTTCCAGAATCTGTTTCCCAAATCTCACATGGACCAAATTATGACTTTTATTCACCAATCATGCGATTTACAATTTCATCACCTGTGGTATGTTTTTGTTAAAATTTTATGAAGAACAAGCTCTTTTTGTTTACCATCTGAATTTGTTTTCTTTTCAGATGTCTGATGCAGTTGTTTATTATAATTTATCAAATGGGAGATTTGAAATCATTAAACAACAAAACCTGCTTCAATAAAGAACATGTGTTTTATATGGTACAGCTTCTATGGGACCCACAATAGATAATAAATCAAATAGTATGGGGAGTCAAAGTCATGGAATGATCTTTCTGAGTGTTATGGTTGTGAAAATCATCAAGTGGTTTCTAGTGATGGAGTCAAAGTTGGTTTGACTATTGTTTATTCACATAAAAGGAAAAAAGAAGGTGAAAATCCTGGATTGCTTCATGGACATCGTGCTTGTGGTGAGTTGCTTCATAAAAAATGGTGTAATGAGTCAAAAAGTCTTCTTGATCGTGGTTGGATTCTTGCATATGCTGATGTTAGGTTAGTTTTTTTTTTAATTATTAAATCTTGTTCTATAATTAATATTGTTTTTTAATATATTTGTATAGGGGAGGGGATTATAACAAAAGGGAAAAATGAAAGAAACAACACATTTTTATTTTACTTTGAAAAAAGGTCATAAAAGACCTTATATATTGAGTTTTTTCTGGATAAACATCATTTTTTTTCTTGTAGATCTTGTATTTTTTACAATTAAACGAAAACAAAATCAACCGCTTGGACTTTTATTCATTTTTTTATAAAAATGTACGTTTTTCTTACCCGTCATTCCTGACATTGGACAGCTTACATGTCCATGACACGTGAGAATATTAAATACATTAAATACATGTATTCTAACATCTTTGGCTTTTTGTTGTATTATAACAGGTTCTACTTGGAGTGCCTCACAATTCCTATATTTTTTGTTGGATTTAATCTTCCCAAGGCGAATCTAAGTTCTAATATATTGCAACTAACATACTTGCAGTTTATATCATCAAAATCTAAACTACATGCAAGGAATATGTATAGTGTTTTTTTTGTTGCTGCTATTGACTAGTTTACCCTTGAGTATCCATTAATAAGATAATGTGAGTTAGTAGTTGTTAATGATTCAAATCTTTGTAATATGCTTTTGCAGGGCAATTTGTTATATTAGGCAGCCAACAGCTCCCTAACCCTTGCTCAAGTTGGTTTTAGCTTTCTAATATAGTGTTCCTTATGATGGAATCATGGCTCATTCCATCACAACAGAAAAAAAAAATGTTTGTTTTGGTGGATATTCGCATAAAAACCCTAAATTTTTTCAGAAAAATACGGTTTTACCCTAACATCACTTTTTGGTGGGTTTAGAGGGTGCTGCTTTCCCACAAACACCAACCTCTGAACTCAACAACCAGATAAATTAGAAAAGGGTATAATGGGAAAACCAATACTTTTTTTGATTTGGAATTGCTTCTTCATATATTTTTTTTAATGAACAAAAGGGTATAATGGGAAAACCAATATTTTTGTAAGTGGAAAGATAAATTAGAAAAGTGGATGATTAGCCTCTGGATGATGAAATTGTTTTAGAGTTAGACCAAATGGAGAAACTATCTGATATAGAAGATATCTTGAGTTACAGGCCTGCTGCTGAACCTGAGCTTCAGGTAAGATTATGATCATTGTTGTTAATATCTATTACATGTTCTTTTTACTTATACATTATGTTAAAGACTATGAACATGTAGGAGTTGTTGGTGGATTCAGCTTCTGGTTTTGGAAATAGTGAAGCATAATATATATATATATATATATATATATATATATATATATATATATATATATATATATATATATTTTATAGTTTACAAACTGTAGAATGTGTTCAATAGTGAATCTCATTGAGACAAAATGGTAAATCTGCAGGTGGTTCAATTAATGTCATTTAGTAATATTTGGAATTACAGCCTCTGTAAGTTTGACTAAAACCTTCTAATTTTGTTTACTTTTTAACTTTGTTTTTGGTTTCATTTAGTAATAAAGTATCAACTATCAACAGTTATGTGGTAGTAATCCTTCTGAGAGGGTGTTTGTTGGGATGCTTCTGTCAATGTCATTAACAACAGTGGTAAGTAAAATCTTACTATTATGAAAATCTTTTGCTTAAACCTACGTTATTGACCTATAGCTGATTAAACATTAATTTAATTATGCAGGTTTTGAATTTTTTGATGGAAAAGAATAGTGTTAATGCTCTTCATAGAAAAGTATGTTAGTAGTTTAGGAAATTTGGCTAATAATTTAGTTAATTATATAAAAAATGTTGAAATGTTACATTTGTCTACTATTGGAATGATTATTCGATGTATTACATTTGTCTACTATTGGAATGATTTTTTGTAGGACATTAACTTTAGTGCAATTTATTGTATTTTTTGTATTATGAGACATGAAATGCAAATTTAATTTGAAAATCAGTAAATCTATAAATAATTTTTTTTTAAAAAAGTTTAAAATTATGATATGCAAAAATGTGTGTCGCCTTCATTTATGACATGGCTTTTCTTGACAGGGGCTTTCTTGATACGCATTGCGTGTCATTAACACGCGTGTCGTAAGGTTACGACACACGAATGCGTGTCGTCTTCCTTTATGACAGGGCCTTCCTTGATACACATTGCATGTCGTAAACGCGCGTCGTAATTGCGTGTCATCTCTCTTTATGACAGGGCCTTCCTTGACGTGCATTTGCGCGTCGTCTGAGCCTTTTACGATGCGCAATGAGCGTCGTAAAAGGCTGTTTTTCTAGTAGTGCCTATAGTCCAGAACCAGAAACCCTAAGCCTCTATTGTTGTTCGTTCAAGCTTTCTTGCCATTTTGGGTGATTTGAAGGAAGAAGGAAGAAGGCACCCATTGGGGATTCAAGGATTGGCAGTAGATCTAGAGTTTGTGGGGTCTTCCAGAACATTTGGAGGTAATGAGTCGCTACCTTCCCTCTTTTGCATATAGATCAACCTTTATCATGAGATTTGGGGCATTTAGGACAAGTTTATGATCCCTTTCGAGTTAGAAGCCCAGATCTGAAGTTGCTACGTTAGATCTAAGTGTATCTTGGCCTAGAGAATCATAAAGCATAAGTCTATGGGTTGATTGTTAAGCCCCTTTGTCTCAAACCCTAGTTTGTAGTGTTTTGAGCCTAGATCTCCTTAGCTACACGTAAAGTTTGCCACTTCACGTAAGGAATAGGCTTTAGAAGAGTGGATCTACAGTTTGGAGTCCGTGCATGACTCAAAAGCCTCTGAATATATGAAGGACTGAATAGACTCGGCGAGTCCTTCGAGTGGACTCAGAGAGTATTATGAAGATGGAGATGAACTCGACGAGTTGGATGAACAACTCGGCAAGTCTATTGAAGATTTCCTTGGACTCGGCGAGTTTGTTCTTGGACTCGGCGAGTCAAGTCACGAAACCCCAAACCCTTCGAGTTAAGACTTGGATCAGTGAGTTGAGTAGGGACTCAGTGAGTTGGTCAGGTCAGGATTCGGAAATCGGTAGACTCGGCGAGTCAGGGGCTTACTCAGTGAGTCGAGTCGCGAATGAATGGATTCTGAGCATATGAACTCGGCGAGTCAGTGGGCAGACTCGACGAGTAGGGTTGACCAGGATTTTGACTTTGACCAGAGTTGACTTAGTTGACTTTTGGAGGATTGTCAGGCTAAGTGTCATATTGATATTGGTAGCTCGGAGAGCTAGAGGAGCAGCAGCTCAGAGGGTTGTCGGTTAGCAGCCAGAGGGTTATCAGTAGAGCTTAGTAGTTCAGGTGAGTTTCCTTCCAGTAGGAACGGGTCTACGGCCATAATGCCGACCCGTTTAGTTAGCAGTAGTTTCGGACTTCAGTCCGATGCAGTAGTTCAGTATGCTTGGTGTCTTTGTGATACAGTCATGGTGTGAGTTATGTGTTCCGGACTACGGTCTGATGCAGTATGCAGTATATGTGTTTATGTTATATGCTGTGAATCTGTTATGCTATGTTCAGTTAGTTCTGGACCTCGGTCCGATGCAGTAGTTAGGGTGCTTGATGTCTTTGTGATTCAAGCATGTTTTGTGTTATGTGTTCTGGACTCTGTTCTGATGCAGTATGCAGTATATGTGTTCGTGCTAGTTGATATGTTTATGCTATGTTATGTTCAGTCAATTCCGGACTTCGGTCCGATGCAGGGGACAAGGTCACAACTAGTTCCGGACTTCGGTCCGATGCAGTTAGTTCCGGACTTCGGGCCGATGCAGAGGGCAAGGCCCTGGTTAGTTCCAGACTCTGGTCCGACGCAGTTAGTTCCAGACTTCGGTCCGATGCAGAGGGCAAGGCCCTGGTTAGTTCCAGACTCTGGTCCGATGCAGTTTCTGGACTTCAGTCTGATGCAGAGGGCAAGGCCCTGGTTAGTGTCCGGACTTCGGTCCAATGCAGTGGGCAAGGCCCAGTAGATGCTTTGTATGTTATTGTATGGTATGTGGTAGTTTGGGGGAGCTCACTAAGCTTCATGCTTACGGTTTTCAGTTTTGGTTTCAGGTACTCAGTTTTCAAAAGAGGAGCTCGGGAAGATTTTAGTGCACACACCAGTTGTTCAGCCTGGGATATTTATACTCTGATATACTTGACAGTTGTTATGATATTTTGAGATACATTGCTTATGATTTTTATATGAGGTTTATCGACTATGGTTTTTATTATTAAATTAAACGAAATTTTCAGGCTGTGTTTTTGGGATGTTTCAGGGACGCCTCGCAAAGTCTAAAATGGGTAAATAAATACAGACTCCAGGTAGTATTGAATGAACAACACGCCTAGCAAAGTCTAAAAGGATCAAATACAGACCCTAGGGTGGTGTTGAATGAACAACACGCCTCGGAGGGTCTAAAAAATAAAATACAGACTCCAAGATGGTATTGGATGAACAACACGCCTCGGAGAGTCTAAATTAGCCTTTAATCCTATGTGGGTTGGTTTAAAGGTTTATGACCTAGTAGATAACTAGGAAAATAGGTTATGATGGCTTCATATATAGAAAATACCGTGATATTACTTATTACCTTAAATCCGTGAATTATAAGGTAAACATAAAGATACTCGTAACCGTACTGATAGACAACCGAATACTTGACGACATGCTGGCGTCGGAATGAATGTGACATTTGTCACCCCTTGGCTTGGTCGGCCAGGAATGTAGCTAGCAGTCAGGATGTGGGAGTGTCTGTCCCGTATAGATCTATACACACAATGCCCGCTCTCCCTCCAGGAGACTCTGGTTTCCAAATTGACAACGGTGGAATCCGCGTCATGAGGATGTATCTCGTGTTTTGATTTTTATAAACCTTTCCTTTTACTAAAAAGTACATGTTTTAGAATATAGATATAACTAAGTTCTTCTTCATGAATGTCATGGTTGGTTTCTAAACTATACCTATTATAGTTTACTTGAGACGTTATCTAGATGCCTTTGCTACCCAAAGGTGATGAATTGCTTGATGGAACTTTTATGACTATATATGTATACATGATATATAACTAATATTTAATCGACCTTCGGATGGATAACCGTTACTCTAAAGCCACATCCAAACAAGGAAAAGGAATTAAATCAAATTAGCCTTCCTAAGTCCTTTAAACATTACTTATATAATTATACATATACAGGCATGCATTTGACAATGTAAAAGAAAAAAAGTTTGGTAAAAACCTTTGGAAAACTAATAAATAAGAATTCATGACTTGATATCAATTTATAAAAAACAAGATTTGGAAACCTTTGGAAAATCTTTAATAATCTAAAAAGGGATATCCATACTTAAACGAGATTTGAAAACAATATTTGAAAACCTTTAGCTGGATAAAGCAGTTTAACATGCAAAAATCTATTTTGGTATACAGTTATTAATCACATGTGATTGATATAATAACTCTACAGTTCAACTTGGAACCCCCCCCCCCCACCCACAAAAGCATTTAAAATCATTTAAAAGCTTAATTCAGGGGTATGAACTCACCTGACGTGGGTAACTCGAAAGAAAGATTGATATAGGATCGTCGGGTGTCAAATGAAGTCGTGAGCACAAACGGATCCTGGTTTAACATGTAATAACACATATATGAATATATTTAGGGTATATAACCACTAATACACACATGGACACACTTTAGGGACATGAGAACACTTAGAAATGAGTGTTACAAACACCCATTGAAGTCCCTAAATGAGTGTAGGGCGTTAGATTTGAGTGTAAGGCCACCCAACTCAACCTTTGTGAGTGTGCGGCCAGAGTGTGCGGCCATACACTCCCATCCAAACATACCCAAATCGATTTTCCAAGGCTTGGGGATGATCCTAAGAAGGTGTTTTGGGTCGTTGCTATGTTTAAAGGAGTGTTTAGGTCCTTTTCAGGGCCAAAGAGGTGTGTGCGGTCAAACATGAGGTGTGTGTGGTCGTAAACCTTCAAAGGGTGAAGAACACAATGAACACTATGATTTTTAGGCTTAGATTCAGGTGCCTTACCAATATAACAAGCTGAATGGAGGAGTACTTCACGTTTTTGAGGCCATTAGAGTGTTCTTGGATGTAGATTCTAGAGAGAGAAAATTCCAGCTTTGAAGGAGTGGGAGAAAAGGGGTGTAAGGTTGGCTAAGTGTTCAATATATAGGGTCGAGTGTGAGGCCGGAGGGTGTGTATGGTTGGGTGTGCGGCTGGCTGGCCGCACACACCTTCTTTGGTGTGTTTGGCCCGATTTTGTGATGCTACACACTTTCTAACCCTTCTTAAGACTCATATCTAGATTATACTAAGCCTAGAACACTCATATAGACCCACATTTTCATTAAAAGATAGCAAAACGAAGGCTGACACTCGGCTGAGTTGAATAGTTAGACTTTACAAGACAAGGATTTTCGGGTTGTGACATTATCCCCCCGTTAGAGGGAATTTCGTCCTGAAATTTATAATCTTAACGAATACTCAGGGATGGGTGCGAAGGATGTGGATACTTCATGATCTATCTGATCTGCCCATTCCGTTGGGGATTCAGATCTATACTGAGTCCTAACAAACATTCACTACGAGGTATGGCTTTTTCCTCTGGCCTCTAGGTTACACGGGATAAGGTTTCATCAGTTTCCTTCACCGAGACAGATTTCGCATGTTTCCCCTTAACGAGCGTGGCTCTTGTATTTATGGATCTAGTCGAGAACATGAGAGGTTTTTTTTGTCGGGTACTACTGGTTCATCCGCTGAGACGCGGACAGGTTAGGGTGGAACTTATGGAATCCCTAAAGCAGTTGGGGTCTGACGGATGTTGGGCCAGTTCTTATCATGAATATCTTATGGTCCTCAGTTCCTTGGAAAATAAATCGTTCCGTACCCAAAACACAATGGACTTCCTTGGTGAGATCATCACTTGGCGTGATCACCATTCTGAAGTTCCAAAAGTTTTCTCTTACTTGAGGTGTAGTCCTTCTGATTGGGTCCTAGGAGTTTTAGGTTGTATTCGGATTCGTATTCCCTATTGGTTGGCTTTCAGAGGTTTTCTAGATCATTGAAGGTGCTGACTATATGCTAGCATCTATTGGTTGTGTGGCATCTACCTCAACTCAGTGCAGAAAGGACCTGCACTTTCGACTCATGAGGTGTTTCTAATGAATTATCTCAACGTCAGGATGATAGAGGGTTTTACTAGATGATGCTTATATAACTCTAATTTTTATCTTAGTCAAATAGATGCTTTCACATCAAGATTCCTAAATGAAAAGAATCATGCTCTTACTCACTTCGCTGTTTCATGGATGGCAGTCTCTGATCAGGGCTAACTTGGCCCTTAGATATTTTTTGAAGTGTTGGACTATTTCAGGAGGTGGTTCTACCATTTCATTTGAGACAGTATTCTTTGGAACACCTATTAGTCCCACACATCTCTAAGACATGCCCTATCCTCAATGAGTTGGCTCCCTCCAGTTTGTAGGACGCGTACGTTTCTTGTATAACCCATTGACTAACACCTAGACTGGTGTCGAGTCTACTATCTCCTTATGATCTGAGTTATAAGGCTTAACGCAACATATCCTTTTACTTTATTCAAGTATTCTTGGTTGCGGAGGTGCTCATGTGGTTCTTGGCATTCTAGTATTCACTTCGATGCATGCGGTCGATCGTCTATAGGGTGACGGTGATCTTCTCGCGTGTGGAGGTGGCGAGTTCTAGGCACTACTCATCTGTATCGGGATGGATGAAGCGCCTGAGTAGTGCGAGTATCTTTTGCAACTACTCTTCCGATCTTTCAGAGTTTCCTCAATCTAGATTAAATCTAGAGAGTACAGGTTTCCGTCACTCGGAACCTCTGATTTTCTCCTCATCCATTTCTCTTAGAGTTTAACCTGCCACAACTTTCAGGTTTCTGGGAATCACTACCGAGATGCTTAATTTGTAGGATTAAGCGTGAATGGATGGTCGTAGTCAATGTTTGACTCTTAGAACTTGAGTTACTTTTTCTAACTGAGGGTGTTTGCTACTATGTTGGCTTAACCGGGATGACAACAAATTTCGGATTTTGTGGTCCTTTCAGTAGCTCAACCCATAATGGTTTTCTTGACTCCGGCTCCTTTTCGATGGGATAGGATGAAGGGTCTTATTATAAGTTTCGTGGTAGAACTCATACTCATCTTAATCACTAATACTCGGTGTATGCAAGTTGTATATAATTGAGATCGACAGGATGTTCAGTTGTGTGGCCCCACCCCAGACTCACAACCCAACGAGGAACAGGGAGTAGGGAGGAAGCACACATCTTAAATCTTGTTGATCAATATTATATACCACTCTTATGCATATACTTAGTTAGTAGTAAGTTAATCCCATGAGTTCTCTCTCTTGATTCACGAACCTGATTGTGAGGTGCTAAGGGTCTTTCTGGGGAATCTACTGAGTTGGTTTCGGACGGTTATCGTCTTCTGGGATATTTCGGTGCCTTTCGCTTCGGGTTTTATCTGTCTAAGGAGGGATTGGTTAACATCGTGTGGTACCCTTCTCCTGGGTACTTCGGATGGCTTGGATAAAAGAGTCGACTGATGGTTCACCTTAGGTTTTCTTATTTGGTTCGGAAGAACCTTTATTTTATGAATAGGCTATGGTGAAAGTTCTCTTTACACAGCACTAGGAATTTTCACATGGTCGCACTAAGTCGTACCATGATTGACGGAGGTGTCGAATTTAACAATCATCAACATGATATGGAATGAAGATCGATAGGACCATGTGCTGAAAGAGGCACACAAGTTCTTAGTGTCTCGGGTTTTGTCCATGGTATCACTTTCGCAGATACTTGGATCGATAAAATTGACACGGAACTCTAGAAGGTCCTAATGTTTCAGAATAATGTACTTTTCATGAATGGATTTCTCACGAGGCCTTTCTATAATCACCTAGTATACACTAGTTATGTATAATTAAGGTTACAAGGATTGTTGACTGAGCGACTTCGCCCTAAATCCACAACCAAACGAGAAACAGGAGATAAGGCAGCATCACTCACTCGAGGTCTATCAATCTTAATTATAAATGACCATAACGTATATACTTCGCCATCATAGCTTTACCTGATGGGTTTTTGAGTGTCACAATAGTGCTGCAACTTTCGCCTTAATGAAAGAGTAATTACATTTAGAATTGATTTATTAAAGTTCTCGGTTAGCTATTTAGGATTGAGAGACGTACCAAAATTCTACCGGGTTCATTGACGCTTCCCCTAGGCATGATAGTTAGACTCCTCATGCGTCTTTTTTATTTCTTTCAGTTGGGCAATCCCTCTTGAGGTGCCCAATCTCACCACATAGGTGGCATACTGGACAGGTCCCCACTTTGGTGGTTGATGTAATGAACTCAACCGGGGTTCTACAGAAGCAAGCAGTATGCCCTTTCATATCATACCTAACGCATGAGAGTTCCCGACAGATACCGTGATGATGGTAGCTACACTTGCTGAAATGGGGAAGGTTTCCTAGGTATGGTCTTCTTGGAGTCAAGGCGGAAGTGTTGACGGAGGTATTGACCAATTCAGCTTGTTGCCCTTCGGAAGGCCTTTGAGTCGAGGTACTTCCCTCCTCGTTCTTGAACTTTCTCTTCAGTGAATTTGGTTCGGGTTCTTTTGTGGTCTTACCCACCGGCGCTGGTTGCTGCTGCCCATTGCTATGATCAGGATTCCTGATAGGTCTCCTGCTAACATCGGCGTTGTTAGCATTCAGATGAGCCATGACAGCCGCTACGGCTTCTGAAACTGCAGCTCGAAACGTAGCTTCATCGAATTGAAGGACCGGTGTCCTACTAACGGGTTGGTTACGCTTCTTCGAAGGCATGGTTTTTCTTACACGAAAAGGAATACAGGTTGATGAGAGACGATGGTTAACCCTAGACGTATCTCTCTTTACTATGACACGCATAAATTGTCCCGCGCCTTTATGGTTATCCGAGTGTCGACCTACATCCCTATGATGCAGTCTGGGTTAACAAGACAGGAGTAAGTGTATTGGAAAGCCAAAAAATGGGTGTCGTTCCCACCGAGTTATCTTTACATCGGAAAGGTTCACTCTCCGGCTTTGAAAAGATTTGTGAGAAGTTCGGAACGAAGGCCACGAAAGAAAAGGCTCATGAAAACTTATGGCTAAACACTCTAAATCGAGGTTTTGAGATCCGATCTATTCATATTTAATCGCGGCGGGAAAGACGATTTGTCTAACACATAGTGTGAGTAGTGTAATCACTAACTCACTAAATTGTATTATTTTATGGATTTATTAGCATGGAGCTAAGGAGGAAAAAACACTTCTCGGATTCCATGTATTGGTTCCCTCTGTCCACCTCTTATCCTTGACTGGAACCGGCGTTGGTTTTCTTCGGGTACTTACCTAGGGTTCTCTTCTCTTGTAGACATATTTAATTTCCGCTCCGCCTTACCTCTGATTCCTATTCTGACTCTGAGTGTCATCACTTCATGATGGATGACTGGAGTCTCGGAAATTCAGGCGAATTCTCCACTGATGTCCCTAAAAGGTATAGGTACATGGGGCTTCAATAGTCTCGACCTTGTTCATTTATTTCCAAATTGGAAACCTTCTCAATGAACCTCTTCTGGGTCTGAATCGACTCTCCTTCCGATCACTAAAGTGGATAAGGTTTTCTAAAGGGTTTCGCGCGAGAATGGAAATGTATAAAGAGTCCTAAGAGATTATTAAACATTTCACTGGGTGATCCATATTGATTCCTGCTACAATTCCATAGTGCATACAAATCATATATAACTTAGATCTGATAGGCCTTCGAATATGTGATACTACTCTATATCCACATCCAAACAAGGAAAAGGAAGTAGAGCGAAACCACACATTCTTAGCCTATGGGATCCTTACTATATATAACCTTGGGAGTATACACTTTGTAATCGTAGTTATATCAATAAGGATCTTTTAGTTTTTCACACAAGGTTATTTATGGTTCCTAAAATACCCCTATGGTATTTTAATTACTTGTTTGATTCTTAACTTCTGAGCATGATTATGGGTTTATTGTGAGTCTTTTAGTATCCTAAAATACTCCCATAGTATTTTAAACTTTATGTTTCGCTCTAGCATTCCTATTCGGTAAGTTTCAGATTTGTTGCAACATCACCATCACTCCCAAGCACACGTTAGTCGCATCTCGAATAAATGTAGTTGATCAGGTTACATTTATTCCAGCTTACAATTACATAACTGCCCAGGTTTGACGGTAATGGTCAACATCCAAAGACTTTTATTCTTGTTCTTCCTGTGATACTTTGTTCGGGTATTTAGATTCTGGATGTTCTTATACTTTGGTAACATATGGTTATATTTTAAAGTATAATTTTTGGTTAGAGTATTTTATCCCAATGTATTTATAGGTTGTATATCTTTTATGATTAGATATACTGAGCTCACTATAAACAATGCTCTGATACCAATCTGTCACACCCCAAAACCGGAATGGCGGAAACGTTCTGGGTTGGAGGACGTCATGTCAAGTATCACAACATATGCAGTATAGTAATCAAAGTACAACAACCGTTGCATTAATAGTAAAAATTTTACATAGGTTACATTTAGCAACAACATCAAGAGTAAAATACATAGAATAACATATAATGCAGCTTGGTACAAGGCTGTCTTCGCAAAAGCTCCCGAAGTGTACCTGTCTACCGATGACCTGAGAATACAAGTTGTTTTGAAAACGAGTATCAGCATTTTTTAAATGCTGGTGAGTTCATAAGTATTTAATGGCATTGATATAAGTACAAGTTTTTTTCTTCAAAATAATCTCATAAAAGATGGTGACTTGAGTTTATAGAGTATTAGAATCCTTTCCAGAAAACCTATATTTTCTAATAAAAGTAGTCTTCTACCAAGACCCAATTGTTTTATGTTTAAACCAAGGATTATCTCTATTAAAAGCAGTCTTCTACCAAGACCTATCTGTTTAATGTTTAATAAACATTTTCCCCATAAAGGTACTATCATTATCAACATATGATTTATACTTTAAAGAATGTGTGAGAACATCATAATCACAAGTAATAGGGAAAAATAATATTTTTACCTCAGCGGTAACATTGCTGGCTAAAAGTAAATGAAACATAGACTTCGGGTAGTATTGAATGAACAACACACCTAGCAAAGTCTAAAGGTAAGCAAAACATAGACTCTAGGCGGGACGCCTCGCAAAGTCTAAAATGGATAAATAAATACAGACTCCAGGTGGTATTGAATGAACAACACACCAAGCAAAGTCTAACAGCATTAAATACAGACCCTAGGGTGGTGTTGAATGAACAACACGCCTCGGAGGGTCTAAAGAATAAAATACAGACTCCAGGATGGTATTGCATGAACAACACGCCTCGGAGAGTCTAAATTAGCCTTTAATCCTATGTGGGTTGGTTTAAAGGTTTATAATGTGACCTAGTAAATAACTAGGAAAATAGGTTATGATGGTTTCATATATAGAAAATACCGTGATAATACTTATTATCTTAAAGCCATGAATTATAAGGTAAACGTAAAGATACTCGTAACCATACTGATAGACAATCGAATACTTGACGACCTGCTGGCATCGGAATGAATGTGACATTTGTCACCCCTTGGCTTGGTCGGCTGGGACTGTAGCTAGCAGTCAGGATGTGGGAGTGTCTGTCCTATATAGATCTATACGCACAATGCCTGCTCTCCTTCCAGGAGACTCTGGTTACCAACTTGACAACGGTGGATCCGCGTCATGAGGATGTATCTCGTGTTTTGATCTCTATAAACCTTTCCTTTTACTAAAAAGTACATGTTTTAGAATATAGATATAACTAAGTTCTTCTTCATGAATGTCATGGTTGGCTTCTAAACTATTCCTATTATAGTTTACTTGAGAGGTTATCTAGATGCCTTTGCTACCCAAAGGTGATGAATTGCTTGATGGAACTTTTATGACTATATATGTATACATGATATATAACTAATATTTAATCGACCTTCGGACAGATAACCGTCACTCTAAAGCCACATCCAAACAAGGAAAAGAAATTAAAGCAAATTAGTCTTCCTAAGTCCTTTAAACATTACTTATATAACTATACATATACAGGCATGCATTTGACAATGTAAAAGCACAAAAGAAAGTTTGGTAAAATCCTTTGGAAAACTTATAAATAAGAATTTATGACTTGATGTCAATTTATAAAAAACAAGATTTGGAAACCTTTGGAAAATCTTTAATAATCTAAAAAGGGATATTCACACTTTAACGAGATTTGAAAACCTTTAGCTGGATAAAGCAGTTTAACATGCAAAAATCTATTTTGCTATTCAGTTATTAATCACATGTGATTGATATAATAACTCTATAGTTCAACTTGTATCCCCCCATAAAAGCATTTAAAATCATTTAAAAGCTTAATTCAGGGGTATGAACTCACCGGACATGGGTAACTCAAAAGAAAGATTGATATAGGATTGTCGGGTGTTGAATGAAGTCATGAGCACAAACGGATCCTGGTTTAACATGTAATAACACATATATGAATATATTTAGGGTATATAACCACTAATAGACACATGGACACACTTTAGGGACATGAGAACACTTAGAAATGAGTGTTACAAACACCCATTGAAGTCCCTAAATGAGTGTAGGGCGTTAGATTTGAGTGTAAGGCCACCCAACTCAACCTTTGTGAGTGTGCGGCCAGAGTGTGCGGCCGTACACTCCCACCAAAACGTGCCCAAATTGATTTTCCAAGGCTTAGGGATGATCCTAAGAAGGTGTTTTGGGTCGTTGCTATGTTTAAAGGAGTGTTTAGGTCTATTTTAGGAACAAAGAGGTGTGTGAGGTCACACATGATGTGTGTGCTGCCGTACACCTTCAAAGGGTGAAGAACACGAAGAACACTATGATTTTTAGGCTTAGATTCAGGTGCCTTACCAATATAACAAGCTGAATGGAGGAGTACTTCATGTTTTTGAGGCCATTAGAGTGTTCTTGGATGCAGATTCTAGAGAGAGAAAGTTCCAGCTTTGAAGGAGTGGGAGAAAGGGGGTGTAAGTTTGGCTAAGTGTTCAATATATAGGGTCGAGTGTGAGGCCGGAGGGTGTGTGTGGCTGTGTGTGCGGCTGGCTGGCCGCACACGCGGGTGTGCGGCCGCACACACCTTCTTTGGTGTGTTTGGCCCGATTTTGTGATGCTACACACTTTCTAACCCTTCTTATGACTCATATCTAGGTTATACTAAGCCTAGAACACTCATATAGACCCACATTTTCGTTAAATGATAGCAAAACGAAGGCTGACACTCAGCTGAGTTGAATAGTTGGACTTTACAAGACAAGGATTTTTGGGTTGTCACGGAATACAAGTTGAGTCTGAATGGACTCGCCGAGTTGATGAGCCGAGTCGGCGAGTAGATTAGGGTTTGTCCCGATGAAGCTTTACCATGCGACGGCCTGACGAGTTAAGGTTTAACTCGACAAGTTGAATCTTCATGAGGTTCCTGAGAATGATGGGACTCGACGAGTCGCGCAAGTGCACTCGGCGAGTCTGGTTAATTTGGGATGTTGACTGGAATTGATTTCTGTTGACTTTAGGGTTGGTTAATTGAGTAATGGTGGTCAGGGAAGGGTAAGATGGTCTTTTACCCATTCCTAGGGTTAATAGTGTAAGAGAGACCAATGAGTGGTGTAGTCGAGTATAAGGAGGGTATTAATTAGAGAAATTATCCTTGTGATTAGGCGGAGGCTAGATCGAGGATTCCCGAGCACGAGGCTTTTACTTACTAACTTACGAGGTGAGTCTTCTCACTATACATACCTAGAGTGGTAACCAGAGTTCTGTGATAGAGTATCTTATATGTTATTTGTGTACTTTGATATACTGCATTATTTCTATGTGATTATTGCTATGTATTATTCAGTGTTTACAGAGTAGGACCAGAGGGTAGACAGAGTTAGGACCAGAGGGCGCACAAAGTTAGGTTCATATGGTCGACCAGAGTTGTGGGACTGGAGGGTCCCACCTAGACACACTGACCCGAGGGTCACATAGAGTTATAGCCTCGATTGGCTAATTGTTGTATGTGGTATTTTGTGGAACTCACTAAGCTTCGTGCTTACCGTGTTATGTGTTTCAGGTACCTCAGAGGATCGTAGGAAGGCATCGGCATGATTGTACACATATGTTCGAGATTTTATTGAGGATTCTGGGATTTAAGTTTTGTCATGGATTTATGTTGACTTGAGACACTTATAATTTTTATGATATATATATATATATATATATATATATATATATATATATATATATATAGATATATATATATATATATATATATATATATATATAGATATATATATATATATATATATATATATATATATATATGAGTTTTATGTGATTTAAAAATGAAAAAAAAATGGTTTGAAAATTTACATCGATACAAGTTGGTATTAGAGCCTTCGTTTGAGAGATCCGGACGCACCTTCGGGTACGTCTGGACTCAAACTAAGGATTTGAGAAAATTTCTCCAAGAGAAACGATTTTTCTAAAAACGAGCAAGAGTTCTAAGAGAAAAACGAGAAAGAGCAATGTGTACAATCAGCCAGAGCCCAAACGGTGATTTCCCAAAATACCCTTACTTTCTGTGATATTAGATATCTATGAGATATTATGAGATATATTATGCATGCCAGAGAGTAGGCTAGGTACTTCATATTTTAGGACTAGAGTAGCCTGATTTGTGATGCCTTAGCCTAGGAGTTTCTGCTACCTGTAATTTGTTGAGAACGAGTATGTAGCGGGAATGAGCTTATGAGAGTACTCTGGGTTTGGCGAGATATAGAGTACTTGCTATCTGGAATCCTAGGAGGAGGACTTGTGGTGATTACCAATGAGGTGGGGAATGTAGTATTAGGCCCGTACTACTAGAAGCATCGGGACGGTGAGCAGTCCAAGTAAGAATCCTTGGGATGCCAGGGAACAAGTAGGGGGAGTGATCAAGTGTGAGTATACTTGAGCGAGTCTCTAATTATTTTGTGTTGTGTTTCAGAGACTTCATGGTGGGTACGCGCCACAACCTAGGGGTAGTGGTACCAATGGTACCAGTGACGATGAGATTTGGAGGATGATTCATGAGGAGGTAGCCGCAACCATCCAAGCAAAGATTCCCGGGATGTTTGGGTCTATCAAGACCACCGTGTTTGAGACATTTTATGAGCGATACGCTGCTGTCACTTAGGCTGTTGCTGCTGCCGCCACCGCAGCTGTCGCTGCTGCTAGGCCACAAGGAGGTGACTCATTGTTGTTCCGGGAGTTCAGCAGCACGAAGCCACTAGAGTTTGAGGGGACGCATGATCTGATTACTTGGGAGAGGAAAAGTGTAGGATTCAACACGAACCGTACCCTCAAGTGCACACTGCCGTGACTTGGGAGAGGTTCACTACGATGTTCAGAGATAAGTATGTTCCCTGGGTGAAAAGGGAACGGTTGGCCCAAGAGTTCCTGTCCCTCAAGCAGAGGACAGAGTCTATGACAGTGATTACTAAGATGTTCCATGATAGGGCATTATTCTGCCCTGAGCACGTGTCTACTGAGCAGGCATGTATGAGTCGGTATTTGAGCATTCTGAGAAGGGATATTCTCGAGTTCGTGGAGAACTCTTCTTATCGGCCATTTGCTGAGCTCCAGGAAAATGGCCGGAAGAGAGAGATCGAGCTAGAGACTCAGGCCAGGGAGGAGGTGGAGTCTTAGGGGAGGGATCGGCGGCCGGCACAGTCTCAGCCGACAGCCAAGCGGGAAAAGCCTACTGATTCGAGATCAAGAGGACAGAAGGGCCACACTTTCAAGGGTCATGATAGGGTATGTCGAGTATGGTCTTGCTATAAGTGTGGCAAGGAAGGGCACATGGCGAAGGACTACCCCAAGGGATTTGCAGTTTGCTTTCACTAAAACCAGACTGGCCATCGTAAGGCCAAGTGCCCACAACTGCTTCATGGACTAGCGCAGGGAGCCGTACCTGCTGCTATTCGAGCTACATAGAGTCTTCCAGCTAAGGCCGAGGCACCGAAGGCTCACAGGAGAGCCTTTCAGCTAACAGCGGAGGAGGTCTGCACAGCACCCAATGTTGTGGCCGATATGTATTCTTTTGTTATTCTATTTTGAGTCATTTGTGCTTATATTGTGAAATGCGTAGGTACTTTTCTAGTGAGTTATGTATCTGCCTTAGTGTTATTTGACTCGGGTGCGAGTTGATCGTTTGTATCATTAGCATTTAGTCACCACATCAATATTAAACGTGAGTCTTTGAGTCGACCTCTGAGAGTTTCTATAGTCGACGAGCGTGCGGTGTTTTCCACTGATGTGATCTGAGGATGTGCACCCGAGATTTTTGGTGTTGAGTTTCTGATAGACCTAGTGCCAATCGCGATGGGTGACGTCTGTGTCATTGTGAGCATGGACTGGTTGAGCTGGTACGGAGCAGTAATCGACTGCGAGCGTCAGTTAGTGACCATACGACACCCTAGTGGGGGAGTGCTTATAGTATATGGTGAGGGTACCCGATCTGGATAAGCTTTTTGCTCTGCCACCCGAGCGAGGTAGAGTTTACAGCAGGGTTGCATGGGTTTTTTGGCGTATGTGATGGATACGTAGGTTACTACTGAGAGACCGAGTTCAATTGTTGAGGTTCTGATAGTGAGTGAGTTTCCAGATGTTTTTTCCCGAAGAGTTACCAGGGGTGCCTCCCGAGAGGCAGGTGGAGTTCCGGAATGATCTAGTTCCAGAAGCGGTGCCTATTGCCAAGGCTCCTTATCGCCTTGCGCTGCCCGAGATGCAGGAATTACCCTCACAGCTTCAGGAGCTGTTAGGGAAGGGATTTATTTGACTTAGTAGCTCGCCTTGGGGAGCGCCGATCGTTTTTGTCAAGAAAAAGGATGGTTCACACTGGATGTGCATTGATTACCGGGAGTTGAACAAGCTGACGGTCAAGAACCGTCATCCACTTCCAAGGATCGACGATCTGTTCGATCAGTTGCACGGTGCATCTTGGTTTTCCAAGATGGATTTTAGATCAGGGTATCACCAGATGAGAGTACGTGAGGAGTATATTTAGAAGACATCATTTAGGACTCGTTATGGTCATTACGAGTTTGTGGTGATGCCTTTCAGGCTCACCAACACACTGACAGCATTTATGGACCTCATGAATCAGGTGTACAGGCCTATGCTGGATCGACCAGTGATCGTGTTCATTGACGATATCCTCGTGTACTCGAGGTCTAGGGAACAACACGAGGAGCACCTTAGCGAGGTTTTGGGAGTATTGAGATCAGAGAGGCTTTATGCCAAATTCTCCAAGTGTGATTTCAGGTTACGAGAGGTCCAGTTCTTGGGGCACCTCGTTAATCTGAATGGGATTTTGGTTGATCCGGACAAGATTGAAGTTGTTATGAGTTGGGAGGTGCCGAGATCTCCCACCGAGATTAGGAGTTTTCTAGGATTGGCTAGCTACTATCGGAGACTTATCAGAGATTTCTCCAAGATTTCCGTTCCTCTCACCAAATTGACCTGAAAGGGCGTTACTTTTACTTGGGGTCCTGAGCAACAAACTTTGTTTGAGACTCTTCGCCAGAGATTGTGCGAAGCCCCATTGTTAGCCCTTCTTGAAGGGATGGAGGACTTTGTGGTTTACTGCGATGCATCTATATCTCGATTGGGTGTGGTGCTTATGCAGAGAGGGCACGTGATAGCATATGCATTGAGGCAGTTGAAGCCTCATGAAATGAGGTATCCCACCCACGATTTAGAGTTAGGGGCAGTGATATTCGCCCTCAAGATCTGGCACCACTATTTGTATGGGGTTTGGTGTACCATATACACGGACCAAAAGAGCTTGAAGTATCTAATGGATCAGCCCAACCTGATTATGCATCAGAGGAGATGGTTGGATGTGGTAAAAGATTACGACTGTGAGATTCTATATCATCCGGGCAAGGCTAACATGGTATCCGATGCCCTGAGCCGCAGGGCGAAGAGTGCCCCGATTCAAGATGTATGCATGAGAATGACAGTAGTGACTCCGGTATTGGATACCATTCGAGAGGCCTAGGCAGAGGCCGTGAGGCCGGAGAACCACATGAGGGAGCGGGTGATTGGGCAGGTATCCGAGTTTTTGACAAATAGATGAGAGCTTATGACCTTTACATGGCGGATTTGGGTGCCTTATACGAGCGGAGCACATAGCATACTGATGGAAGAGGCGCACAGATCGAAATTTTTGATCCATCCGAGCGCCACTAAGATGTATCTGGAATTGAAGAGAGATTACTGGTGGCATTTCATGAAGAGGGATGTTGCGCGGGTAGTCGAGAGGTGCTTGACCTGCCGTTGGGTCAAGGCAAAGCATCAGCGTCCACACGGTCCATTGCAGCCCTTGGAGATCCCCTAGTGGAAGTGGGAACAGATCTCTATGGACTTCATCACCAAGTTACCAAGGACTACGCGATGAGTTCACACGATTTGGGTGATTGTGGACCGATTGACGAAGAGTGCTCATTTTCTTGCTATTAATGAGAGCTCCTCTACAGAGTAATTGCCCAAGATTTATGTGAGAAAGGTGGTATCTCGGCACGGGGTGCCGATCTCGATAGTGTCAAATCGGGATGTGCGTTTTACCTCCAGGTTCTGGAAGAAGTTTCATGAGGAGTTAGGTATGCGACTGCACTTCAGTACAACCTACCACCCACAGACAGATGGGCAGAGTGAGCGGATGATCCAAATGCTTGAGGACATGCTTCGAGCATGTGTTATGGATTTTGGTGGGAGTTGGGATACATACCTGCCTTTGGTTGAGTTTTCTTACAACAACAACCACCATTCGAGTATTGGTATGCCTCCCTTTGAGCTTTTATACGGGAGGAGGTGTCAGAATCTTATTTGTTGGGGGGAGGTGGGACAGAGAGTGATGGGTAGCACTGAGATAGTCCTCAAGACGACTGAGCAGATTTAGTAGGTCAGACAGAGGTTACTGACGGCCTAGAGTCGCCAGAAGAGTTACGTAGACAGGCGACGATCGGAGCTCGACCTTCAAGTTAGAGACTTTGTCCTTCTGAAGGTATCCCCTTAAAAAGGGGTAATCCGATTCAGGAAACGGGGAAATCTTGGGCCCCGATACATCGGTCCTTTTAGGGTGACTGCCAGAGTGGGTAGGGTAGCGTATCGTTTGGAGCTACCTGCAGAGTTGAGTCAGATCCATAACACCTTCTACGTATCCAAGTTGAGGAAGTGTGTAACCGACGAAACGACAGTGGTACCACTGGAAGACATTTAGGTAGATGCGAGCCTAGATTATATCGAGAGGCCGACCGCGATCTTGGATCGAAATATGAAAGTTCTGAGGAACAAGGAAGTGCACCTGGTTCAGGTCCAGTGGCAGCATCGGAGAGGGTCCGATTTGACTTGGGAGCCGGAGTCAGAGATGCGGGAGCAGCATCCAGAGTTGTTTGTGGAGCATGACTTCGAGGGCGAAGTCTGATTCTAGTGGGGAGAATTGTAACACCCGGATTCCCAGGTATGTTATTTTAAGTATTTATTTTAAGGTTCATTGACCTACTCGACGAATTGGTGGTATAACTCGCCGAGTAGGCGCTGGGAGTGAAAAACCTAGATCCCCGGGTTTGAGACCAATTTAAAGGCACTTATAGCCTCATTTGCGGCCACACCTCACTGGAAAGAAACCCTAATCGCCCCCTTGAGCTTGTGAGAGACGTTTTGAGCCTTTCTTGAGATTTGTGAGTGCATTTTGGTAGAGGAAAGGAAGATTCCAAACAAGGATTGTGAAGAGGCTGATAGATCTATTTCTTATTCGTCCAAGGGCTCCTGTTAGAGGTATCAAGTTCGAACCTTTCTCTTTTATTTGAGTAGATCTCTCATTTTGAAGATTAGGGTTTCCTTTATTTATATTTTTGGGACTTTGAAGATTTGGGGTTCATGAGGAGGCTTGAACTCCAGATCTGGACCTTAGAAGGTCCCTAACATCTAAAGGTTCCTGCTTTATTCAGCCTTGATGGAATTTATGAGTGATTAACCCATTTAGACCATGTTCTTGGCTTTTCATTGCCAAAATGTCATGCATGGATGTAAAGTCTATGACTTTACGTGATAAATGAGCCCTGAGAGTATTGATCTGCAGTTTGGGAAGGATGCCTGCCTTAAAGTCGTCTGAATACAAGTTGAGTCTGAAGGGACTTGCCGAGTTGATGAGCCGACTCAGCGAGTAGATTAGGGTTTGTCTCGATGAAGCTTTACCATGTGAAGGCCCGGCGAGTCAAGGGTTAACTCGACGAGTTGGATCTTCATGAGATTCCTGAGAACGATGGGACTCGGCGAGTCTGGTCAATTTGGGCTATTGACTAGAATTCATTTCTGTTGACTTTAGGGTTGGTTAAATGAGTAATGGTGGTCAGGGAAGGGTAAGATGGTCTTTTACCCATTCCTAGGGTTAATAGTGTAAGAGAGACCAATGAGTGGTGTAGTCGAGTATGAGGAGGGTATTAATTAGAGAAATTATCCTTGTGATTAGGCGGAGGCTAGATCGAGGATTCCTGAGCACGAGGCTTTTACTTACTAGCTTACGAGGTGAGTCTTCTCACTATACATACCTACAGTGGTAACCAGGGCTGTGTGATTAAGTATCTTATATGTTATTTGTGTACTGTGATATATTGCATTTTTTTCTATGTGATTATTTCTATGTATTATTCAGAGTTTATAGAGTAGGACCAGAGGGTCCACAGAGTTAGGGCCGGAGGGTCCACCAGAGTTATGGGACTGGAGGGTCCCACTGAGACACACTGACCCGAGGGTCACATAGAGTTATAGCCTCGAGTGGCTAATTGTTGTATGTGGTATTTTGTGGAACTCACTAAGCTTCGTGCTTACCGTGTAATGTGTTATGTGTTTCGGGTACCTCAGAGGATAACGGGAAGGCACTGGCATGATTCTACACATCTGTTCGAGATATTATTCAGGATTCTGGGATTCGACTTTTGTCATGGATTTATGTTGACTGGAGACACTTATAATTTTTATGATATATATATATATATATATATATATATATATATATATATATATATATATATATATATATTTGAGTTTTATGTGATTTAAAAATGAAAAAAAAATTGGTTTGAAAATTTACATTGTTACTCAAACCCTCAAATTTAGGGTTTCACTCGAACAACACCTACTCGCCGAGTCGGTCTCCCGACTCGTCGAGTAGGTCACTTAAAATCCCTGCGGATCACGACTCTACTCGACAAGTTGGGCCACCAACTCGTCGAGTCCTAGAGAAAATACATGAAATTCTTGAATTAAATACGTACCAGGAATCAGGTGTTACAAAAAGACACGTTGCTCAGTTATGCCCGGTGTACGAGGGGTACGCCCCGCGTAGTGACCAATTGAGTAGTACGCCCAACGTACTTGAAGATTACGCCCAGCGTAATCCAGGCTTCAGCCACTATAAATAAGATATGAAGGTTGCCGTATTTAGGTTACAATTTGTCATTTCTTTCACTCTCTTTCACCCTTATATTCTCTCTAAATTTATCCTAACACCCCCGAAGTCCCGGTATCATTCCCGACACCCGAAGCAAGTCCCAACGGCCCGAAGTTCCCGTGAAACGACCCAAAAAAATACGACCCAAAAATTTTTGTTTTTAGTATATTCCAAACTGTAATCAGAGCATCATATAATAAAACCATGCGTGACGTATTCCAAACCATAATAAAATACTGTGCGGAAAACTGTATCATACTACATCAAATCGAAACAACTAAATCAATCCCAGGCTAGAGCTAAGGTGGTGGTGTGTGCGATGCCATCATCCCGAGCTCTTCCCTTTGCTTGCGGAAGTACCTGAAACCAAAACTGAAACTGTAAGCACGAAGCTTAGTGAGCTCCCCCCCCAAATTACCACATACCATACAATAATATATCAAGCACATACGGGGCCTTGCCCCCTCCATCGGACCGAAGTCCGAAGCTGACTGACTGGGACCTTATCCCCTACATCGGACCAAAGTCCGAAGCTGACATCGGACCGAAGTCCGAAGCTGACATCGGACCGAAGTCCGAAGCTAACTGGGACCTTGTCCCCTACATCGAACCGAAGTCCGAAGCTGACATCTGACCGAAGTCCGAAGCTAACTGGGACCTTGTCCCCTACATCGAACCGAAGTCCGAAGCTGACATCGGACCGGAGCCCGAAGCTGACTGATCATAGCATAACATATCACTAACATGAACACACATGATCTTGTCTGAGCCACGAAGGCATCAAACGTGCTAACTACTGCATCGGATAACATCCAGATACTACTGCTAGCTAAACGGGCCGGCATTGTGGCCTTAGACCCGTCCTACTGAAAGGAAACTCACCTCGTGAACTGGCTGCTGAGTGAATAGCTCTGAGGGCTAACTGCTGCTGCTCCGGTATCTCCCCGGCTACAAGTCCATAAACACACTCAATCAAATACTAAACATTGCATTGGGTAAAATGACTCTTTTACCCTTGGTCAAAGTCAACCCTCGGACCAAGTCAACTCTCGGACAAAGTCAACCCACAGTTGACCTGACTCGCCGAGTTGGGCCGCCAACTCGCCGAGTCCCTATTCTCACTCCTCGACCCTACCCGCTGCTACTCGTCGAGCATGGCATCGACTCGACGAGCACTCATTCGATCCACAAACTCAGACAATCTTCATCCGACTCGCCGAGTCATATGAACAACTCGACGAGTTGTTCTTGATCCTAAGAAGATTGCCTTGGACTCGCCGAGTTGTATGAACAACTCGCCGAGTCCCTCCATCACTGAGTCTACCCTCAACTCGCTGAGTCCACTCTCTAACTCACTGGATTCACTCGACGATGATCAAAATGAAGGACTCGGGAACCTGCGACCCAACTCGCCGAGTCGTTCTTCCCGACTCGCCGAGTTGCCGCCATGCAACTGATTTTTACTCGATTTTGTTTGAATCCAACACATACAATTGATAGATCTGAGTCCAATAAGCTGATTTACCACGTAAAGTTTCCAACTTTACGTGCACAACCTCATGAATAAGGGAAATAAGGCTAAAAGATGCATAAAATGGGTAGATCTATGATTAATATGCAAGGTAACTCCAAAAGACAGAAGATATGGGCTCTACAACACCCCATCATTCAGATCCAAAGGTATTTCGACTTATTAAGACATTCATGCAAACATAAGGCTTGGAACAAACATCAAATAGCTCTTAGAAGGGCTCTAATGGAAGATTAAAGCATATAACAAGAAGGGAACTCCGAAAATACCTTAATAAACTCAGATTTGCCCTTGGATCTTTGCACTACAACTCGATTCCTTGCTTCTTTCTTCTTCTCCTTCTTCACACCTTCACAAAATGGCACCAAATCACTTAGAAGCTCTCAAGGGAGGATTAGGGTTTTCTCACTGTGTTTTCAGGGTGAGGGAGGCGAGAATGGGGCTATAAGATGGTTTAAATAGTGGGCAACCCGGGGATTTAGGGTTTCATCCAGACGGATGGACTCGCCGAGTCCAGGATATGGACTCGCCGAGTCCCCGGCTCACGCGTGCTCTCAGCCGCGACCCCACTCGGCGAGTCAGGCTATGAACTCGCCGAGTTCCTCTTGCAAAACTCACAACAATTACCAATAAATTAACATACCGGGAACGGGTCGTTACAATTTTCCCCCACTTGACTCAGACTTCGTCCTCGAAGTCTGCTACGGCTAGATCTGCAAATAACTCTGGGTAGTGCTCTCTCATCTCCTCCTCAGCCTCCCACGTCCACTCAGACCCCTTCCGGTGCTACCACTGCACCTTTACTAACTGAATTTCCTTGTTCCTCAAGGTCTTGGTCTTCCGGTCCAAAATCGCGACCGGTCTCTCAATATAATTCAGGCTACTATCAACCTGAATATCCTCCAGGGGAACGACTGCTGATTCATCCACCAAACACTTCCTCAACTGAGACACATGGAAAGTGTTGTGGATCTGACTAAGCTCTTCAGGAAGATCTAACCGATAAGCAACCCGACCCACCCGGGCCAAAACCCTGAAAGGACCAATAAATCTGGGGCCCAACTTGCCCCTCTTCCGGAACCTGATGACACCCTTCCAAGGTGAGACCTTCAGAAGGACCATATCTCCCACCTGGAACTCCAAGTCCGAACGCCTCCTATCGGCGTAGCTCTTCTGCCGACTCTGAGCAGTTTGCAGTCTACTACGGACCTGCTGGATCAACTCAGTCGTCTTGAGCACCACCTCTGTGCTCCCAATGACTCGCTGACCGACCTCGCCCCAACAAATCGGGGTCCTACACTTCCTCCCATACAGCATCTCGAAGGGAGGTCGGTCAATGCTCGCATGGTAACTGTTGTTATACGAGAATTCCGCTAACGGGAGGTACGTATCCCAACTGCCACCGAAATCAAGAACGCAAGCCCTGAGCATATCCTCTAGAGTCTGAATCGTCCTCTCGCTCTGCCCGTCTGTCTGAGGGTGGAAAGCGGTGCTGAAATGGAGACGAGTACCCATCTCGTCGTGGAACCGCTTCCAAAATCTGGATGTGAAACGGACATCTCGGTCAGACACCACTGATACCGGCACTCCATGACGTGCCACGATCTCACGCACATAGATATCGGCTAACTTCTCCGCCGATATACTCTCCTGGATCGGGATAAAATGGGCACTCTTCGTCAACCGATCCACTACTACCCATATCGAGTCCACTCCACGTGCGGTCCGGGGAAGCTTGGTGACAAAATCCATGGTAATGTCCTCCCATTTCCACACGGGAATGTCTAACGGCTGCATCCTGCCGTGAGGTCTCTGGTGCTCCGCCTTGACCTTCCGGCAGGTCAGGCATCTCTCGACGTACCAGGCGACGTCCCGCTTCATGCAGGGCCACCAATAATCGGGTCGAAGATCTCGGTACATCTTTGTCGCTCCTGGGTGGATAGAAAATCGAGACTTAAGAGCCTCGTCCATCAATACCTGCCATACTCCACCCCAGTACGGTACCCATACCCTACCATGAAGCGTCAACAAACCCCGACTGTCGTAGTCAAATGAAGCTACTCGGCCCACTATCCTCTCACACTTCTGCCTCTCCTCCTTGAGGCCCTCCATCTGAGCCTCCTTGATCCGCTCCAATAGTGGAGTGATCACTGTCATCCTCATACACAGATCCCTGATCGGGGCCGCCGACACCTTGCGGCTTAGGGCGTCGGCCACCACGTTGGCCTTCCCTGGATGATAAAGGATCTCACAGTCATAGTCCTTCAGCACGTCCAACCACCTCCTCTGCCTCATATTCAGACTCGGCTAATCCATAAGATACCTCAAACTCTTATGATCCGTGTATATAGTACAACGGACCCCATAAAGGTAATGCCTCCAAATCTTGAGGGCAAACACAACTGCCCCCAGCTCCAAATCATGGGTAGGATAATTAGCCTCGTGAGGCTTCAACTGTCTCGAGGCATAAGCTATCACATGGCCTCGCTGCATCAGAACTGCTCCCAAACCTGTGATCGAGGCATCACAGTAGACTACAAAGTCCTCTACTCCCTCTGGCAAGGTAAGGATCGGAGCCTCACACAATCTCTGCCTGAGGGTCTCGAATGCTGTCTGCTGCTCCGGACCCCAACGAAATACCACTGACTTCTTGGTCAGTCGGGTGAGCGGCACTGCTATCTTGGAGAAATCCTGAATAAATCTCCGATAATACCCTGCCAATCCTAGGAAGCTCCGAATCTCAGACGGAGACTTCGGGACCTCCCACTGCATCACGGCCTCTATCTTGGCCGGATCTACCAGAATACCCTTCTGGTTGACGAGGTGACCAAGGAACTGCACCTCGCGCAACCAGAACTCATATTTGGAGAACTTTGCGAAAAGTCTCTCCCTCCTCAAAACCTCTAGCACCTCCCGCAGGTGCTCCTCGTGCTGCTCCTGCGTCTTGGAATACACCAAGATGTCATCTATGAACACTATCACTGACCGATCCAGCATCGGCCTACACACGCGGTTCATGAGATCCATGAACGCGGCTGGGGCATTGGTGAGCCCAAATGGCATCACCACAAACTCGTAATGACCATACCTGGTCCTGAAAGCAGTCTTCTGCACATCCTCATCTCTAACCCGCATCTGATGGTATCCGGAGCGTAGATCGATCTTGGAGAACCAAGACGCTCCCTGAAGCTGATCAAACAAATCATCTATCCTCGGGAGTGGGTAACGGTTCTTCACCGTTACCTTATTCAGCTCCCGATAATCAATACACATACGATGCAATCCATCCTTCTTTCTCACAAACAGGATTGGCGCTCCCCAAGGCGAACTGCTCGGCCGAATGAAACCCTTGTCTAACAGCTCCTGCAGCTGTGTAGACAACTCCTGCATCTCAGGGGGAGCTAGTCGATACGGTGCCTTGGCTATCGGAGCCGCACCAGGGACGAGGTCGATCCGGAACTCGACCTGTCTCTCAGGAGGTATCCCCGGCAAATCCTCAGGAAACACATCCGGGTAGTCTCGAACAATAGGAACATCATCCACTGTCGACTTGCCCTTCTCCCGGGCATCCAAAACGTAGGCTACAAAACCGGCGCAACCCTGCTGAACATAGCGCCTCGCCCTTGCGGCAGAACAAAAGGTCGGTCCTCGCTGTGGCCTCTCGCCCTGAATCACCAACTCTCCCCCACTGGGAGTGCGAACCCTCACTAACTGAAGCTCGCAATCAATCACCGCCCCATTGGGGCTTAGCCAATCCATACCCACAATAACCTTATTCCCTCGCAGGGGAATAGGTACCAAATCCACTGAAAACTGCTCATCAAATAACTGAAGAGAACACCCTCTGTGCACTCTGCCGACCCTCACGGTCCTATCATCCGCTATCTCAACCTCTAATGGACAATCCAGCTCCCCTGGAGCTCTACTGAACCTCTTGCTAAGCGCGAGAGATACGAATGATCGGGTAGCCCCCGAATCGAATAATACCAAGGCAGAAATGCCGTTCATAGAGAACGACCCTGAATAAAACATACAACCATAAGCAACATTTAAATAATAATAAAGAGATAAAAGGGAAGATACATACCCGACACCACATCAGGAGTCGCTCGCGCCTCCTCTGCTGTCATCTGAAACGCCCTACTCTTCGCCACTGGCGCATCAGCTCGGCCCTGCCGGCCATCTGTAATCCTCAAGGTAGCAAGGGCGGGTGCAGCCACCTTCCCTGCTGAAGCTAAACTCGGACACTGGGACTTTTTATGTCCCCTCTGATTGCACTGAAAGCAAATCAGATCTGACGCTGCAACGGCAGTAGCAGGAGCCGTACAATCCCTACTCAGATGTCCAACCCGACCGCACTTGAAGCAGCCGGAACTCCCTGCCTTGCACGCTCCCTCGTGCATCTTCCCACACCTACCACATCGACCGTAGCTCGGTTGTCCCCTGGACCTATGATCTGAAACCCTGGGCTTTTTGCCCGAACCGCCCGAACCCGAAACCGCCTCCGGTTTCCTCTTCTTCTCCATCTCGAGATCAATCTCCCTCTCCCGAGCTCTAGCAATCATATCTTCCAGCGTTTTACAGCTGGACCGGCTCACAAACTGGCGGATATCGCTCCGCAACATCTCATGATAACGGGCCTTCTTCATTTCCTCATCAGCTACATACTGAGGAACGAGAAGAGCCCTCTCCCTGAACTTGGCGGTGATCTCCGCCACTGTCTCTGTAGTCTGGGTGAGGTCCTGAAACTCCCTAGCCAACTGTTGCACCTCTATGACCGGTGCAAACTCCGCCCTGAACCTGGTAGAGAAATCAGCCCAGGTCATGGCGTCCAATGCTGCATCATCCCCAATAGCATGCCCGACCTCCTCCCACCAATCTCGTGCCCTGTCCTTCAGAAGACAGGACGCCAATCTGACCTTGTCCCCCTCGGGGCATCTGCTAGTACGGAAAGCGTTGGCCACATCTGCCAACCATCTGGTGCTCGCTATGGGGTCCCGCGCCCCATGATAGTCCGGAGCTCCACATGCCCTGAACTCCCTGAAGATAAGGGTGCGCGACCCCATCATGGCCGCCACCTCGGCACGGAAGGTGCCCAGTCTCTCATCCATCAGCTCTAGAATCCCCTCCTTGATCGAACCGAAGATCACAGGAGTCTGCTCTATAATGATGTGCGTAATCTCCGAAGAAAGAAACTCTCGGGTCTGCTCATCCATGCGCTCATCCCCCGAGCCTGAACCTGATCCCTCCCCGGCACCTCCGCTGCCGGCTGCTGGTCTCGAACGCAAAACCACCATTCTGAAACACATCACAACTACATCAGAAAACAGAAATATCTTGAGGGATCATTGCTACTACAACTAGCTTCCTGGTCTTGTCTCAGCCTTTCTTGATTCGAGTACGGATCCTCTGCTTCCAGTAGTACGGGCCCATACTACCTTCCACATCTATCCGTACTTTCTTCAAGAACTGCCCTGACTCCACCAAGTCACTTCTACTACTACTGATCTCTGCTACTCTCATCCTAGGCTTGCCCCAGGGAAACCTCAGACTTAACTCAACTAGTCCTCAGCTGCTGCAGGTCTCCTTATAATGCTAATTAACCATCACCTGAACACCATCACATGTGACGAAGATCAGATAATCCTTCAAGTAAAAGACCCGTCCCTATAACGGTTGGACTCAAACAAGAGTTGCGCAATAGGGTCAGTTCCAGCACTCTGGGATTATTCAACCCTGATCACATGTGGTGTAACGTGTTCACCTAATGGCTAACTTCCATCACTCAGAACTCCCACAAAGCACGAAGCAGGCAGCATTCGGATAAAGGAAACATACTCAGGCAAAACTATTCTCAAAATGAGAAACTGATCTAGCATACAGTGCTAAGCTCATACTATCAGGCATAACCTAAACAGGCTATCCTACTGCTGTACACTCAATACTAGCATGCAATACTCATAAAGCTGTAACACATAAAGCAGGCACATAAGGCATCCTCCTAGATCCTTAGTCCTATACTAGCATGCTATTCAACTGAAACTGAAACTGAACAAATAACTTGTATGGATAATTTGGGAGTACTTACTTGAGCTCGGCTGACCGCATGCACACACCTCTATCTTGTTAAAAAATTCTTCCTTTCTAAGTATTTTCAAAGTTCTTTTTATAAAACGTTTTTATTTTAATAAAATCTTTCATTTCCCTTAGTTTGAGTTCAGATACACCCGGAAGTGTATCCAAATCCCTCAAACCAGGGCTCTGATACCAACTTGAAACGACCCAAAAAAATACGACCCAAAAACTTTTGTTTTTAGTATATTCCAAACTGTAATCAGAGCATCATATAATAAAACCATGCGTGACGTATTCCAAACCATAATAAAATACTGTGCGGAAAACTGTATCATACTACATCAAATCGAAACAACTAAATCAATCCCAGGCTAGAGCTAAGGCGGTGGTGTGTGCGATGCCATCATCCCGAGCTCTTCCCTTTGCTTGCGGAAGTACCTGAAACCAAAACTGAAACTGTAAGCACGAAGCTTAGTGAGCTCCCCCCCAAATTACCACATACCATACAATAATATATCAAGCACATACGGGGCCTTGCCCCCTCCATCGGACCGAAGTCCGAAGCTGACTGACTGGGACCTTATCCCCTACATCGGACCAAAGTCCGAAGCTGACATCGGACCGAAGTCCGAAGCTAACTGGGACCTTGTCCCCTACATCGAACCGAAGTCCGAAGCTGACATCGGACCGAAGTCCGAAGCTAACTGGGACCTTGTCCCCTACATCGAACCGAAGTCCGAAGCTGACATCGGACCGAAGTCCGAAGCTAACTGGGACCTTGTCCCCTACATCGAACCGAAGTCCGAAGCTGACATCGGACCGGAGCCCGAAGCTGACTGATCATAGCATAACATATCACTAACATGAACACACATGATCTTGTCTGAGCCACGAAGGCATCAAACATGCTAACTACTGCATCGGATAACATTTAGATACTACTGCTAGCTAAACGGGCCGGCATTGTGGCCTTAGACCCGTCCTACTGAAAGGAAACTCACCTCGTGAACTGGCTGCTGAGTGAATAGCTCTGAGGGCTAACTGCTGCTGCTCCGGTATCTCCCCGGCTACAAGTCCATAAACACACTCAATCAAATACTAAACATTGCATTGGGTAAAATGACTCTTTTACCCTTGGTCAAAGTCAACCCTCGGACCAAGTCAACTCTCGGACAAAGTCAACCCACAGTTGACCTGACTCGCCGAGTTGGGCCGCCAACTCGCCGAGTCCCTATTCTCACTCCTCGACCCTACCCGCTGCTACTCGTCGAGCATGGCATCGACTCGACGAGCACTCATTCGATCCACAAACTCAGACAATCTTCATCCGACTTGCCGAGTCATATGAACAACTCGACGAGTTGTTCTTGATCCTAAGAAGATTGCCTTGGACTCGCCGAGTTGTATGAACAACTCGCCGAGTCCCTCCATCACTGAGTCTACCCTCAACTCGCTGAGTCCACTCTCTAACTCACTGGATTCACTCGACGATGATCAAAATGAAGGACTCGGGAACCCGCGACCCAACTCGCCGAGTCGTTCTTCCCGACTCGCCGAGTTGCCGCCATGCAACTGATTTTTACTCGATTTTGTTTGAATCCAACACATACAATTGATAGATCTGAGTCCAATAAGCTGATTTACCACGTAAAGTTTCCAACTTTACGTGCACAACCTCATGAATAAGGGAAATAAGGCTAAAAGATGCATAAAATGGGTAGATCTATGATTAATATGCAAGGTAACTCCAAAAGACAGAAGATATGGGCTCTACAACACCCCATCATTCAGATCCAAAGGTATTTCGACTTATTAAGACATTCATGCAAACATAAGGCTTGGAACAAACATCAAATAGCTCTTAGAAGGGCTCTAATGGAAGATTAAAGCATATAACAAGAAGGGAACTCCGAAAATACCTTAATAAACTCAGATTTGCCCTTGGATCTTTGCACTACAACTCGATTCCTTGCTTCTTTCTTCTTCTCCTTCTTCACACCTTCACAAAATGGCACCAAATCACTTAGAAGCTCTCAAGGGAGGATTAGGGTTTTCTCACTGTGTTTTCAGGGTGAGGGAGGCGAGAATGGGGCTATAAGATGGTTTAAATAGTGGGCAACCCGGGGATTTAGGGTTTCATCCAGACGGATGGACTCGCCGAGTCCAGGATATGGACTCGCCGAGTCCCCGGCTCACGCGTGCTCTCAGCCGCGACCCCACTCGGCGAGTCAGGCTATGAACTCGCCGAGTTCCTCTTGCAAAACTCACAACAATTACCAATAAATTAACATACCGGGAACGGGTCGTTACATCCCAAGAAAAAGAGTTTTCGAGCCGAAACTCTACCCGCGTCAAGCTCGGTTTTTGGGAAAACATCCCGGTTTTATCGGAAACGATTATTTTAAGAGACGAAGTGTTGTCCAATCGTCGTCTTATCAAGTGAGTGTATAGTCACTTTAATCTTACACATATATATGAAGTATTTTATATAAAATACGTGTTATGTGTATATATGTTGTTTGTTTATTTGAGATGGATGTTGAATGGATGTTTTATACAGGTTTTGAAATGATTCAAAATGTATATATATTTTTATCAACAAAGATGTTGGGTATAACATGGGTAGGTGAAATAAGTTGATATGTTATAAAATGATGAGATAAATGATGAGCGATGAAAGATGAGCGATATATGAGTGGTAAAATATGGTGAGAAGCGATAAGCCAAGTGATGGCCCCGTCATTCAGTAGAGTATAGATGACAACGATGGACTATTCTAGACGGTCCATGCAACACTAACAGGCTCGCAACCTGTAGGTGTGTGAACTATACGTTCATCAGATGTACTCTAAAAACCCTGGCGACGATATGACCTTGTGCCTATCCCTTTGGTTACCCTGGCAACTATGGACTTAGTGCTTGTTGTATAAACCCTGGCGACGATGTAACTTCGTGCCTATTCTTTAGGTTGAATCCTTAGGAATGAGTGATAGATAATTCTTAGGGTAAATCCTTAAGAGATAAAGAAGATAATGGGGATGGGTAATTGGATTGATTCTTTGATGTTTAAACATAATAATTATATTAATGTGGGTTGAAAACCTTATATTCTCACCAGGCTCCCAAGCATGATCCACTTAGTTTATTTGCATCACAGGTATCGATACGAATCTTCTTTACACCGAGAGATTAAAAGAGAAGTAGATCAATAGTGTAAATGAATGTAAGTTTTGTTTATGCTTATGTTTTTGTATTGACAATGACATCCCAATGGTTTAAAAGAATAAAAATACATTTATTTGGAAATGATTTGATAACATATTTATCATGTTTTTCTGGGAACAAATTCCACAACACTTTAATCAAATGATTATTCTGATTTTATTTTAAAAAAACATAAACGAAATCGGTCTTTTCTGGCCGAGAAAATTGAGAATGTCACAATATGTGACACATAAAGAGAGAGAGAGAGACAATTTTTCTAGTATGCTTGGAAACATTGATCGAAGAAACTATCCATAGGAATGGAGACGGGAGCATGTACATGGTGATCGTGATGCACAGTTGCACACTAGATGATATTAGGACTTCCCAAGATTTTGTGGATTTTACATGCTTATTTTGGGGTTGCAATTTCCAACAAGTACGGCAATTTCCAAGCAATAGACCCGGGTTCGACTCCCGGCAAACGCAATTTTCTTTTTTATTTTTCGCATTTGAATCCAGCTTTCTGGATAATTAAGGAACCGCTCAAATTCCAACTTCAATTTTCTCGCTTGCCGCTCGATAATTACAATAAAAATCCAATTTTGTTTTCCATCTTCCTTCAAAATTCCATTGATGTATTTCAATCGACCTCTCTGGAGAATTTTCGTCGGAACCCCTTTTCGTTGCTCTCTTACTTCGGCTACAACCGGACAGTTATAATTTATAAAAGGTTAGAATCAGTTGTTTTCATGTTTGAGATTTCAATTTCCTGCTAAATATGAAATCGTTTGCTTTTATTTTTCTCTGGATGGAAACTATATAAAATCAAATGAGTTATTGTTATGGGGCTGAGTTTCATGAAGTTATTCAGGTAACTATGTTGAATTCAATTCTCAACATCTATCCTGAATCTGTGTAGGGTTTTCGAACAAGTTTTGAGGTAAAAAGATGAGACCCTAGGTTAATCATATTAGAAGTGAAGAAATATTATTAAATTACAATTCAAGATGTTGAAAGTAAAACTTAGTGTCCTTTACAAGATTCACTCGTAAGTTCTAAGGACATATTGGTTGAGGAAGATGAATACATACAGTACTCCATGTCAAGAACACCACATGTATCTTTTTTCTTCACATCTTGATGATTTCATTATTTATGGGTTTGGACCTTTTGCTTTACATTTTAAATATATGCTAATAATAACCCCATCAACTAACAGTCAAATTATAAACAAAATAGAGGCACTTAATTTTTTATATATAAAATGAGTTGAAAAAAAAAAGGAAAAGGGGCATTCCGGGAATCGAACTCGGGACCTCTCGCACCCGAAGCGAGAATCATACCACTAGACCAAATGCCCACTTCCTTAAATTTATCTATCTATCTATCTATCTATCTTTCTTTCTTTTTATTTCATGAAGATCACAAAATTATTTGACATTATTTTTTATTTTTTTTGAGTTATGAGTTCAATTGATAGTTCTTTAAAGTCTTGTTATTGTTCTTTCTTTGCATGCAAGTTACTAATCATCTTGAAATGCCTATCATAGATAATAAGCATATCTATCTAGAAATTTTCAATAGAAAAGTTGTTATCTTCTTATTTTCTTTCTTCAATATCAACAAAGCTTCTTCTTTTCATAAATGCCATGTTAGAGCCTCACCACTTGCTACATGGAAATGCATGGTGTTTGGCTTAAATCCTAGTGAAACAAGATATCATAGTATGAAATCCATATATGATTATGATATAACTAGAAAATATGAATACCATACCAATTAAGCATAAAAACACATATTTGAAGACTTCTAAAGGCACAATTCCATATTTGAAGATTGTGAGCCATGTGTTTTAAGCAACTTTACTTACTGTTTGTTATACTTATATTTCAGGTGTCATAGGTATCAATGAAAATCAATTACAACTTCAGTAACAAATCTTTGGATGTAGAAACAGCAATTTACTTTTATCTATTTTTTCATTGATTTGTATTAAAGTATTATACTTTTGAATCTTTTTATGATTTCTGCATATCAGCAAGAAGTAATTGCTGATGAGTCCAGTTTACACTGATAAAGAATCTTTTCAGATCTGTAGGCACATGTTTGTTTTTGGGACAGGGATATAAAATAATATCCAGTTTAGTTAGTAGATTTGTTTCAAAAAGTCTCAAGTTGACTTTAGTTTATATTAATAGTAAATTGAGTATTACAGTGGCAGTTAAAAATAAATTAATGTTTTAAAATAAAAAAGGAAGGGGGCATTCCGAGAATCGAACTCGGGACCTCTCGCACCCAAAGCGAGAATCATACCACTAGACCAAATGCCCATCTTGTTAATTTTATCTGTTTGTTTCTTTTATTATCACACTATATACTTAAAATGCTAAATGCAATGTTCCAAACATATCTTCTACAACAAACTCAAATTTTTGTGGTGTTTGTAGGTTTAAATTCTTGGCTTTGAGTATATCTTTTTTATACAGTTATATTGCATTTGAAGAGACACAAGTTGTATCTATTATTTGTGTAACATATCTATAACAATCTTGTGTTTTCTAATTTTAGTTAAATGGTAAGTGTTTGTTGTTGGAAAATTAAATCTTCTATATTCTGATTTTTATGTTGTTTAATGATTTCCATTTTCCGTGGGGGATGTTAAAAATCGTCATGGCTTATATTGTAGATATTATGGTTTGACTTATTTTGTTTTCTATTCTTTGCTGAAATGAAGAGAGATAGAGATGTAAAAAGCTTCAAGTTGTTGGTTTTGAGTGTAACAAAGTTATTATCAAATGAAGTCAAAATTGGATATTAAGTAAAAGGGGTGCTTGAGAAACTTTTGACGATGTGCATATTTGAAGTTGTGAACATTATGATGTAAACTATTGTTATGAATTGATAGGTTTTTTCTTTTTTTTTTTTTTTTTTTTTTTTTTTTTTCAACCATGAACATAACACAATTATATTGATTGTAAATTCTTATGTTTTTATTATACTAAGTAAACTCTTCTCAAGCTCATAGCTTAAATTCTATGTGTTGTGTTGTTCAATTTTCCTAACATTTACGACATTGACATCAGAAATGATGCATATAATAAAATGGTTGAAATAATTATTGTGCTTGAATACGAATAATAAAACTATATGAACATTCTACGAGTTTGAATCTCTAGTAACAATAAATCGTGTACACCACTTGATGAGTAGGCGTTCAACATCGGCATCCATACGTGTGCCAACGCCACCCCACACCAACATGTGCCTGAGGTCTCCCAATGACGATCCTGTCACCTCATGCACTGCTTCGAAGCCTATTCTTCTATAAAACTTCACAAGCTGCAATGCAAGTATTTAATCCATCTTAAATCGTTATACAAAAAATATATTTTTTTTCTTGTTCGATTATAATAAATTTGCATGATGTTATTGCAATTTATAATTGAGTGGGTTTTTTTAGAACAATATCGCAATATGAATTAATGAATTAAATATGATCTGTTTTTTGTGGGTTAAAAGATAAAGAGTATTAGTAGCCTTTAAAAAAGAGTAAATTACACGAATGGTCCCTATGGTTTGCGGCAATTTGCGTGATTGGTCCCTAACTTATTTTTTTAACTCGGAAGGTCCCTGTTGTTTGTTTTTGTTACGCGCTTGGTCCCTACTGTTTGTTTTTGTTACGTGTGTGGTCCTTATCTTATCTAAAAAGACTATTATTTAAATAGAAAAAAATGTTAGGATAGGTAAGGTAATATGAGGGGGGTAGGGTTGGGGGTTTGTTTATTTAAATAAATTAAAAAAATCAAGGGCAAAATAGTCTTTTTAGGTAAGACAGGCACCAAGCGCGTAACAAAAACAAACAATAGAAACCTTCCGAGTTAAAAAAATAAGTTAGGGACCAATCACGTAAATTACCCTAAACCAAAGATAAAGAGTATTAGTAGCCTTTAAAAAAAGTATGAAACAAAAACCTTGGCATGGTAAAGATCGGAGTCATTAATGGCAAGCAACTCGGCTGTTTTACACCCACAATCATATCCATGTCGGATCATAACTGCTCCAATAAACAACCCGATTCCAAATATGGATCTATCCATACCCAATGTTTCTCGGGTCAATTTAATGGAATCCAAATGAAGAATCTTCCCTTTATTCCACCAAACTCTTATCACCCCATCCGCTCTTCCCAGAACTTTGTTCGTTTCAAAGCTCTTTGCTGTGATTCTGAAGAAAGGTCCTACTGTTTGCAGCTGGAGCTCGAGGTTTTGTGCTTTCGAGGATTCCAAAATATCAGACATGGTGGGTTTCTCGATGATTTTCTTCTCATTTTCTGCAGAGTCCACTAGGGTTTTGGGTTTGGTTTGTTGAGATGATGAAATTAGGGTTTTGGGTGTTTGGGGTTTAAGGAAATGATTGAAAGATGTTGATGCGATGTGGTGGTAATTCTTAGTTGATTTTGTTTGGTTAAGTATGAAAGATTTGGGAATTGGAGACAAGTCCATGATGAAGCAAGCAGGATAACGAGGGAATGAAAAAATGGCCACAAATAACCAAAAGGACGTGATATTTCCACTGAATTATTTTCTCCATCCACTTGAAATTAAAGCATTTTGACCTTTTTGCCCTTGTTGATAGATGATGTACCAAATCAAAGGGATGACATGATCATCTTCTACATCTCAGCCACCACGCCATCATTCTCATCCAGGCATCATCACTATCGCAAATATTAATCACCATCGTCTTCTTTGAGAAGCCCTCGTCAACAGGTTCCCTGTTCAGTCCATTCACGCCATCAAGAAGCGAAGCAAAGATGAAGATAAAGACCTGCACACACAGCTAGAGCATATGTCGGGGGTGAGTGTCGGTTTTATTGAGGTGTATCTGGATCCTGGGAATCGATTCAGGAGGGAGGCAGGCGAATTGGAGGAAGCAACGGCGACCGGTGAACGGAAAAGGAGCAGCGTGTCCGGCTTCTTGAACGGACACAGGAAATCGGCGTTTCGTCTTTGGGAAGATGCGACCAAGGAAAGGAAGAACTCACGTTTGGATTTTTCTGTCTTTCTCTTTTCTTATTTTTGTAAATTAAAAAGGACAAAAAAGTAAAATAAAAATAATAAAAATAAAAAACTCTAATTTCAAGTGGATGAATAAAAATGTACAGTGGATATGAGGAGGATGTCCACTTGAAAAATGTACGGTGGATGAATAAAAATTTCAAGGTGATACTTCCATGGATTTTTTGATACAGGCATACAGCCACTGAATTTTAAGTGAAAATGACAATTATGCCCATAAGTATTTGGATTTCAAAGGAAGGGGATAATTTGTAGCAAAACAGTTAACGTATAAAAGGAAACCATCATAAATTCAAAGGAATTCATATTATGGTGACGAATTATGTGATTATTTCTCTTTACCCAACACTAAGAAAATGTTACTAGTGAAAAATGAAAAAATTTCTTTGACGATCTGTTTAGGTGCATTCTTCTTTCCTTCTTTTTGTTCCTCTACGAATGTATTTTGCACCGCATGAAAGAATTTCTCTGGCTATTGTTGTAGTCTTATGAAGCGGCGTAATATAGCTGACTACGGCACGTACACAAGCATAAACAAAGGGTTGTGAACGACAATTGTTGTAACCTCATAAAGCGATTAGTAGATCACTAGAGGATGTCGTTGCCTCTTCTACATTAAAACATTAAAACCCTGTATCAGATAATTGAGATTGCGACTTGCAAGCTTTCTAGTGTTTTTCAATTTGGATGGGAGATTGAGAGACTTGATAATCGAAGTGTTTTTTTTATTTTAAATAAGTTTTCTCCGTCGATGGCCGTTCATTGATTCCTTTTGAATAAATAATTATATTTTAAAGGATAAAATTGTCATTTTTCTTGTAATACGTGAATGTATCAGAAAGTGTCTTGAAACTATTAGCACTCATAACGAAAACAGAGTAAACTACAAAAACCGTCCTTGAGTACTTTATTTGATATTGTGAAAATAGATCTAAAAATTTTACGTTTCCATTTTCCATTTGAACCACTCAATACTTTGATAGTTTGTGTACATATTTCGATTCATACAATTTTATATATCAATTAATACAAAATTTATGAGTGACTCGCAGGGGTGGACCCAGAATTTTTTCGAAGAGGGGGCAAAAAATATTTCAATTTCTTTTATGGGGGCAAAAAAAATTTAAAGAGTAAAAATATATTATTTTAAAAGGTTAAAATATATATTTTTTAAAAAATACCTACTTTTAATTTTTTTTTTTTTTGTGGGGGCAGGTGCCCCACTGCCCCCATTGTAGGTCCGCCCCTGGTGACTCGTACACCCCTAAAAACACAACGGCAATCGTTGGGATTTTGGACTATGGAGAATTATAAATAAAAATAAGTGGCAATCTTAATTTAGAAAAGCTAAAAGTAAAAGAGTTTAATAGTAGTTCTAGTAAGACAAGGGATGAAAAGAAGCATATACAACAATCTATTCTAATAAACGAAGATCAATTTGTCAAATGTCATCTTCTCATTAAATTTGTCACATGTAATTTTGTAAATTTTTTGATTAAATTTAAAACCACATGTCATTTTGTGGTTTTTTTTAATTAAATCAATTAATATGCTACATAATACTAAATTTATAGATGTAAAGTATTAAATATATGTAATGTGATAATAAATGCAAAGAATCTTAAAATATATATAAGATATATTAAAATACATTGAATATGATAATAAATTTAATGAATATGACAAAACAATCATTGATATTATGGATGATCTTTTTAATAGTGATTCTATTTATTCATTAGTTGAATATGTTTATTTATTTTGAAATTTTATTTTAAAAAATTCTTAATATTTAAACTTTGATATATTTTTTTAATCAACCCGTGTAATACACGGGTTTCACACCTAGTTTGTATTTATATGATAATGTGTTAATTTGATATTTGTTTTTCTTTCGTGTGTTAGTATTTTAGGTTAGGCGTCACTGAATGATTCTTTTCGATTAGTTAATGTCATTGCCACTTAGCTTATTTATGACTAAGTCAAACGAATTTCGCTCTTTTGATGTACTAAAGAACCAACAAATAAGAAACTAACGTTAGAGGGATTAATTTCAATAACTTCGAATGCAACGGAATATTCAAGATTGAGACGAGAAAAACAATAACTTGCGCAACAAGAAATCAAGAAAAAATAGTTTTGATAAATAATCTACACCTATAGATTAAGTATCGAGTGAAAACAAATCAAGAACTATTGATTTGAGTTTGAATCAACCTAGAAAACACGATCTAAAATTGACACAAGAGAAGTAAGCAACTCCAAAAAGAAACCAAGTTCTTTATTCGGAAATCAGCAAAACATCATGTCTTCAAAAGGTTCTACTAAGGGTTATTTATAGCCTTACAAGTTATCACAAAAATAAGGCAACTCTAAAATAAAAGGAAACTTCAAAATAAACAGAAATTGTCTCGCAAAGGCTTATTTACGCTAAAAATAAACCAAACACGCATCTAGAACATTCCAGCTAAACCGACATAGGAAACCATGCAAAATCCATGCACATGTGACTCTTCGCATTCTGCACTTTCGCATCCAATAGCCACTACTAGTCGTTCAGAGTCACATTCCGAAGCTTCGCAATCGCAACGAGTCTTTCGGGTTTCGCAACCACTCTTCAGCACCAGTGATGGGTTGCAATCGTTCGCATCCATTCACACTCGGTAGCATCCAACCAGTGACTTAGATTGCGATTTGTATTCGCATCATTCCACCCCCTTTCAAAGGAATTGTCCTCAATTCAGCTAGTCCATCATCATCAAGATAAGGGGAAAGGTCTCCAACATTGAATGTGGCATGGAGTCTATATTCACCTCGAAGTTCAACTTTGTAGGCATTATCATTAACTCATCCCACCACTTTGTAAGGACCTTCAGCTCTTGGCATTAACTTATTCTTTCTTTTACTTGGAAAACATTCCTTCCTCAAGTGTAGTCACACTAAGTCTCTATCAATAAATATCTGAGCCCTTTTGTTTTTATTCGACTTCTACTTATAAGTTGTGTTTACAGCTTCAATGCAATTACGAATCTGCTCATGCAACTTCATCATCGATTTTAACTTTGCTTCAGTATCCTTATGAACTAATTATTCTTTTGGCGACGAATTCAGCATGTGCAAGCTTAACGTCCCAATCTTTTTGAGTCTTACTCACCAACCCTCGCAATAATGTTCCCAAAGTCCTATTCGTAACCTCCGTCTGCCCATTCGTCTGTGGGTGATGCAAAGTACTAAACAGTAGTTTCGTACCCACTTTCCTCCAAAACGTATTCCAAAAATAACACAAAAACTTCGAATCTCAATATGAAACAATAGTTTTTGGAATTCTATGTAAACGAACAATCTCCTTAAAGTGTAAGTCAGCCACATTACTAGCATCATCAGTTTTGTTGTAAGCAACAAAATGAGCCATCTTGGAAAAACGATCCACCACTACCATAATTGCATCCTTACCCCTTTGAGTACGAGGCAAAGCAAGATACATCTTCCCACGGATGATTAGGAACTGACAAAGGAGAGTACAAACCCTGCTTGAACGAACTTTTGGACATTTGAGACGTCACACACTTGTTTACAATGTTGGTCAGGTCCCCTAACATATTTGTCCAATAAAAACGATCCTTTAGTATCTCCAAAGTCTTAGTAATTCCGAAGTGCCCAACCATCCCTCAACCATGAGCTTCTCACACCAACAACTCACGAATCACATGTTTCGGAACACGAAGTTGATTCCCCTTTAAGAGAAAACATTCTTGCAATATGAATTCACCTCCAGGTCCACCTTCACATTTTAAAAACAAATCTCCAAAATCTATGTCGGTCACATAATAACTTTTCAATTCCTCGAACCCCAACAATCGAGCATACAAAGTCACTGGCAAATACTATCGCCTTGACAATGCATCAGCCACCACATTGCTTTTACCATCTTTATACTTGGACGAAAAGTGAAAAGATTCCAAAAACTCCACCCACTTGGCACGTCGTGTACTCAACTTCTGTTGACCATTAATATTCTTCAACGACTCATGATCCTAGTGCAAAAAAAATGATTTTCACGTAAGTAATGGCTCCAATGATCCAACGCTCGAATAATGGCGTAAAACTCCTTATCATACGTACAATAATTTAATTGAGCACCTCGAAGATTTTCTGAAAAATAACCGATAGGCTGCTTACCTTGAATGATAACAACTCCTATTCCAATACCACTTGTATCACATGCTACCTCGAATGGTTGCAAAAAGTCAACAAGTGGTAAGTCCGGAGTAGCACACAATAACTCCTTCAATTTCACAAAGGCCTTCTAAGCATCCTCCATCCATGCAAGATCTCCTTTCTTCAAAAAAAAAAACTATGATCGGACTCATAATGGTGCTAAAGTCGGGAATGAACCTCCTATAAAAGTAAGCAAGCAACGGTCAGATTTCTGAAATAGTAGTAGAAGTAGGCCACGACATAATTGCTTCGATCTTGGATTGATCCACTGAAATGCCATCTTTGGAAACAACATAACCCAACAAAATCATTTTCTCCACCAAGAACGTACATTTTCCTTCTTTCCATAAAGCTTTTGTGTTCTAAGAGTCTCGAACACCATTCATAAATGCATCATATGATCTTCTTTTCTTTTACCATATACCAAGATATCATCAAGGTATACATCTACGAATCTCCCAAGAAAAGAATTTAATACTTCATTCATCATCCTCTTGAAAAGTACTAGGTACATTAGTAAGACCAAATGGCATCACAGTCCATTCGTACAACCCATGCTTGTTCTTGAAGGATGTCTTCCATTCATCACCTTCTCTCACGTGAATATGATGATACCTACTTCACAAGTCAATCTTTGAAAACACAACTGAACCATGCAATTCTTCCAACATATCATCAAGTCTAGGAATGGGAAACCTATACTTGATTGTTATATTATTCGCCGCTCGGCTATCCACACACATACGCCAAGTTCCATCCTTCTTAGGTACAAGTAAAACAGGAATGGAACATGGTCTAAGGCTCTCACGAACATAGCCTTTACTCATCAACTCATTAATTTGTTTTTTCAATTGCTTCATTTCCTCCGAGTTGCAATAATAGGCTGATTTGTTTGGAAAGGAAGCACCTGGAACAAGGTCGATCTGATGTTTAATACCATGGATTGGTGGTAATCCTGATGGTAAGTAGGCTGGAAACACATCACGAAACTCCACAAGCAATTTTGCAATCGAACCCTCTACTTTCGCATTCACCTCTTCCTTTGGGTCTTTATTCGTTGTCTCCACCTTTGGGCCTTCTTTCTCAACAAGGAAGAAAATATCGATCGAGAATCTATTCTATCTCCTTTTCACTAGCCAACATAGTCAAGTTTGGTTTTTTGTTGTTCATCGATCGCACTTCTGTTGAGGACATGGGTGACAACACGATTTTGTCCCCATTGTGTTTCAGCTCATACTCATTACTCATCCCCTTATTCACCACATCCTTATCGAACTATCAAGGACGTCCCAATAGAATATAGTAAGCATCCATTGGAATCATATCACATAAAATCTCATCCTTGTATGATCCCATTGTCAAACCGACTCGAACTTGCTTTGTCACCTTCACTTTATTTCCATCGTCTAACCAATGAAGTGTGTATGTTTTAGGATGGGTTGTTGTGACTTTTGGATTAGGTGTCTAAGACCATAACTATAATTGGTATGTACTTGAATTGATAGTAGCACAATCCTTTTAGGTTGCCTTCATACTAGCAACTAGACAGGATGACCTATTGAGAAAGAGGAAAATTTTATTATTTTATTAATGAATTTTTTAACTAATTTATCTTCATTAGAAATTAATTGTCATCGTACAATGAGTGAGATGGCAAACGGGCAACAAGTTGTGCCGCTAAGCCTTTTTGAATGGTAAAGCTAATTCTTTTAAAGACTACATCCGAAAATCTAGGGGATATAACATTACTATGCATGATTCGTTGTACTCTTTTAAGAAGCTCTACCACATCGGGTGCGAGGAAACCAAACGTATCAAATGCAAATGGTATGAACACGTGTTGATTTTCCAGGCACGATCTCTCATGTTTGGTGACTTTGCCTGTGGCTGCTTTTAAAGCAGCATATCCCGCTGTGAAACCCCCAGCCCTCAGGCCCACGAGAGGGGATACCCCTGTAAGATCCACACATGCGTGTTTCCCTCCGACCCATCCAAAAATCAAAATGTCAGCCGGTCTGAGGGTTGACCTTCCTTCTGTCGGGTCAGTCAAGAAATTAACAAGCGCCTCTTTCTTAGCGGAAACCCCGACACGCTTAAATATGTCAAACAAAACATCCCTAACCATATCATGCTTGTATTTGAACCCCGAGAGTTCTTTACAGTGAACTGCATGCTCTCCAAAAGAGTCCAAACATGCCTTGCGACACACATGACATATCTCGTCAGCTGGGAAAATGGGAATCATGAGTCGATATTTGAGAATAGTATGGTACTCCACGGGAGACATGTGTTGGCCAAACCCATCTATAGGGATAGCCAGAAGAAAATCTTGATCATGTGGTGCACGTAAGCAATGAAAAACCGCTTTCTGCCGAGCCGTCATGTCGAAATGCACTTCCATATCTTGGACAATTTTACGAAAAAAGGCACTCGCCAGTGTATTATGGGATTTAGGGGGGGGGGGTGTCTTTAGTAGTAAAATTGTTAAGGTCAAAATCTGGAAGCTTGTTGCGAAGGGATGCCAAGGCAGAATCATAATTAGAATCCATACCATGTATACCGCTATCCTGTAAGATGTGGTCTTGCAATACCCAAGATTGGGCCCTTGAGGCAACAAAAGCATAGGATGTAGCCTCTACTGCCGAGTATAAACCCAAACCCCCAAACCTAATGGGTAAGGAAGGAATTCGCCATTGTATGTCACCAAAGAAAGGGCCCCCACATACCACAATGTCCTTAATCGCCCCGCACAATCCATTGTCAAAGAATATTGTCGCCTCCTCCATGTGAACGGGTTGGCACGTCCACAACCCAAAGAAAAGCTTAGCAATACCCATACAAGACCGAAGAATAAGGAGGTCACTCTGGGGGTCAGAAAATTGTGGAAGAAGGCGCATCAAATTCACAGCGTTTTCGACTCTCTTTATGGCTAGGTTGCGAATGAAACTAGCATCTCTACTAGCAGCTCCCCCAAGAAGTTTCACCCCCAAAGGCGGCCTCCTAATGTCCGTCGGAAATAGCCCCTCTCGTAACTTCCTACCATCACACAAGGGCCAAAAAATCTCGGTTTTCTTGATATTCAGCTGAAGGCCCAATTTTGGGCCAGTCACCGTAATGATGTTCAATGCTTTGGCCACCTCCTCCGAATCTCCGATAAGTGTGCCATCATCCATGTACCATGCATGGAGAAGAAGCTTGCAATTGTCTCTAATCTTATGCAAGAGCGGGTGCAACACAATGGAAAAGAGAAGTGGTCCCAAGGGGTCTCCTTGTTGAACCCCAGTAGAAGACCTGATATGTGTGTTGCCTAGATATAACCTTGCTGCTTGACCATATAGGAATTCTACCCACAAGGAAATATAAGGACACCGCAATCTGACCTCATGAAGTAATGCGGATCTGTCAACAAGGTTAAAGGCATTAGAGAAGTCCACATTAAGCATGGAGAGAGATTTGTCATCGTGGCGCTCACTCAACAACCTATTGGCGCTATGTAAAATGGCCTCAGCGCCACCCGACACCCCGACTCCGAACTGAAAATCATTGAGATATTTGGCCATTTCTTTACCAACCCCTTTCATGGCCAACTTGGAAACCAAACGTCTCCATATAGTACCTACTGCAATAGGTCGTATTCCTTTGTCAGGTTTTAAGATCGGCGTGAGAGGGGTAGAGGCAACAAATTCCGCCAAGCTCGCAGGGCATCTTCCCCCTAGCCATAGATTAACCACATAAGTAATAGCACGCAGGAGGTCTTTGGATATAGCTGAACCTTCTCCACAAAGGGCATCTAAAATGTGTTGAGCTCTCAACCCGTCCCTCCCATACGAGGTACCTTTAGGGAAGGATTTAATTCCCCCAAGGACATTATCAACATCCACTACCAGGGGAGGTTTTGAAAATATGGTGTTGGACATGGAAGGCGGTGGCTTGTATGGATGCTTATCCTACAATGCCATTGTGGTATCACCCCCAAATGGAGCAACCCCCAAAGAACATAAAACTTTCCTTGCTGCTGTAAAATGTCCATCGGCAACCTTACGAAGACATTGTCTGACATTGGTGCTGCCCGGTGTTCTTTTCTCCTGAAGATACTCTTCTTTTTTATCTTGTTGCTCCAGTCTTGCATTGTCAACTAAGTTTTTAACTAGCTTGGCGATACCGTCTTCAGTCCCCCAAGTAGCTAAAGCGCTCAAGATATTACGATGTTGCAAAGATTTCCTGTTTCCAGACCTACTTTCTTGCCTATTCTTGGGCCTGAGCACCTGAAGAATACACCTAGGAAGAATTAGTAGAGCAACCCACGCTTCAACGGATGCGGGATGGGCAAATACTTTGGAAAGGGATGCTTTCAAAGCCTGAGAGAAAGCCATACGACAGTTATGAGGGATGCTTTTGACAGTGGTGATAGGCAGCTTAAAAACACGATCAAGTAGTTGAGCATCCATCACCAACCCATCATTGAGGTCGACTTCCGGTTCATTGGGTAGCGGCTTTGGAATGCCAACAATATGCATGCTCATGTCATCAGCCTCGTCAATAAACTTAATCAAGCCACCCGGGTGGTGACATGAACGACTAAGGGCATGAAGCTTCATGCAGTCCCCACATATCCATTGACCAAACTCCTTCAAAGTTGTTGCCACAGACATAAACAATCCAATGTCAGAAGTAATAGCCTCCCATAACACAGCTCTGCGTTCATCTGTATGGAGGTGTAAGCTCTTGAGATGAGATATCATATGGGAAATCCCTTTACTTCCAACAATACCATTTGGGCAACAGTGAAACCCCCGAAAAGGACACGACCAAGTCCCGCTCTCAAAGGATTGAGAGGACACCATAAACCAACAAATAAAGTTTAATTAAGCCTCAAGGTGAGACCCGAAATTAGAAGCACTAACCCAAAAGAAAAAGTGAGACTCCAACGAAAGGCTGGAGTGTGCACAATGGAACCCACACCGGATAGAATCTCTACATCAGCTTGAGTCGAAAATTGGCAACAACACTTGAACAACTCATTCAGGCATTTTATCAAACACTTGGCGGGCAGAAAGAACCACCAAGCCTTTGCAATTGATTTTCACATTCATCAACTCCTACATTTTCCATCCAACCACAATCAACTCCTTCATTTAACTTATGGATCTGTGTTGAAAAAACGAAACAAAAAACCCGACATGTCTCCAGAAAGCTCCAGTAGAGGATCTGTCTTCAATGGTGAGGAATGTGCGACAGTAAGATGGTGATCCGATTTGGTTTTCTCGACCAAGAAGGAGGGAGGAGAGAGCTTGTGGTGCTTGTTAAAGAATATACATCTGGATTTGATGAATTAACAATCGACTGGTTGCAATTGGATGTCAATGTTAAAAGTCAAAATTAAGACTTTGCAAATGGATTCGCCTGCGATAGCTCTCAATGTCGTGCGATGTATGGAACAGCGAAGAGTGGTGTTGGTGTGGTGTCGATGGGTGTGATGAGGCCTGAGCTAGTGATGAATTCGATTGTTCCTGTGGTTATGGCTGGTGTGCTTGGTATCTATAGGTTGATTATTGCTGCAAGTTTTCATTGGTTTGATATTGAAATCAACAGGTTGAAAACTAAAAGCGAAGACTGCGTTTCACGACGAAGACGTCAGCGATGAAGTTGCTAGAAGATACGACGATTGAAGGTGAAGCAGTGTCTGTGACGTGCGAAGATCTCCAAGCTAATGAATTGAAATGAATGATTTATTAATGTATTATGGAAATAATATATTAATTAGAAATCATATTATTTAATTAATATTTAATAAGAAATTAATTTGGAATTAATTTTGGGATTAAAGGGATTAATTAAAAGTGCAAGGGCTATTTGGCACTTTATTGATAATTGTGGATTTGGGCTCTAGAACCCTCCTAGGTGGGTTGGACAAAATATTCTAGGAATACCCTAGTAATTTCGTCCAAGGGCCTCTTAGATGGGGTTCTTGGGTTGCTTAGGCCTTAAGCTAAAGAATTAGGGTTTCCTCTTTAAAACCCTAGCTTTGGATCTAAGCTAACACAACTATATATAGGGCTATATCCCTATTGATATTGGCCACTTGATTCTTTAGAGGAATAGCCAAAAATCACAAGCCTCCACCTCTTCTCTCATATCTCATCATCTTGCTAAGTGTGGTGAACCATTAGAGGCGCGACACTTGTGGCGCTTACTACCAAAGGCTATTCAAGAAGGAATTAAAGATTGTATACAATAACAATATTAAAGGTTAATGTTTCTTATTCTTATGAGTCAATTAGTTCATAGAAAAGTATTATAACCTAGCGTTCATAGTATGTTCTTTTTCTTGAAAGACATAGATCCAACTAGGTTGCATCTGCGCTAATTTATTTGAATTGTTTGAATAATTTTCCGCTTAGTGCATTGTACTGTAACCTCTAAAACTCATTAGTGGTATCAGAGCCATGAGTTGTCTTTCATGTATTTTCACATTGGTGAATCGATTTTTTGAACGTGAGAACTGATAAAATCTGGAATCTGTTTGTTGTCAGACTGAACTCACGACACGAGTATTAATGCTCACGATATGTGTAACATCCCATTTTTCTAGTCCAAAAATTTTGATTTTTATATAACGACTTAGAAAAGATTCATAAGAAAATATCATGAAGTCATATCTTTTCGTAAAAACCATAATCTCATGTCTGAAAATCATATCGTAAAAGTAGTAACAATGTCAGAGTACAATCCCAAGAAATCTCATAATGCGGAATCAAGTGTGTGTATGATGTGTAGCTACCGCGCCGGCTCCTTCCCCTTCGCTGAAGAGGTACCTGAAACAAAACTGAAAACTGTAAGCACGAAGCTTAATGAGTTCCCCCAATCATACCCCATACCATACAATCATATAGCATACATATTGTCGGACAATTATGGGGTGCCCGACCTACCCTGTACGGCCATTCTGGGGTGCCGACCTACCCGGTACGGCCATTCTGGGGTGCCAACCCACCCGTGTCAAGCGATTATGGGGGTGCTGACCTACCCGTGTCAAGCCATTCTGGGGTGCTGACCTACTCGTCGGTCCTAACAGCCGACCCTCGAGGACTATTCCACCCATACTGCTACTATCACATATATCATAACATAAACATACTATCAAACATATTTGGGGTGTCCGAACTACCCTTTGGTCCTAACAACCGAACTTGGGGACTATTCCCCTCCTACTACCACTATCACATATAACATATCATGCCAGCATATAAACATATCATCACATACTGTCAGACATATATGGGGTGCCTAACCTACCCTTCGGTCCTAACAACCGAACTCTACTACTATCACATATAACATGTCATGCCAGCATACAACATATCAGGTAGTAGCAAACCTAGATAATATCACAAAGACGATCACCTAACATACAACTCCTACTGGTGAGCCGACATTGTGGCCGTAGACCCACCGCTACTAGAAGGTAACTCACCTTGGACGAAGCTGCTGATAATCTGCGCAGGGGAAAATCTCTGTCTACTGATGCTCCGGAAATCCTCCGGCTATAATCCCCACAAAACACTTAGTCAGAGTCTGATATCTATTCTCAGGTTAAAATGACCATTTTACCAATGACCAAGTCCAAGACAAAGTCAAAGTCAACTTCCAGTTGACCCGACTCACCGAGTTGGGCCGCCAACTCAACGAGTCCTTATCCTTTCATCTGTCCTTCTTCACGTCTCTACTCGTCGAGTTTGGCAACGACTCGACGATTTCTCCTTCTAGAACAAACCCGAATGAACCTTCATCCGACTCGCCGATTTGTATGAACAACTCGTCGAGTTCATCCTCAAGAGTTGGGAGATTGCCTTGGACTCACCGAGTCTGTTCATGTACTCGCCGAGTCCTATGAACTCCAGGACTATGGCTTATCCCAATACGTTGGGGTCACTCCTCCGGACCCTCTAAAACCTTTTCAGCACTCCAATGGGTCTCCTTGACTCATATCAGAAAAGTGGAGTCTAGCCTCGGACTTGCCGAGTCCCAAGAACGACTCGCCGAGTCGATAAAGTCCAAGTCTTATTTCATCGATTTCTGGTGTACAACTCTTGTCCAAATGATAGATCTAGGTCCCTAAACTCGATCTATCACGTAAAGTTACGAACTTTATGTGCATGCATGGGACTTTGAGTCTAAAAGGCTCTAAAAGAGACTCTTGGGTTGCATGGGGGCTTCCATGGGTGCAAAAACAATCCTTTTCTGCCTTGTAATTCCTCCATGGACCTAGATCCAAAGCCTCAAGCCCCAACCATGCTTGCAATCATGGTTGGTTACCAAGAATGGCTTATAAAAATCCCTAAATTTCCCCAAAAAGGGATCTAGCAAAAGAACAAGCAAGGTATTGGATTTATACCTTCTGTGAACTGCAAATGGTGCACAAAATTGAACTCCCTTGGTCTCCTCTTGATTCCTCTAGGCTTTTCCTTCTCCTTTGAATTCAAAATCACCAAAAAGAACCACAAAAGCCTTAAATCTTATACAAACGGCTAGGGTTTGCTATGGGGGGTTTTCTGGAAGCAATAGGGACGAAGGGTGGCTGAATGAGATGTTTAAATAGGGTGCAAACCCTTAGATTAGGGTTTTTTTTTTTCCAGTCAGAGCCTACTCGTCGAGTTTGAAGCCGACTCGACGAGTCCTTCATTTAAATCCTGAATCAAATCCGTTTCTACTCGACGAGTTGGTCCTTCAACTCGCCGAGTCCCAGGCCAAAAATGTAAAATACTTAAATAAAATACATACCAGGAACCAAGTGCTACAAATCTCCCCCCACTTATTTTAGACTTCGTCCTCGAAGTCTGCTGCTCGTTCCTGGAAAAACTCCGGGTAATGCTCCATCATCTCATCCACCAACTCCCAAGTCCATTCCGAGCCCTTTCGGTGCTGCCATTGCACCTTTACCAGCTCGACCCTCTTGTTCCTCAGATCCTTCGACTTCCGGTCGAGGATCGCTATAAGGCGCTCGATGTAATTCAGGCTGTCATCAACCTGAATATCCTCTAATGATACCACTGCCGAATTGTCCAGCAAACATTTCCGTAACTGGGAGACATGAAAGGTGCTATGAATCTGACTGAGTTCGGCTGGCAGGTCCAGCCTATACGCCACCTTGCCCATCCTGGCTATAACCCTGAAGGGTCCAATATACCTAGGACCCAACTTGCCCCGCTTTCTGAATTAGATGACGCCCTTCCATGGCAACACCTTCAGGAGAACCATATCCCCGACCTGAAACTCCAGGTCTGATCGACACGTGTCGGCATAACTTTTCTGCCGACTCTGAGCAGTCCGAAGTCTGCTCCGAACCCGCTGAATCCTCTCTGTCGTCTTGAGCACCACTTCGGTGCTCCTCATGACTCTCTGGCCAACCTTACCCCAACATATCGGGGTCCTGCACTTCCTCCCGTATAACATCTCGAAGGGAGGCCGGTCAATACTTGCGTGGTAGTTGTTGTTGTACGAGAACTCAGCCAATGGGAGGTAAGCATCCCAACTACCACCAAAATCTAACACACATGCCTGCAACATATCCTCCAGAGTCTAGATGGTCTGCTCGCTCTGACCATCTGTCTGCAGATGAGATGCAGTGCTAAAGTGCAGACGAGTACCCAGCTCGTCATGAAACTTCTTCCAAAACCTGAAAGTGAACCGCACATCCCTATCTGAAATCACCGAAACTGGCACCCTGTTCCTGGCCACAACCTCCCTGATGTAGATATCAACCAACATTTTGGGCGAAATACTCTCCTGAATCGGAATAAAATGGGCGCTCTTGGTTAATTGATCGACGATGACCCAAATCGAATCTACGCCTCGCGCGCTCCTGTGAAGTTTGGTGATGAAATCCATGGTAATATTTTCCCACTTCTACATGGGAATATCCAACGGCTGCATCCTGCCGTGTGGCCTCTGGTGCTCGGCCTTGACCTTCCTGCAGGTCAAGCACCGCTCCACATACCATACTACATCCCGCTTCATGCAGGGCCACCAATAGTCAAGACGAAGATCTCTATACATCTTCGTCACTCTGGGATGGATAGAAAACCTGGATTTGTGTGCCTCCTCCATTAATGTCTAGCGCACGACTCCATGATAGAGGACCCACACCCTACGGTGAAGAGTCAATAACCCTCGGCTATCATAGTCAAAGGAGGACACCTGCCCTACTATACGCTCACTCTTCCGATGTTCCTCCTTTATAGCCTCTTGCTCGGCCTTCCGGATCTGTTCCAACAATGGAGTCACTACTATCATCCGCATGAAAATATCTCTGATCGGCGCTGCCTTACGGCTAAGCGTGTCGGCCACCACATTGTCCTTCCTTGGGTGGTAAAGGATCTCGTAGTCGTAATCTTTCACCACATCTATCCACCGGCGCTGCCTCATGTTCAGATTCGGCTGATCCATGAGGTACCTCAAACTCTTGTGGTCCGTGTAAATGGTACAACGGACCCCATAAAGGTAATGACGCCAAATCTTGAGGGTGAACACAACAGCCCCCAATTCCAAATCATGCGTCGGATAGTTTGCCTCATGAGGCTTCAACTGCCTCAAAGCGTAGGGAATGACATGCCCTTTTCTGCATCAATACCGCGCCCAAACCCGAAATAGACGTGTCGCAGTACATAACAAAATCCTCTGTGCCCTCTGGCAAGGCTAAGATCAGCACCTCGCACAATCTCTGTCTCAGTGTCTCAAACACTGCCTGCTACTCGGGCCCCCAACAAAAGACTACGACCTTCTTCGTCAGCCGGGTCAAGGGTACAACTATCTTGGAGAAATCTTGGATGAATCTCTGATAGTAGCCGACTAATCCCAGGAAACTCTGAATCTCAGATGGTGACTTTAGAACCTCCCATCTCATCACGGCCTCCACCTTGGCCGGGTCGACCAGAATACCATTTTGGTTGACAAGGTGCCCAAGAAACTGCACCTCATGCAAGCAAAACTCACACTTGGAGAACTTGGCGTACAAGCTCTCCCTCCTCAAAGTATCCAAAACCTCTCGCAGATGCTCCTCATGCTGCTCCTGCGTCTTGGAATAGACCAAGATGTCATCAATGAAAACTATCATGGACCGATCCAACATCGGTCTACACACGCCGTTCATGAGGTCCTTAAACGTGGAAGGAGATTTGGTGAGCCCAAAAGGCATCACCACAAACTCATAGTGGCCATAACGCGTCCGAAACACAGTCTTCTGCACATCATCCTCTCTGACATCGAGTGCGGCGCGTGCCTCCTCGGTAGTCAACTGAAAGGCTCGGATCCTCATCACTGGAGTCTCTGCCTTGCCTTACCGACCATTAGTGATCTGCAAGGTCGCTGGAGCTGGTGCCTTCATTGGCGCTACCGCTGTCAACTGAGGGCAATTGGCCGTTTTGTGGCCTCGCTGGTTGCAGTGAAAGTACAACAACTCCGATGTCTGGAAAGTGGGCGCAGGGGCGGTACAATCTCTGCTAAAGTGCCCCGTCTTGCCGCACTTGTAGCAGCCCGACGATCCCAACCTACATGCCCCCTCGTGTGGCCTACCGCATTTCCTGCAGCGACCTCGGTCGTGCTGGCCTTTCGGCCTAGCGTCTGATCCCTTGGGCTTCTTCCCCGAAGCCCCAATCACCTGCCCCTCCTCTACCTTCCTCTTCCGAATGTGCTCCAGATCAATCTCCCTCTCCCTGAAAAACTAACATGCTCCCGAATATCAGCTCGTAACATGTCGTGGTAGCGGGTCCTCCTCATGTCCTCATCTCCCGCATACTGGGGCACCAATAACGCCCTCTCCCGGAACTTGGCGGTGATCTCCACCACTGTTTCAGTCGTCTGCCTCATATCCAGGAACTCCCTGGCCAACTGTTGAAGCTCCACCGCAGGTGCGAACTCAGCCCTGAACCAGGTCACAAAATATGGCCATGTCATAGCCTCAACAGCCGAGGCTCCCAGAGAGTCACCAACCGACTCCCACCAATCTTTGGCCCTGTTTCTCAAACACCCTGCTGCATATCTCACCTTCGATCCCTCAGGGAAAAATCTAGTCAACTGTGCAGACTCAATGTCTGCAATCCATCGCCTGGCCGCATTGGGGGTCCTTCGCCCCATGGAAATCCGGTGCACCACTGCCCCTGAAGTCCTTAAAGGATAGTGTGCGTGATCCTGATTGGATGTTTGCCATGTCGCTCCTGAAATCCCTGAGGCAATCCTCCATCAGCTCGATGATCCCCTCCTTGATCGACCCAAAGATGACCGGGGTCACATCAAGGATGCCTCGAGTGATCATGGACGCGATGAAATCGCGTAGCCTCTCATCCACTAGTTCGGAACCTGAGCTCGAACCTGATCCCTCTCCTGAGCTGCAAACTGCTAGCCTCGGACGTAGTACCACCATTCTGCAATACATAATGACAACCGTCAGCGATACTGATACATCTAGAGGGATCACATCCATCACAAGTTCCCTGGTGTTGCCTCAGCTTTTCTTGATTCAAGTACGGATCCTCTGCTTTCAGTAGTACGGGCCCATTCTACCTTCTACATCTATCCGTACTTTCCTTAAGTACTCCCTCGACTCTACCAAGTCACTTCTACTGAACTGATCTCTGCTACTCTCATCCTAGGCTTGCCCTAGGGAAATCCCTGACTCCACCCAATCTAGTCCTCAGCTGCTGAAGGCCTCCTTGTAATGACTATTAGCCATCACCTGAATACCATCACATGTGACGAGGCTCGGATAATCCTTCGAGTAAAAGACTCGCCCCTACAACGGTTAGACTCAAACGAGAGCTGCGGAATAGGGCCAAATCCAGCACTCTGAGATTATTCAATCCTGATTACATGTGACGTGACGTATTCACTTAATTGCTAACTCCCATCACTCAGAGTCCCACAAAGCACAAAGCAAGCAACATTCAGACACAGGAAACTACTCAAGGAATTCTATCCTCATAACAAGAAACTGTACTAGCATACAATGTAAGCTCATACTATCAGGCATAACCTAAACAGGCTATCCTACTACTGTCTACTCAATACTAGCATGCAATTCTAATAAATCTGAAACACATATAGCAGGCACATAAGGCATCCTCCTAGTTCCTTAGTCCTATTCTAGCATGCCGTTCTACTTAAACTGAACTGATAATCATAATATAAACTTGTATGGGTACTTCGGGGAAAAACTTACTTGAGCTCGGCCGGTCGCACACATCACACACCTTGTTCTTTCTTAACACTTTCAACTTAGCTTTTAGAAAACCATTTTCTTTGTAAACACCTTTTAATTCCTCGGTTTAAGTCCAGACACCACCGAGGGTGTGTCCAAATCCCTCAAACCAAGGCTCTGATACCAACTTGTAACATCCTATTTTTCGAGTCCAGAAAATTTGATTTTTATATAACGACTTAGAAAACATTCATAAGAAAATATCATGAAGTCATATCATTACGTAAAAACCATAATCTCATGTCTGAAAATCATATTGTAAAAGTAGTAACAATGTCAGAGTATAATCCCAAGAAATCTCATAATGCGGAATCCAGTGTGTGTATGATGTGCAGCTACCACGCCGACTCATTCCCCTTGGCTAAAGAGGTACCTGAAACAAAACTGAAAACTGTAAGCACGAAGCTTAGTGAGTTCCCCTAATCGTACCACATACCATACAATCATATAGCATACATACTGCCGGGCAATTCTACGGTGCCTGACCTACCCGGTACGGCCATTCTGGGGTGCCGACCTACCCGTGTTGTAACACCTGGTTCATGGTATGTATTTTATTTAAGTATTAGTGAATTTTTGGCCTTAGACTCAGCAAGCTGAAGGACCAACTTGCCGAGTAGAAGCGGGATGAGACGCAGGATTTAAGTGATGGACTCGTCGAGTCGGGTCCCGGACTCGACGAGTAGGCTCTATATGGAAGTTAAAAAGTTGTAACCTTGCTCATTCATTTGTTAGATCCCTCTTTGGGGAGATTTAGGGCTTTTATAAGCCTTTTTTGGTGGCCAACCATGTTTGCAAACATGGTTGGGGGTTTAAGCTTCTGAATCACGTCATTAAAGGAGTCACTAGGCAGATTTGGGTTGCTTTTGCACCCATGGAAGGTCCCATGTACCATAGGAGCTTGTTTTATGTATTTTTGAGCTTAAAGTCCCATTCAAGCACCTAAAGTTTGTAACTTTACGTGCTAGATCAATTGTAGAAGCTTGGATCTATCTTTTGATCAAAGGTTGTACATCAGAAATCAAGGATTTAGAGTGTGGACGTGACCGACTCGGCGAGTCCGTTCTTGGACTCGACGAGTCCGAGGCTTTGAGCCCCATATCTGTTGAGGGTCAAAGGAACCCAGTTGAGCGTTAGAAGGGTTGTAATCGGACATAAAGAGTTACCCAATGTATTGGACGTGATTTTAGACCTGGAGTTCATGGAATTGACGAGTGTTAGAACAGACTCGGCGAGTCCTAGGCAATCTGCTTAAGGATGAAGATGAACTCGACGAGTTGTTCATCAACTCGGCGAGTCGAGGATAGAACTTGTTCATCAAATGAAGGCGACGAGTTGTTCATCAACTGGACGGAGGCTTCCCGCACAGATTATCAGCAGCTACTTGTACGAGGTGAGTTACCTTCCAGTAGGGGTGGGTCTAAGGCCACAATGTCGGCCCACCAAAGAGGAGTATTTAGAAGATGATTGTCTTTGTGATAATTATCTTGGTTTGGTTATGTGTTTTGGTTATGAGTTATATATGTATGATATGTTACGTGTATGATAGGGATAGTTTCCCTGAAGGTGGTCCTTAGGACCGAAGGGTAGGTCAGTACCCAGATATGTCTGATTGTATGCTTATATCTTGCTATTGTATGCTAGTGGTAGGGGGTGGAATAGTCCCCAGTTTCCGGTTGAAAGATACCGATGAGGATTACCGGTTGAAAGCTACCGATGACGATTACCGGTTGAAAGATACCGACGATGGTTACCGGTTGAAAGATACCGATGATGATTACTGATTGAAAGATACCGATGATGATTACCGGCTGAAAGATGCAGATGATGATTACCGGTTGAAAGATACCGACGATGAGGATTACCGGTTGAAACATACCAATGATATTGTATGTTATGTGGTATGATGGGGGAACTCACTAAACTTTGTGCTTACGGTTTCAGTTTTGGTTTCAGGTACCTCTTCGGCTAAGGGGAAGGAGTCGGCGGCGTAGCATCGCATCGCACAGACACACATGATATCCACATGAAGTTTTCCGGGATTGTACTCTGACATGTTGTTATTTATGAATTGGGTTTTTCAGTCACGATACATTGTTTCATGAGATGACGTGTTTTCACAGTATTTTCTAATGGATGTTTTTACGAGCTATTTAAATAAAATGAAATTTTTGGGCGTAAATTTTAGGATGTTACAAGTTGGTATCAGAGCCCTGGTTTGAGGGATTCGGACACACCCTCGGAGTGTCTGGACTCAAACCGAGGGACTAAAAGATTTTTACAAGGGAAAAACGTTTTCTGAAATCTAAATGAAAGGATTGTAAGATAGACAAGGTGTGTGATGCATGCGACCGACCGGGCTCGAGTAAGTTTTCCCCAAGATATCCATACTTGATATCTTATGTTATATGGTTTTGATTCAGAAAACTGCATGCTAGAATAGGACTAAGGATCTAGGAAGATGCCTTGTGTGCCTGATATATGGTTTTGAGAATTGCACGCTAGTTAGGGCTAAGGATCTAGGAGGATGCCTTATGTGCCTGTTGTATGAGTTGTATGCTAGAACTGTTTAGTTAGCAGTAGGATGGCCTGTGTAGGTTATGCCTGATTTGGTTACCCAATGCACGAATGCTGCTTGCTTTGTGTTATGGGGGTTCTGGCCATTTTCAACTAACTAAGGAACGGATATGTAACAGTATCTGCAAGTTAGTTAGGGGGAAGTGGTGGGGACTCCTACTGCAACTGATGGCGGAGGGTAGGTCGGATAGTGCCCTGGGGAAGCCTAGGATGAGGTCAGTGGAAAGGGTATCAGAAAAGGGACTTGGTGAAGTCGAAGCAATCCTTGAGGAAAGTACAAGTAGATGTGGAAGGTAGTATGGGCCCGTACTACTGAAAGCAGAGGACCCGTACTCGAATCAAGGAGGGCTTAGATGGAACCGGGAACCCTGGAGAGTGTGTTAGACCTCTCGGGAGTATGTATGATCCTGACATTTATGCGTGTATTTTCAGCATGGTGACCACGCGACATGGAGCAGGAGGTTCCGGATCAGGATCAGGATCATGCTCGGGAGCAGGATCCGAGCAGGTTGATGACAGGCTACGCGAGTTCATCATGTCTGAGATCACGAGAGGCATCCTTGAGTCGACCCATATCATTTTCTGGTCGATCAAGGAAGGGATTGTTGAGCTGATGGAGGATCGCCTCGGAGCATTCAGGAGTGATATGGCGTCTAGCCAGGTGGGTACGCGTACACTATGCTTTAAGGACTTTTGAGGGATTGATGCGCTAGATTTCCATGGGGTGAAAGACCCCATTGTTGCCAGGAGATGGATCACAGACATCGAGTCTCCGCAGCTGACGAGCTTCTGCCCGGAGGGGTCGAAGGTGAGATATGCAGCAGGGTGCTTGCGAGACAGGGCCAGAGATTGATGGGAGTCGGTTGGTGACTCGTTGGGAGCCACGGCTATTGAGGCTATGACCTGTTCAGACTTTGTGACTAGATTCAGGGTGGAGTTTGCGCCAGCTGTTGAGCTTCAACAGCTGGCTAGGGAGTTTTTGGACATGAGGCAGACTACGGAGACTGTGGCGGAGATCACCGCCAAGTTCCAGGAGAGGGCATTGTTGGTGCCCCAGTATGCGGGAGATGAGGATATGAGGAGGACTCGCTACCACGACATGCTACGAGCTGACATTCGGGAGCATGTTAGTTTTTCAGCTTGCCCTACCTTGGATTCCATGATTGCCAGGGCTAGGGAGAGGGAGATTGATCTGGAGCACATCCAGAAGAGGAAGGCAGTGGAGGGGCCGACGACTGGGACTTCGGGGAAGAAGCCCAAGGGATCCGATGGTAGGCCGAAAGGCCAGACAGGACGGGACCGCTGTAGGAAATGCGGTCGATCACACGAGGGGGCTTGTCGCACTGGGCCGGGTTCAGGCTGCTATAAGTGCGGCAAGGTTGGGCATTTTGGCAGGGATTGTACTGCCCCGCCCCCACGGTACAGATGACAGACCTGATTTGCTTCCATTGCAATCAGAGGGGCCACAAAAGGGCCAATTTCCCAAGATTGACAGCAGCGCTAGCAGCGGCGTCGGTCTCAGCGACGACACGGGTTGCAGATGGCCAGAAGGCCAAGGTAGAGGCTCCAGTGGTGCGGAGCCGAGCATTTCAGCTGACAGCCGAGGAGGCACGCGCTGCACCTGATGTAGTGACGGGTATGATTCCTTTTTTATGCTTATATGATATGGCGATGTGATCTTGATATGTTATGTATGTGCACTATTTAGGATCGTTCCATGTGAACGGTATCCTAGTTCAGGTATTGTTTGATTCGGGTGCCACCCGATCTTTCGTCTCTCTTGCGCTTAGCAAGAAGTTTCCGGAGTCTTCGGGCATGTTGGATTACCCTATAGAGGTCGAGATTGCGTCGACCGGTCGGTACGAGCGTCCGAGGTTTACCGGGATTGTGTTTTGAGGCTGTTCGAGGAACATTACCTGGTGGACTTGGTTCCCATACCTTTGCGGGGGAGCAAGGTTATTATTGATATGGATTGGCTGAGCCCCAATGGGGCAGTGATTGACTACGCACAACAGTTAGTGCGGGTTAGGACCCTAAGTGGGGGAGAGCTGGTGATTCAGGGCGAGCGGCCGCAACAAGGACCAGCTTTATGTTCAGCAGCGAGAGTTGGGCGTTACCTTCAGCAGGGTTGCGTAGGTTATGTCGCCTATGTTATGGATACCTGGGAGGTGGGTAGGGCGACGGTGGGTGATGTGCCCGTGGTACGAGAGTTTGCGGACGTATTCCCCGAGGAGTTGCCTGGGATACCTCCAGAGCGACAGGTGGAGTTCAGGATCGATCTAGTCCCTGGTGCGGCTCTGATAGCCAAGGCACCGTATCGGTTGGCTCCTCCTGAGATGCAGGAGTTGTCTACATAGCTGCAGGAGCTGTTGGACAAGGGTTTCATTAGACCGAGCAGTTCACCCTGGGGAGCCCCGATTCTGTTTGTGAAGAAAAAGGACGGGTCACATCGGATGTGTATAGACTACAGGGAGCTGAATAAGGTAACGGTGAAGAACCGTTACCCACTCTCGAGGATTGATGACCTCTTTGACCAGCTACAGGGAGCATCTTGGTTCTCCAAAATTGATTTGTGTTTAGGATATCATCAGATGAGGGTCAGAGAGGAGGATGTGCAGAAGACAGCGTTTCGGACACGTTATGGCCATTATGAGTTCGTAGTGATGCCTTTCGGGCTCACCAATGCTCCCGCCGCGTTCATAGACCTCATGAACCGCGTGTGTAGACCGATGTTAGACCGGTCTGTGATAGTGTTTATCGATGATATTTTGGTTTACTCCAAGACACGAGAGCAGCATGAAGGGCATCTGCGAGAGGTTCTGTAGACTTTGAGGAGGGAGAGCTTGTATGCTAAGTTCTCCAAGTGTGAGTTCTGGTTGCGCGAGGTGCAGTTTCTTGGGCACCTTGTCAACCAGAATGGGATTTCGGTAGATCCGGCCAAGGTGGAGGCCGTGATGAGATGGGAGGTTCCGAGGTCTCCATCTGAGATTCATAGTTTCCTAGGATTAGCCGGCTACTATCGGAGATTCATCCAGGATTTCTCCAAGATAGTCGTGCCCCTGACCAGGCTGACGAGGAAAGCCATGGTCTTTCGCTGGGGGCCTGAGCAGCAGACTGCATTCGAGACATTGAGGCAGAGATTGTGCGAGGCGCCAATCTTATCCCTGCCAGAGGGCATGTAGGATCTTTTTGTATACTGCGATGCGTCCATCTCGGGTTTGGGCGCATTATTGATGCAGAGAGGGCATGTCATTGCTTACGCTTTGAGGCAGCTGAAGCCTCACGAGTCGAACTACCCGATGCATGATTTAGAGCTAGGGGCTGTTATGTTTGCCCTCAAGATTTGGCGTCATTACCTCTATGGGGTTCGTTGTATGATTTACACGAACCACAAGAGCCTGAGGTATCTCATGGACCATCCAAATCTGAATATGAGGCAGTGTCAGTGGTTGGACGTGGTGAAGGATTACGATTGTGAGATCCGTTACCACCCGAAGAAGGCCAATGTGGTCGCCGACACGCTTAGCCACAAGGGAGCGCCGATCAGGGATATCTGTCAGAGGATGATAGTGGTGACTCCGCTGTTGGAGCATATTCGGGAGGCACAGCAGGAGGCCATGAAGGAGGAACATTGGAAGAGTGAGCGGATTGTGGGGTAGGTTTCCTCCTTCGACTATCATATCCGAGGGTTATTGACTCTTCACCATAGGGTGTGGGTCCCTTATCATGGAGGCGTGCGCCAGATCCTCATGGAGGAGGCACACAAATCCAGATTTTCTATCCATCCCGGAGAGACAAAGATGTATAAAGATCTTCGTCCTGATTATTGGTGGCCCTGCATGAAGCGGGATGTTTCATGGTACGTGGAGCGGTGCTTGACCCGCAGGAAGGTCAAGGCTGAGCACCAGAGGCCACACGGAAAGATGCAACCGTTGGATATTCCACTATGGAAATGGGAGGACATTATGATGGATTTCATCACAAAGCTTCCCAGGACCGCGCGAGGGGTGGATTTGATTTGGGTCATCGTCGATCGATTGACCAAGAGCGCTCATTTTATTCCAATCCAGGAAAGCATCTCTGCCGAGAAGCTGGCCGACATCTATATCAGGGAGGTGGTGGCACAGCACGGGGTGCCAGTGTCGGTGATTTCAGACAGAGATGTGCGGTTCACTTCCAAGTTTTGGAAGAAGTTTCACAACGAGCTGGGTACTCGTCTGCATTTTAGCACCGCCTTTCACCCTCAGACGGATGGTCAGAGCGAGTGGTTGCACACATCACACACCTTGTTCTTTCTTAACACTTTCAACTTAGCTTTTAGAAAACCATTTTCTTTGTAAACACCTTTTAATTCCTCGTTTTAAGTCTAGACACCCTCGAGGGTGTGTCCGAATCCCTCAAACCAAGGCTCTGATACTAACTTGTAACATCCTATTTTTCGAGTCCAAAAAATTTGATTTTTATATAACGACTTAGAAAACATTCATAAGAAAATATCATGAAGTCATATCATTTCATAAAAACCATAATCTCATGTCTGAAAATCATATTGTAAAAGTAGTAACAATGTCAGAGTACAATCCCAAGAAATCTCATAATGCAGAATCCAGTGTGTGTATGATGTGCAGCTACCGCGCCGGCTCCTTCCCCTTCGCTGAAGAGGTACATGAAACAAATCTGAAAACTGTATGCACGAAGCTTAGTGAGTTCCCCTAATCGTACCACATACCATACAATCATATAACATACATACTGCCGGGCAATTCTGGGGTGCCCGACCTACCCGATACGACCATTCTGGGGTGCCGACCTACCCGGTACAGCCATTCTGGGGTGCCGACCTACCCGTGTTGTAGCACCTGGTTCATGGTATGCATTTTATTTAAGTATTTGTGCATTTTTGGCCTTGGACTCGGCGACCTACCCGATGAGACGCGGGATTTAAGTGATGGACTCGTTGAGTCGGGTCCCGGACTCGACGAGTAGGCTCTGTATGGACAAAACAATAATCTGATGGTTTGCACCCTATTTAAACAACCTTATGTAGCCTCCATCGCCCCTTTATTCTTCCAGAAACCCCTCATAGCAAACCCTAGCTGTTTTTGAGAAGAACTAAGGCATTTTTGGTGGATCTTGCTAGTTGTGATCATAAGGAGGAAGAGAAAGGCTTGAGGAAACAAGTAAGGACCAAGGGAACCCGAGTTTGTGCATCTTCTACAGCTCATTGAAGGTAAAAAGTTGTAACCTTGCTCATTCATTTGTTAGATCCCTCTTTGGGAAGATTTAGGGCTTTTATAAGCCAGTTTTGGTGGCCAACCATGTTTGCAAACATGGTTGGGGGTTTAAGCTTCTGAATCACAACATTAAAGGAGTCACTAGGCTGATTTGGGTTGCTTTTGCACCCATGAAAGGTCCCATGTACCATAGGAGCTTGTTTTATGTCTTTTTGAGCTCAAAGTCCCATGCAAGCACGTAAAGTTTATAACTTTACGTGCTAGATCGATTGTAGAAGCTTGGATCTATCTTTTGATCAAAGGTTGTACATCAAAAATCGAGGATTTAGAGTGTGGACGTGACCGACTCGGCGAGTCCGTTCTTGGACTCGACGAGTTCGAGGCTTTGAGCCCCATATCTGTTGAGGGTCAAAGGAACCCAATTGAGTGTTAGAAGGGTTGTAATTAGACAGAAAGAGTTACCCAATGTATTGGACGTGATTTTAGACCAAGAGTTCGTGGGACTCGACGAGTGTTAGAACAGACTCGGAGAGTCCTAAGCAATCTGCTTAAGGATGAAGATGAACTCGACAAGTTGTTCATCAACTCAGCGATTCGAGGACAGAACTTGTTCATCAGATGAAGGTGAACTCAACGAGTTTTTCATCAACTCGACGAGTCGAATGAGTTTCATGCGATGTTCATGTGAGGGAGGAACTCGTCGAGTTTACGGCCCAACTCGACGAGTCGGATCATGGATGAGGACGAGTAAAGGGAAGGGACTCGACGAGTTAACGACCCAACTCGGCGAGTCAGGTCAACTGGAAGTTGATTTTGTCTTGGACTTGGTTGGGGGTGAAATGGTCATTTCACCCTAAGAATAGATATCAGTTTCTAACTGAGTGTTTTGTGGGGATTGTAGCCGAAGGATTTTCGGAGCAACAGCGGACGGAGGCTTCCCGCACAGATTATCAGCAACTACTTGTACGATGTGAGTTACCTTCCAGTAGGGGTGGGTCTAAGGCCACAATGTCGGCCCACCAAAAAGGAGTATTTAGAAGATGATTGTCTTTGTGATAATTATCTTAGTCTGGTTACGTGTTTTGGTTATGAGTTATATCTGTATGATATGTTACGTGTATGATAGGGATAGTTTCCCTAATGGTGGTCCTTTGGACCCAAGGGTAGGTCAGTACCCGGATATGCCTGACTGTATGCTTATATGTTGCTATTGTATGCTAGTGGTAGGGGGTGGAGTAGTCCCCAGTTACCGGTTGAAAGATACCGATGAGGATTACCGGTTGAAAGCTACCGATGACGATTACCGGTTGAAAGATACCGACGATGGTTACCGGTTGAAAGATACCGATGAGGATTACCGGTTGAAAGATACTGATGATGATTACCGGCCGAAAGATGCCGATGATGATTACCGATTGAAAGATACCGACGATGAGGATTACCGGTTGAAAGATACCGATGATATTGTATGGTATGTGGTATGATGGGGGAACTCACTAAGCTTTGTGCTTACGGTTTCAGTTTTGGTTTCAGGTACCTCTTCGGCTAAGGGGAAGGAGCCGGCGGTGTAGCATCGCATCACACACACATTATATCCACATGGAGTTTTCTGGGATTGTACTCTGACATGTTGTTATTTATGAATTGGGTTTTTCAGTCACGATACATTGTTTCATGAGATGACGTGTTTTCATAGTATTTTCTAATGGATGTTTTTATGAGCTATTTAAATAAAATGAAATTTTTGGGCGTAAATTTTGGGATGTTACACGTGCCAAGCCCTTCTGGGGTGCTGACCTACCCGTGTCAAGCCATTCTGGGGTGCTGACCTACCCGTCATTCCTAACAGCCGACCCTCGGGGACTATTCCACCCCTACTGCTACAATCACATATATCATAACATATACATACTATCATACATATCTGGGGTGTCCGAACTACCCTTCGGTCCTAACAACCGAACATGAGGACTATTCCCCTCCTACTACCACTACCACTATCACATATAACATATCATGCCAATATATAAACATATCATCACATACTGTCAGACATATTTGGGGTGCCTGACCTACCCTTCGGTCCTAACAACCGAACTCTACTACTATCACATATAACATGTCATGCCAGCATACAACATATCAGGTAGTAGCAAACCTAGATGATATCACAAAGACGATCACCTAACATACAACTCCTACTGGTGGGCCGGCATTGTGGCCGTAGACCCACCGCTACTGGAAGGTAACTCACCTTGGACGAAGCTGCTGATAATCTACGCAGGGGAAAATCTCTGTCTGTTGCTGCTCCGGAAATCCTCCGGCTATAATCCCTACAAAACACTTAGTCAGAGTCTGATATCTATTCTCAGGTTAAAATGACCATTTTACCCCTGACCAAGTCCAAGACAAAATCAAAGTCAACTTCCAGTTGACCCGACTCGCCGAGTTGGGCCGCCAACTCGTCGAGTCCCTATCCTTTCATCTGTCCTTCTTCACGTCTCTACTCGTCGATTTTGGAAATGACTCGACGATTTGTCCTTCTAGAACAACCCAGAATGAACCTTCATCCGACTTGCCGAGTTGTATGAACAACTCGTCGAGTTCATCCTCAAGAGTTGGGAGATTGCCTTGGACTCGCCGAGTCTATTCATGTACTCGCCGAGTCCTATGAAATCCAGGACTATGGCTTATCCCAATACATAGGGGTCACTCCTCCGGACCCTCTAAAACCTTTCCAGCAATCCACTGGGTCTCCTTGACCCATAACAGAAAAGGGGAGTCTAGCATCAGATTCGCCGAGTCCCAGGAACGACTCGCCGAGTCGATACAGTCCAAGTCTTATTTTTTCAATTTCTGGTGTACAACTCTTGTCCAAATGATACTTGGGGAGTCTAGCATCAGATTCATAGTACTAATGTATTTTCATAAAAGAGTTCCTTTACATTAAAAACATTTTGGATAAATATAATAGGTATAGTTTATGTGTCATTTACATTTAAATCTTATTTACCAAAGGTTTTTAGTTCAGTTCACGTAAATCTGTTAATGAATAAATTTGTGAGACATTCCCTTCGTGTTACCTTCATGGTAACAAAGTCAAAAGTCCTGTAAATTGTAACCAGAGTCTCTTGTAGAGAGAGCGTGATAGTTGTGTATATATCTATATTGGGTCTGACAAGCCCGCACCAGAGCTGCTTGCAACAGCTAGACCGGCAGGTCTGAGGTGACAAGTGTCATTTAACGTGCGACGCATGAAGAACGTCGTATTACAAGGCCGTCTGAGTCTTAGCATGGTTATAATAACTCACATGTGGTATTAACAAATCATAAGATTTACGGGTTCTACTTTTAAATTAGTGAGTTATGTCGATTTAACTCACATGAATTACTTTAAGTATGGAAAAATACTTGTACACTTTCATATCAAAAAGGGTTTCATGCCGATTTAAAATCACTTTTATATCTTTAAGTATGAAAAAACACTTGTTTATTTTCGGTCCTGGGATTTAGGACTACCTAACTCTTATAAGGAAAATATTGGATTTTCTTTGGAAACATATTTCTGTTAAAACTACATTCATCTAGAATTGTTAGGCTTCGGCTATAATTGCTAAGTGTATATGTTAGAGTTATATAAGAATCTATTCATAATCGAATTAGAATTGGCGGGCCCGCGTTTCTTCCTTTTCCTTGTTTGGTTGTGGACCTAGGGCAGACCCATTATATTCGACAGTTTATTTAATTTAAATTTTATATAACTTATATACACTGGCTGATTATAGAAGGAATCTACGGGTCTTTCTAGGGTTCATTATCGCATAACATAGAAGCATTCATTTCACACTTAATAAAGAAAATATTGGTTTTCTGGAAACATATTTTGTCGCTTTTACAAAGAAAACGGTTTCTTTCTCAAACAAAACTCTTATGAACTCACCAACTTAATTGTTGACACTTTTTCAAAACTACTTGTATTCTCAGGAAATCAGTGAAACAGGAAAACCAACAGGATTTTGAGGATGGGACGTTAAGTCGTCAAACAGTTCATTTTGTCATCATGATGTAATTGATTTTGAATCATGTAAACTTACTATGATGTAACTTTTCAATTATATTTATGATGGATGTATTTACTTTGAGCACCATTATACTAGTTGTTGTGATACTATACATGAAGTCCTCCACCCCCGGACGTTTCTGCCATCCTTGGTTTAGGGGTGTGACAGATTGGTATCAGAGCATTGATTATAGTGAACTAAGTATATCGAACCACATAAGATATACAAACTATAAATACATTGAGACTAAGGTCTCTGATTAAACATTTCCAAACAACTATACTTTTAGAAATAAATAGTTTCTTGTTAAAAGTATACATGCATACATACTAAGGTTAGCATGATACTAGAACAAAACAAAAGTAGTGATTGTTGAATGGCACAAGTAGGCTTGGGGATGTATTGTCAGGTTTGGGAATGACATAGCATGATCAACTATGTCTGACCCATAAGTGATTAGTATATGCCCATGAATGGTTGTGGTGTTGCAACAAGTCTAAAAACTTACCAAGAAACATTGAAAAGCATAATTCAAACATTAAAATACTATAAGAGTATTTTGTGATACTATAGCTAACTTATGTGAAAACTAAAGACCCCTATTACTAGGTCTATAATGACTAAGTGCATGCGCTAAGGTTATACATAATTGAAGATATTATAGACTCAGAATCTATGACTATTTCTCTACTTCCTGTTCCTTGTTTGGTTGTGGACTTAGAGTAGAGTCATTTATTCGAAGGTCTATTCTGTCTCAGATTATGTATAACTGGTATGCACTATGTGATTATAGACGTGACTGATAAGGATCACCCCTATAAGTAATTATAGGATTAGACGTCTATTAATTATCTCTTCTACCCCTATTCTCGCACAAACAACATGGCGGGAGCTAAACTACCAGGAGACCCTATTCTTCTTAACCAGGAAAATGGTGGTTGGAAACGGAGAGAACTTTGAAGAGGATACTGAAGAAATAATAAAGGAAGACCCCGACGAGACTTCCATGGTCTGACGCCTTAATGAGCTGTAGATTTACAGAGACGGAGTTAGGAACTAGGTCAACACCCTCCCTATGGCATGGATGGGGTTTTTACAACCTTAACGGGGGAAGAGTAGCATACAGGATTCTCCTTGTCATAGCATGCCACCTCACTCATAAGAGAGTACCAACGCGAGCATCGGTCAGCCAAATCGTCGAGCTTGGAGCTACCACCAAGATCATTGCAATTCGACTTGGTCGCTTGGATGGAGGCCATGAACAGATCAGAAACCGCATCAAAACCTTCAGAAGGAAGTGATTGCAACTTGAGCCGAGATTGGAGAGTACCCGGAACGTCAAACAGCATTAGAGAAAGAGCATGATCACAACAGAACATCAAATGACAGAAGCCAGGGCAGGAGTTAGGTCGATGCAGATTTTCATGCCTTCATTCTATGGCCCACAAAACCCCACCCACCATGAGTAGTGTGTACACTATTGACATACCATTACAGACTCAAACTCTTGGCGTGCGTTTGAATGCTTCCCCGTCATATACATAAGTTCAATTTTTCAAATTCAAAGACTATACCGTTCAAGGGGTCGCGTCACTGCCAATTTTTTTTCACACCATAATGTAACGTGGACCTTCTATAAGGTCAAACTTTCCAGAACTTTACGTACTAGACTATGTAAATGGAATTAGCATACATTTTATTTCATTGGGATTTTACCAAATATGTTATAACCTAGTATTACAGACGATTCGCTTATGGTGCCTCTAAGATTGCTTAATGTATACCCCCAGTTTAGGTGTAATTAAGAGACGATCGACTTAGAAATGTTGAGTCCGCACTGGGTCCTGTTCCTTGTTTGGTTGTGGGCCTAGGACAGACTCATTAAGTTCAACGGCCTATTGGAACTTAATTATACACAACTGGTATATGCCAAGTGATCTTGGGAGTGGATCAGGCATGGAACAAGATTACAAGATTTCATTCGAGACATTACTACCAAAATTATAAGTTTATTTACGTAGAACTGAACAACAGGGAAATTCTATACTTAAAAACTAATAACCTAGTTTTACGACGCCCGACTAATTACCATTACTAAAATACTTATATCCAGTTCGTCTTTGAAATTCTATAACATAAAGATGCCGCCTCGTAGGTCGGCTAGACGCACTGGCGGAATGCAAACAAATCCGCCACCGCCACCTCCCCAATATGATCCTGTCATGTTCCAAGCTGCGGTCACAGCTGCGGTGGCAGCTGCTATGTCCCAAATCAGTACTGATGGTACCAGAAGGACATGGAGTGGTATTAATAACTCCACTTAAGGAGAAAGCCAAGGGCGCTCGAGAGAGTGTTCCTTTAAGGACTTCACCAATGGCAAACCCGATTCTTTCAATGGAAGCGGGGGAGTCATCACACTAATGCAATGGTTCGAGAAGACTGAATCAGTCTTTGAAATTTGTGCATGCCCCGAAGCAAGCAAGGTCAAATTTGCAGCTTGCACTTTCTCATGCCGAGCTCTTACTTGGTGGAACAGCCACGTTAAGTCACTGACGCTTGCAGTGGCTAACTCGTTAAGTTGGGAAGACTTAAAGACGATGATGCTGAAAGAGTACTGCCCAAAGGGGCGAAATGCAAAAAATAAAGCAAGAACTATGGAATCTCAAAATGACAGGCTCTGACCTTGCAACTTACATCGACCTATTATGTGATCTAGCACTCCTTTGTCCCGTGATGGTCACTCCTTAGGAAAAGAAGGTGGAACGATACCTCTGGGGATTGTCTCCCCAAATTCAAAACAGTGTGTTGGCCTCAAGATCAACTACCTTTGACAGTGCCAAGGAGTTAGCACAACAACTCATCGACCATAGGGCCAGCAATGACACTGTAACAACCACCCCTGAGCAAGATGGAGGGAGAAGCAACAAAAGGAAGTTCTGGAACAACAAGAAGGACCAACCAGCCCAGGACTCCACCAAGAAGCAATAGACCATTGCTGTTCATGCTGCCACAACTCCTGCCACTCCATCACCCATAAATCGATACGCTGGAACCCTTCCGAAATTCCCTCATACTGGGGTTTGCCAGGAGATGCATTGTAAGAATTACAACAGGAAGGGGCACATTATCCGTTTCTATAGAGCACCGGCACAACCCATCAACCAGGTCCCCGACATTGGATCCAACCCAACTTGTTACGAGTGCGGTGAAGCAGGACATTTAAGAGAGACTGTCCAAAGACAATGAATGCTGGTGACGGTGGAAGGGTGCTTATGATCACTACAGGAGAAACTCCCCCGGAACCACCCATGAATAGCGGTACGTGCTTCTAACCGCTACATGTAGGTTTTAAATCCTTACTAAGACTAGTGTCAACATAGGGTTTATCGACCATAGATCTAGAGAACATGACAAATCCAAGTAAGTCTTATCATGTATATAATAACACAGGGTTTTTATAGCGACTCTATGATGGCTAGTGTAAACATCATGGTCATATATCATTAAGATTCTAAGGACTTAGAATGTATAATTCCGCCTTATTTCCTATTCCTTGTTTGGTTGTGGGCTTAAGGCGGAGTCACTCATTCGACTGCCCTTGCAACCTTAATGATATACAACTAGTTTACACCAAGCGATTATAAAAGGACTGGTAGGGCTCATACAACCAACTTTGTCATTAATTGTCAAAGCCCTTTTAGTACTATTACTCACTAACTACAACCTGAAATGTTCATAGTGGTAATAACGAGAATAAAACGGAGAGTATAAAGGCATGCGTAGAATACACTATCATTCCAAAACAATAACTCCTTTAAATCGACTTAGCTCCAGTTACAATAAGAAATTCCAAGGTCGTCATTTAACATCAGGCGTAGAATACACTATCATTCCAAAACAATACCAATTTCTTGTACTCCGAAAAATACCCCATCCTTCCCCAACTCTCGAAGTCCCGGTCAAAGTGCTAATTTCGGGACGAAATTCCCTCTAATGGGGGGATGACGTGACAACCATCAATTTCCAGTCAAGTCAAAGTCAACTAAAGTCAACAAGTCAAACTGGTCGACTCAATTAACCCTTGTGTACTAGGGCTTACGTTAGGTAAGTACTATACAACTCGTTATTCTAATGTGAAATCATCAATTTAAAAGTTCGTATATTTAGATTTCCTTAACCTAAAACTGTGGTAAGTAATGAACCAAAATGATAAAACTATGTTGCATACTCATCGGGAGTGTGTAAGATCCTTAAACATGGCTTAACGGGGTTTACGAACCTTGCGTTGCGAAGCCAAACACTCAAAAAGGCCACAAAAGAAGCCTCTCCCGATCTCTTTCACTCTATCTCTCTCTATTTTAAATCTCTCCCAAATCTCTCTAAGTATGTGAAATCTCTCCCAAATCTCTCTAAGTATGAGAAATCTCTTCAAGAATGTGAAATCTCTCCCCAATCTCTCTAATTATGAGAAATCTCTCCAAGAATGTGAAATCTCTCCCAAATCTCTCTAAGTATGAGAAATCTCTCCTAGTATGTGAAATCTCTCCCAAATCTCTCTAAGTATGAGGAATCTCTCCAAGCATGTGAAATCTCTCCCAAATCTCTCTCAAAAGTTCCTTTAACTTTTTATAGTCTTTCGGGCCATCCCGACCCTTAACCGGGTCAAAAACCGCTTGAAACGGGGTAAAAACGGGTAAAATAACCCTTAGGAGCCGAAACCCTCTCTTAAGAAGCGAACCTTCCTAAGAACCGAAGGTCCCTATAGGGACCGAACTGCTGAAGGACCGAAGCTTGCTATAGGGACCGAACCTTCCGAACCGAAACCCTTAGGACCGAACCGAAGCCTGATGACACGAACCCGGAGTTCGCTTTCGCTTCCTACCTTCGCCTTCGGGCTATTTCGCTCCAACTCATATTCGGCCCAGCAGCAGTAAGGACCGAACCTCGGCCCGGTACCAAGAAGTCTCGCAGGAAGCCCTTTTTCACCCGGTTTTCGATCACGAGTTCATTTTAAGCACGTTTTACATAACTTTAACGCGAGATTTTCACCCAAAACTTTATTTTAACATATAAGACTCCATATTTATTAATTAATCACGTTTTTGGGGATAAATCTTATCCAAGAAGAGTGGGTAAAGTACTAGAGGTGGAGTGTTGACTTTTCTTTAGTTTATGACACAAGCAACCACCCACACCCACTCCATGACCAGCCCACACCCCTCCCCACCATACCTAGTCACTTCCTTGTACTTTTCCATCAATCTCCAGCCATTCCCACGTCCTAAGAGCTGGAAAACTCACCCCCTCTCCTCATTCTCACTCATTTCTCTCATATCCACCAAAAGATCAAACACTTGTCTCTCTCAATTTCGAGATTTCCAAGACATTTTTCAAGTTTCCTTCTACATTTGGTAAGTATCATCACCCTTCTTATGATTATTGCACTTCCTTCTACTCCAATCATGGTTTTCTTACACAAACTCCATCATATTTGTGTTAGATTCTCGAAATCTTCAAGCATCATCTAAGTGTTCTTGAGTTGAACACTTCTTTACTTCATCATCCATCTACTGAAATCACTCAAGGTGAGTTCATACCCCTATCTTTTCATGTTTTTCTAAATTTTTAAGGGGGGGGGGGGTATACAAGTTAAAACACCAAGAACACAACTAAACTCAAACAACAACTTTGATCAGAAAAGTTGAGTCTTATTCACGGACTGTTTTGGCTATCTTAAACTTAATATCTTTCCAAACTGTTTAATATGCAAATAGTTCAGGTTCATACCTTTAAAATGACTACTTGCACATCTCAATAGGATTTTTCTACAATTTATGGTGATTTTTACAAAACCGCCTATCATTTTAGAAACGAATTCGGACCAGTCTGTGAATATGAACATTTTAACACAAGTTAAAGACTTCCAAAAATCGTAATAAAAATTATGAATAAACTAGACACGTTTTATGAACTCTCAGAATTTACGGATTCAGTTTTCGACTTCGTATGATTCTACTATGAGTTTTCTAAAACTGTGCAGAAAGGTTAAAAACTAGTTAACACCTTATAACTTTCATAACACTTTGTATTATGTTGAGCAAAGTGTATAACAATAAGTTCTAAATATTGAAGGTGTTTTCTTGTTAGTTTATCATCATAAACTGAAATTTAGTCATTCATGATAAGATTCTTCATTCATTTAGAACACATATAATAAGACATAATAAGCATAGTTTATGGATTCATAGTACTAATGTATTTTCATAAAAGAGTTCCTTTACATTACAAACATTTTGGATAAATATAATTGGTATAGTTTATGTATCATTTACATTTAAATCTTATTTACCAAAGGTTTTTAGTTCAGTTCACGTAAATCTGTTAATGAATAAATTTGTGAGACATTCCCTTCGTGTTACCTTCATGGTAACAAAGTCAAAAGTCCTGTAAATTGTAACCAGAGTCTCTTGTAGAGAGAGCGTGATAGTTGTGTATATATCTATATTGGATCTGACAAGCCCACACCAGAGCTGTTTGCAACAGCTAGACCGGTAGGTCTGAGGTGACAAGTGTCATTTAACGTGCGACACATGAAGAACGTCGTACTACGAGGCCGTCTGAGTCTTAGCATGGTTATAATAACTCACACGTGGTATTAACAAATCATAAGATTTACGGGTTCCACTTTTAAATTAGTGAGTTATGTCGATTTAACTCACATGAATTACTTTAAGTATGGAAAAATACTTGTACACTTTCTTATCAAAAAGGGTTTCATGCCGATTTAAAATCACTTTTATATCTTTAAGTATTAAAAAAAATACTTGTTTATTTTCGGTCCTGGGATTTAGGACTACCTAACTCTTATAAGGAAAATATTGGATTTTCTTTGGAAACATATTTCTGTTAAAACTACATTCATCTAGAATTGTTAGGCTTCGGCTATAATTGCTAAGTGTATATGTTAGAGTTATAAGAATCTATTCATAATCGACTTAGAATTGACGGGCCCACCTTTCTTCCTATTCCTTGTTTGGTTGTGGACCTAGGGCAGACCCATTATATTTGACGGTTTATTTAATTTAAATTTTATATAACTTATATACACTGGCTGATTATAGAAGGAATCTACGGGTCTTTCTAGGGTTCATTATCGCATAACATAGAAGCATTCATTTCACACTTAACAAAGAAAATATTGGTTTTCTGGAAACATACTTTGTCGCTTTTACAAAGAAAACAGTTTCTTTCTCAAACAAAACTCTTATGAACTCACCAACTTAATTGTTGACACTTTTTCAAAACTACTTGTATTCTCAGGAAATCAGTGAAACAGGAAAACGAACAGCGTTTTGAGGATGGGACGTTAAATCGTCAAACAGTTCATTTTGTCATCATGATGTAATTGATTTTGAAACATGTAAACTTACTTTGATATAACTTTTTCAATTATATTTATGATGAATGTATTTACTTTGAGCATTATTATACTCGTTGTTGTGATAATATACATGAAGTCCTCCACCCCCGGACGTTTCCACCATCCTTGGTTTGGGGGTGTGACACTACTTGCTATGTTTATCCCAAATCCGTTTTTGGTATATCTTGCATGATAAATATAATTGATTGTTTATGTGCTTAATTAATTAATTGGATATTACTGGAACTCAATAATTAAATATTTGGTTTATCTTAAATTTAAATTTGAATTTTATTGTAAAACCTTGTATTTTGAAAAGTTGAAAATACACTGTTATGGATCTTATTATTAATTTAATTAAGTGATTAATTAAAATATAATTAATAAATCCATAACAAGGTTTAAATTCAATTAAATTAAAAGTTTAATTTATTAAAAGATTAAACCCTTGCTATCTTTAAAATGTTTTAAAATGCACCTTATAGTATGTATATAAAACTAGAAGTTTAATATATATATATATATATATATATATATATATATATATATATATATATAAGAAAAGGTCAGTCGAACCGCTAGTATGGCTCATTCACGAAGTCGAACTATTAGAGGAGTTTAAGGAAGCGACCTATAAAATAACCACCATTGGGTATCTATTCTTACCCACCGCTCTCTTGTTTGGTGGAGGGTCGTTAGCCGAACGGGTTTGATAGGACAAAATTCATCTCATTAATAAGTATAATGCGATATAAAGTACCTAATTTTTTTTTGAAAATCCCACTCTTAGTTACTTTAGGAAAAATATGAATTTGATGCTAATCCATGAAATTGCACATTGCACTTTATATAAGTCGTTAGTGGAGTGTGTGTGGTTAACCGACACACTAATATGGACTAATAAAGGGTGGCAATGGGTGTCTCGTAAATTATTATTGTTTAATGGAGCATATGTGGCTAACCGGCACATTGATTAGATGATAAATGAAATCGAGAGTACCAAGCTAATTTGCATGGCTATTCACATCTCGTTTGTGATCCTTAGCATCCCAGTCACAAAGTGAGAGCAAAATCGAGATTAAACATGCCATTGAATAGTTCAATGAATCTCAAAGGCCTAGGAGTTTTATGAGATTGAAATTGGTAAAGTCCTTACTTACCTAAAATAAATTCGAATTTGATTACGGCATCCCTCTTCAAAGTTCGAATCGAAAATATGGATCCTATCCTTAATTTAAATTTTGGGTTAATAATGAAGGGCTAAAATCAACTAACTTGAATTCTGTTTTCTCCTATTATAGATGTCAAGTTCAGACAACTATGGTCTTCCACGTTCTTCTGGAAATGGTTTTTCCTTATCTGAAGATGATCTTCCACATGTTGATAAAGGTGAAAGAATGTTCCCTTCTTCAAGCAATGGTGGAACTCGAGATCATGATTCTCCAAATCTCCCTCCACCTCCTTTAGTGACTCTCCCCAAGTCATGTTTCCTTCAAGATGAAAAATATGAAGTTACTCAAGCCCTGTTGGCATGTAAACATCAAGATGGAAAGTCTGTGTGTGCGCATGTTCTGAAAATGAAGTCGCACATTGACATATTGGGGATGTTGGGTTTCGTTTTCCAAAGGGATCTAGCCATTGACTTGGTTCTACTTTCGCTTCTTGAATCATATAGTCAGTTCATCAAAGACTACTATATGAGGGACCACGACGTGACCCTAACTGATCTAACATATATGTTGATTGCTGCTGAAGCAAAAATGCTTAAGAGCACAAGACAAGTAAAAATATTTGAAGGATCTGTCTCCAAAATTTCCATGGACATTGACAATGGAAACATTGGTAGTCTAGAAGAGGTTTCTCTTCCCAATGGAAAGTGATCGGCCAAGGTCAAACCGTTTGGCCATATGGTAAAGAGAAAGGCTAGTTCTGAGATAGTCCCATGCACTATTCCTGAAAGGTCCATATGTTTAATTGCCGGTTAAAGGGGCATTGGATGCGAAGCTGCCAAGTCTGTCTGAAAGATCTTAAAGATAGTAAAGTCAAGTCATGTGACTCTACTTCAGGTACATCCACTATCTAACTCCATTAAGTTCCTATTTGTAGATTCTTAATACATGATGTGATGATCACATTTTGATGTTTTGCAGGATCTAAGAGAATGAAGGAAGCTTAAGAATAATGAGCTGAATCTAATCATGAGAGATAGATTTCGATCGCATGGTTCGAAGATCAGATCTTGAAAGATACTACTTAGGAATTATGATAATTTATCAGATTGATTAGGAGATGTTTAGAAACATAGTTTTCATTTTATGCATTGTAAGGACAAGTTCCAAATTTTTGTTTATTATCTATAAAAGTGAAATTTTGGTAAATTACCTATATTGCAATGGCATTTATGAAAGTGTTGGTTACATTTCTATTATTAGCAATGTTAATTGTGGATTTGATTCTTAATTATATCGCTTGTGGTAATGTCATAATTAACCAAGTGATAAAGAATTATCATCTCCCAAGTTTCAGTTGGATAGAAATTTGGAATCATGCAATTCAAATTGTGTGAGGTATGAGAATCTTGATCATTGGAAGATTATGATTAATTCGTTGATCACATGTTTATGTGAGTCAAGTGAAGGACTAAAGGATCTAGTACACAATGATGTGGACTATTCAGATCCACCACAAAGGATGATAACTTTGTTCGTCATGATTTACTAATGCTTTCAGTAAATATGGTTATGTTTATAAGATTAATCATAATTGTGATACTTTGAAAAGTTTGAAAGAGTGGCAGAACGAATAAGAAGAATCTATTAGGCAGAAAGATAAAAGTTTCTCTAATCTTAAAGGAGAGGGGATTACTTTAGTATCATGTTTTATGATCATCTTAATGATTATGGAACCATGTCACAATTGATACTTGAAGAACATCTTAATGCAATTGTTTAACTAAGAAGAGGAATCAAATATTGTTGAAATGGTTCAATCATGAGATGAGTCATACTTCATATCCAATCAAGTTTTAGAGTCATACTCTAGTAACTACAAATCGTATCTTGAAGCTTATTTCACACTAAGTAGGGTTATAACACCTCATAAAATGTGGAGTAATAATGTTTTCTTACTCTAGCACAATTGGAATTGGTAGTTATGATGTTTTTTTAAAAAACAAAGGATGAACTAAGACCAATTCAATAAAAAAATTTCTTGACAATAATCCACACTAACTTTTGAACATGTGTTTTCGCTCGTCAAGGAATGCTCCTTGAGAGAGAAACTTATATGTCAAGAAGTCAGTGGGAATCTTATTGATCTTGAAAGGTTTCAAGAGTTAATCAAGAATAAACATTTTAGTTATCACTAACACACGGCCTGAGGTTGATAACCTATCGTGTTTGGTTGAAGCATTATTGTTTCTGTGCACCTTCCAGTTGAGTTGGAAAAGCTCATGAGTTCTATGGTTTTCATGCGATTGCAAAAGGCAGAGCACGTTGGTCAGTAAAAGTAAATTGACTAATATGAGTGAGCTGTTTAACAACGTGGAAGCTCTGGTAGGCCCTTGTGCTACCAGAAGGCGAAAACTTAAAAAATAAACAAAGTTCAGTCCATGAAAGGAAAACTAAATTTGATTTTGGTTTTTTTCCTCAACCTTATCTTATGATTGTAGGTTGGTAATGATAGATTCACATGGATGTAAACACATACTCCATAAAATCTAGGTGGAAAAAGGTTTCGCTCTTATTCATAAAAATGATTATGAGGAAACACTTTTGCTAGTAGATTTTAAAGATTTGTTAAATGTCATTATGGTTAGTGGTTGTGATAATTGCATTCTCAAATTCACAATATGATTACAGAATCCCTTTTCATAGTTCAAATTGTGAGAAATGGCAAGGAACTGTTTGAACGTTTAGGACTTATAACTATAGGTTCTGAAAAGGTTTAAACACACACATATGATATCTAATGAAGGTGTATGGGCTTGAGAAGTCTAGATGAAGACTTATTGAAGCACCATAAATCCGAACTTTAGTAAGAAAGTCAAGAGTGTTGATTTCTAGAAGTCCAGTTGATTTCTGGATACATGTCAAAGCTAGCAGGAGCATAATTGTTATGCTAGTGTGAGCATAATTGTTATGTTAAGTATTACAGGTTGGCAATACAGGTTGTAAGAAACAAATATTTTATTTTGCAAGTTGCAATGTTTGGGAATTGTTTCGCTATAATAAGATTTGGGGGAGAAAGCACTCATACTTCATTTCAAATCTAAAAGTTTAGATTGAAAGTTTTAATAGAACTTAGTCTTGGACATATATGAATATCATGTTGAAATGATTCAACATACGAAATTCAATATATGGAAATATTATAGCAAGAGACTGATCAGGTATCATGTATTTATGTAAGACATTATGAATCGAGTCCCATATGCTTCAGATATAGGATCAATTACATATGCTATATTCTTCACTTGTTCTGATTTTTCCAAATGCTTAGGGCATTGAGAGGGAAAAGGACTAGAACAGGATGTGAATAAAGTTGTTGAACAACTGTCAAGAACATTCTGAGGTTTTACCAAAGGATCGGTTCCTTGTGCACAGTTGGAAGTATGGTTTGATTTGGAATAACCATATTGACATGTTTTAGATTGGGATGATTCTTGATCAAAATTGATGGTCATATGGGAATATGGAAATGTTTCCATAGGGGGAGTTGATCTGTATGTGAGTTATGAACTTTAATGCAAGGAATGTGTTCAAGGTGTATACCTTGAATATGAGACTTTGTTACCATGGAATTTTTTTAAGTAACAAAGTTCCAATGGAACATTTTGTAATATCGTTGGCTAAGTCTCCGTGACTTTGACGCTTCGACATCACAGAAGGAAATTGCATGTAAAGTTGAAATTCTAACACTTTTAGTAGTGACTAGAATTTGGAATGGTGAAATGAGCATCATTGGTATAATGTCCAATAGATATGTTCACAAAGGAAGGACCATAGAGAGACATAGTATGCATGTTTATAACATGGCATGACTAATGTCTAATTCAAGTGTTTAGTTGATTAATCAAAACAATATACAATAAATAAAGTCTAATTAATATGGTAATTAAATAATAAGAGTTTTATTTATATTCAATTGTTTTGAGACCATAGTTAATTAGGTTGTCATTGTGTTTCACTGCGCATGTTTTACTTACCCAATAATTGGATTATTCAAAACATCCACAGTCGATCGTACTTTTGGAAGTAAGTAGCAAATTAAGACTGTCATGAATTGAATTGTAGATTGTCTATGGAGATTAGACATATCAATGGGTTTGCTACAATGTTCATGAGTACTTGAAACTGGGGATTTTAAGTATTAGATAAACCCACGCTCAGAGAATTACTTCATGGATTTTATCACAAGTAATTTGGAGAGGATAATATCTTACTATCTTGAAACTAAGATATATGAGTTGTTGTTTACAAGTTAGGTGTGCATTGATAATACGTAAACACATCAGTAACTTGATGTTATAAAACGTATTGTTGTGCATGATTTGATAAGTGAACAGTGCAAGTATATAAGTCAAAGTTTATCCATTCCTTTTGCCCTAACAGGAAAAGCGATATCTATGGGCCCCTCCATGATTTGATGTCGACATCTAAAGCGCTTGGCTAAGCCTGGACTGAATTGATGTGTTCAATTTATAGTCTAATTTCAGTCGTCATAAATCGGAAATCGGGAAACAAATCTTGGACATAGAGATTGATTATAATCCATGTCTTATGTCAATACAATATCTTGTAGAACAGAGTAGTATTTGATCACTTATCTTAGGACACGTCACTGTCTGGGTCAGAGTTCGACAACGACTTTTGGTAGCTACAATTTGCTGATCAATTTTAAGTTATGCTGGAAACTATAATTATTAGACTTATCCAAGTGGGATACTGTTGGATTAGGTGTATAAGCCCATAACTAATATTGGTATATACTTGAATTGATAGTAGCATAATCCTTTTGTGTTGCCTTCATACTAGCAACTAGACAAGATGACTTACTGAGAAAGAGGAAGAATTTATTATTTGATTAATGAATTGAAATGAATGATTTATTAATTTATTATGGAAATAATATATTAATTAGAAATCATATTATTTTATTAATATTTAATAATAAATTAATTTTGAATTAATTTTGGGATTAAAGAGATTAATTAAAAGTGCAGGGGTTGTTTGGAAATTTATTGATAGTTGTGGATTTGGGCTCTAGAACCCTTATAGATGGGTTGGAAGAAATCATATAGGAATACCCTAGTAATTTCATCCAAGGGCCTTTTATATGGGGTTCTTGGGCTGCTTAGGCCATAAGCTAAGGAATTAGGGTTTCCTCCTTAAAACCCTAGCTTTGGCTCTAAGATAACACAACTATATAAAGGGCTATACCCCTCTTGATTTCAGGCACTTGATTCCTTAGAGGAATAGTCGAAAATCACAAGCATCCACCTTTTCTCTCATATCTCATCCTCTTGCTAAGTGTGTTTGTGAACCATTTGAGTCATGACACTTGTGGCACTTGCTACCAAATGTTATTCAAGAAGGAATTACAGATTGTTTACAATTACAATCTTAAAGGTTAGTGTTTCTTATTCTTATGAGTCAATTAGTTCATAGAAAAGTATTATAACCTAGGGTTCATAGTATGTTGTTTTTCTTGAAAGACATAGATCCAACTAGGTTTCATGTGCCCTAATTTATTTGAATTGTTTGAATAATTTTACGGTTAGTGCATTGTGTTGTAACCTATAAAACCCATTAGTGACTAATCCCAACTTCATAACCATCTCACGTGAAGCCACGTTTGTATAACTACCACCATTGATGATCAAGCTACACAATCGATCATTCACGCGACACTTAGTGTGAAAAAGTTGATCCCTCTGATCGGTATCAACATGAACCACTTGAGTTTTTAATGTCCTAAGGAACAACATTGTATCACACTTTGGGGCTTCATACTTCTCTTCCTCCTCTTCGCCTTCACAAACTTCCTCAGAACGAAAGTATCTTCCAACACAAATTCTTCTTCAAATAATTCATCTCGGATCGCAACAACCTCTATAAGCGTCACTACCCTCTTGTTTGGACATGTGTTCTAATATTGTCCAAACCCTTGGCACTTAAAGCAACAAACCTTAAACATACTCGTTTCCTTGTTCACATTGTTTGCCTTTGGAGTCGTAACAGGACTGTTTGCAACAACAGGAGTAGTTGTCGCTTTCGCACTCGCTTATGACTTCACCCGAGGCTTGGGTTTATCTGTTACTCCACTAGAACTTCCCATGTACTTTTCCTTCCCTTTCGATTATGCCTTCAAACCGAGACTACAAAGTGCATCAAAATCAAAACAAGGATAAAGTTCCACAATACCTGTTATATTGTAATTCAACCCACTAGTAAAACGTGCCATCTTTTGTTCTTCAGACTCCTCAACATCCCCCATCAACATTAACTTCTTGAACTCATTGATGTATTCACCAACACTTAGCTTTCCTTGCTTCAAATACATCATCTTCTTATAGGTGGTCGACCTATGATGAGCAGAAACATACCTTTTTTGAAGTTTATGCTTCAAAATTTTCCAAGAAGTAATATTTTATTTTATTTCACAAGCCCTTCTACTCGTCAAACCTTCATACCACAACGATGCTCCTCCACTCAACTTAAGAACCATATACTTACAACTCTTATCATCATCCAACTCCTTAAACTCAAAGATCCGGTCGATCTTTCTTTCCCAATCTAAGTAAACTTCAGGATCAACAACACCAACGAACTCAGGCAACTCATTCACCTTGCATTCTTCAGCCACCCTAAACGGTCCACGCCTAGGCTGCCGCCTTTCTCCACCATCTTGAAAACCACACTAGGCATTAATGAAATTTGGATCATTAACATTCATGGTTTCTTGATGCGACTTCCAAACACCAACAAAAAGATCTAGAAATCGAACAAAATCGAACACACATGTCACGAAAATCAAAATCTGACTCTATGATACCAGTTATAATGCGTTTATGGAAGGATTAATTTTAATAACTTAAAATGCAGCAGAATATTCAAGATTGATACACGAAAAACAATATCTTGCGCAACAAGAAATCAAGAAAAGTATAGAATCTCGACATATAGATTGAGTATAGAGTGAAAACAAATCAAGACCTATTGATTTGAGTTCGAATCAACCTAGAAAACGTAATCTAGAATTGACACATGACAAGTAAGCAACTCCAAAAAGAAACCAAGTTCTTTATTTGATAACCAACAAAACACCATGCCTTCAAAAGGTTCTACTAAGGGCTATTTATAGCCTTACAAGTTATCACAAAAACAAGGCAACTCTAAAATAAAAGGAAACTTCAAAATAAAATAAAATGCTTTGAAAAGGCTTATTCAGGCTAAAATTAAACCAAACATGCCTCTAGAACTTTCCAGCTAAACTGACATAGGAAACCATGCAAACTGCATGCTGACTCTTCGCATTCTTCACTTTTGCATCCAATAGCCAATACTAGTCGTTCACAGTCACCTTCCTAAGCTTCACAATCGCAACAAATCTTCTGGGTTTCGCATCCACTCTTCAGCACCTGTAATGCGTTGTGATCGTTCGCATACATTCACACCCGGTCGCATCCAACTAGTGACTTAGACTGCGAAAGGTTGTGATTCGAATTCGCATCATCCTCTCTATTTATAAGGACTTTCCACCTCCTCAAGGGAAGTTTACAGTACATTCCCTTACATTCCCGATCTTTCTACCAGGATCTATATCTATTTACATTAATGTATAAAGCTCTAAGTTCCTCTTCGATGTCCTAGAGAATTCTATTCTAGGATAGATGTTGCAAGGACTTCCGAGTCGCTCTTGCATCCTCTATAGTCCTTGTAACATCCGCAGATTCGGGTTAGTCAATTAAGATATAATAAGCGTTAAAAATGATTTTTTTATATTGAAGTTTATCCAGGATAAATAATCTTAACAAAAATAATAGTTAGGATCAACAATTGTAACATATTTGACGTAATAAAGAAGAATTATATGAATATTATGTGTTTCACTTTGTAGTGTGTGTCAACCTGTTGTTTCTTTCGATTTCACGTGTTAGGGATTAAATGAGCTCGAAGACTTCCAGCAGGCATGATTTGTGGATTTTCGTGTGTTTTAACCTATTATGTTATGTGTTTCGGTATTATTTGGTTTATTTTTGGTATTTTTTCTATATAAATTTTTAGAACATATTTGATTTTCTAACAGGTCTGAAAATCTGCAACAAACCATCCCGAGAATGATGAAGAAACCACTATTAGTGTTCGTTCTTCGCGCTTTAACTTTTTAACAGGTCATATTTCTTTTTTCTTGTGTTTTTTCTTTTTTAATAGGTCCCAAAATCTACAATGCAATAGAAGTTTTTTATTTATGAAATATATTAGTTTTGATCGGTGGTATTGTATTTTTGTTGTTTTAAACTTTGCAGATCTTGAAATTCTGACCAAAAGCCCACATAAACCAGATAACTTGAAGATTAGTTAAAATATACTGAAGTGTTTGTTCGAATACTGACTAGATCTGGAGCTAACTATTTTTTTTTTCAATTTTCTAGACATTTGGTTATGTATTTATAACATATATGGAGCAAAGTAACTGATTTTGCATCAGGATTTGGATTTATTGTAATGATATCTATTTTTCAACAAATTTTTTTCATGTATAATAGAGTGGGAAAAAACAACATATTGAAAGATTTTAACCAAATGTGTTTGTAGGTCAGGTCTTGGTTTTTATTTTGGGGCTTTTATTGCCATTACCATTCCATTTTTATTTACTGTAAGATTTGTGTAGGTCTGATTTTTATTAGTCAGATGTGTGTAGGGTATAAATTTTGTTGAATTAAAGAGAGGAATTCCATATTTAAGTTGTGAGGTTTACAACTTTTTAGATGTATGAAATCAAATGGAAGACAGTGAAATGGTTATAGAAGAGTGAGGGGTAAATGTGTCTTGGATCTGGTAAGAATAAAGTTTTCATACATATTTTCCTATTTCTATAGTATTTCATTGGACACGTTTTCTTTCTCTTTCTAAACCCTATCTCTCTTTTTCCTTGTAAAACTATTTTCTTTGAAACCATATAACCATTTGGATTAGAGAAACATACATGTGATCTATCATTTTTGTTTAATGTGTATTGTTTTTACTTAATTTATCGTAGGTTTTTCTTTAGTTAAAGATGATAGTGTATTATGATAAAGTTTCTGTTTGAGAAAATTAGTAATAACTAGATTCGAGTATTTTAGTCACGAAAGTATTTGGTCGAGAGGTTACTGTGGGAAAGGCTTGTGATTGTCAGATCTGATTTAGCATATAAAAACTTAGCAAATGTTGAATCTTTATGTTGTATTAGTGTTAGTCGTTTGTAGTTTGATGTCTCCAAAGATGAAGTTCATTATTTAAAAATGAAGAAAAAAAGCAAACTATTTGATTATATTTTATATAAACTACAATATTTGAAAACTTTTATTAAATATATATAATTTTTGATTAAAAATGAAGTAATGATATGGAATAAAGTTTTGATGATTCTACAGTTCTATCTTAGAAATGACAATTTTTAGACATAGAGATAAAAAGTTTTAAATAGATCCACGAGTTGAAAAAATAAGCGTATAAATGTATTTTCATGAAAACGAACCCGTGCTTATAAATTCTCTGTAGTCGAAATTTTTTAAACAACTACTAAACACAAAGTATTTGAAAATGTGTAAATATTAATATAGTGTAAAGGAAAATATCAATGAAAATCTTTTCAAAAGATTTTAGTGACATGTTGGTACATAATCCTTTTGAAATTATTCTTTAGACAGTAGATTGGTCTTGCAGCAGGATATGCAATATATACTATTGAGTAAATTACACTAATGGTACCTATGGTTAGGATAAGTTGCATATTTGGTTCTTAATTTATTTGTTTAATTTGAAAGGTCCTTACTTTTTATTTTTGTTACGCGTTTGGTCTCTGTCTCACCTAAAAATATTATTTTGCCATTGATTTTATAATTTATTTAAATAAACACACCTCTAACCCTACCCTTTCACCTTACATTACTTACCCCACCATTTTGCTCTATTTAAATAATAGTTTTTTTAGGTAACACATTGACCAAACACGTAACAAAAACAAACAGTAGTGACCAAACAAGTAACAAAAAAATAACTATAGGGACCTTCCGAGTTTAAAAAATAAATTATAGACTAAATATGCAAATTACTCCAAACCATAGTAACCATTCGTGTAATTTACTCTATATTAGTGGATGGTGTGTATATGGTGAGAGAGAATTCAATTTATCAAATTTTATGATAAGAGTTATATATATATATATATATATATATATATATATATATATATATATATATATATATATATATATATGTGTGTGTGTGTGTGTGTGGTATTTTAGACTTTGTATCGTATAGCAACATTAATATACATTTATCTTAACCTAAAACAAACGCTGATTTCGTATTCAATCCCGTTGTACTATAAATATATTTTGGTACTAAAATGATCTTTGCGATAAATTGTGTGTTCTTGGGTTTGAAATGTTTTCTAAAAGAAAAGAAAAGTAGGGATGAGCAAAAGGACCGAACCGGGGAACCGGCTCGGCCAAAATCAAGAACCGAACCGGCCCGGCGGCTCTACCGGTTCCCGGTTCTTGTCGTGTCTTCAAATGTTGGAACCGCTCCTTGAAAAATAGCATCATACGGTTCCGGTTTTTGCCGGTTCTACCAGTTCCGGTTAAATCGGTTCCGGTTCCTACCGGTTCCTGGTTCCAAAAATCCACAAAAATAACGTCCCGGTCCCGGTCTGACCGGTTCCATTGGGTTCCGGTTCCGGTGCCGGTTCCGGTTCCGGCCGGTTCCCGGTCCATATGCTCATCCCTAGTTATAAGTAACATATACATCATCAAACGAAAATAACTTAATTGTTAAAAGAAACTATCCTTCGTTCCATGTATCTGTTAACTCACTTCACATACTCACACGTTTTCAAAGAAACTCATAAGTCGAATGAAAAATATTTGTTGTATAATAAATATATTTTGTGGCATGCTGAAATAAACCATTTGTCGGCTAAAAAATTAACTAATCACCGTTCACCGAATTCTCATATCATTTTTTAACTTTTATCCCGGAACAACATTTATCCCATACGTTTTGACGCATGCCAAAAGGAAAGCAATCGCAGCCTAGAAACTACATTTTAAAATGAAATAAATCGTCGCCGCAGCATTGCTCGGGTCCACTATAGAAAGTACACGTCTTCCCGATCTCCAAAAATATAAATTTCATAGAAATTCGAACTCCATATGAATTAGATATGATCTTTATAAGATATATAGCATCGCACAATGAATGTATTACGTAAAAAGCTCGAAGAGAATGGTTGACTTTTAGCTAAAGCCACCAAAAAGAAAATCATAGTACTCTTTAAAATAAGAATTTTGACAAAAAGAATGCAAAAAACGGAGTTTGTACGAGAGATTTATGATTTTAGCAAAATCATTAATTTTATAAAAATATGGACAAAAAATAAAGTCAAACTTAGCCGACGAAATTTAAACGAAAGTTGTAGGTCTCGTCGATAACTACGCGTGGATATAAAGAACGTCAAAAACGGAGTTCTTATGAATGGGTTATAATTTATAATAGCATATTTATGTATTAAAATAAAGTATAAATCATATATATATATATATATATATATATATATATATATATATATATATATATATATATATATATATATATATATATCATTAGAAAGGTATCGACGATGCGATTGTTATAAGACTTTTGTTCAGTACTTTCGACATTAGTTTAGTACAAACATCGTTAAATCTATTTAAAATAGCATTATAAATGGGTGTTTAGTCGTTCAAATAAGTATAAGGTCATTTAAGTAACTACAGATGATGGTTTTTGAAAATTCAATTACTATTAATAAGAGCCTCTAAGCTCTCATATTTCTTGCACCATTCTTTTGATTCAAGAGTCTTTCTCTTCTTATCTCTAAACATTTTTGTCCCTCGTGATTCGACTTCTCTTTCTGTAGTTTTAGTATATTAAGGTGAGCGTTGAAGCGCTACAAGAATCTTTTTAGAAAAAAAGATTCAACGACGAAGGTCTAACCATAGAGTTCTAAGTTTTTGCTAGAAACACTGTAAGTTGAGCTACACCAATTAAGATTTAAGTGTAACTTATGTTTAAATTCATTATCATTATTATGAACCTATAAACAAGATTTATCAGTGATTCTAAGTCGTTATACTGATTGATCTACTTATGGGGATGATGTCTAGGTTGGATTTAGTGAGGTGTTTAAAGTGGGATTTCCAAACAGTATACTTCGTATACCAAACATACCCTACCTCCAATATGATCCTACCAAGTTGTTCCTTACTTGATAGATCATGAAAATGGACTTTGAGTTAATGATGAATCTAGACTAATAGTTAGTCGCAATAAATATTATACTAAAACTTAGCGATAATAATACTAGGTTACGTCAAAGGAAAAGACAATTGCTAGAAATGAATCGCTGTCCGAATTTCAAGTCGTCACTTTAACAAGTGAGTGCATAGTTACTTTTATCTTACACATAGATATGAAGCATTTAATATTAATACATGCTATATGTGCTTATTATATGTGTTCCTGATATCTATGGTAGATGAACGATTTATACATGTTTTACTTGATTTAAACTGCATATGCATTTTTATACCTATAAATATATTAGGTAAAGATGGGTAAATGAAAGATGATATGTATGATGAGGGATGAAAGATGAAATAGATGATGAGAAGCCTTGACTTTAAAGTTGATCCAGTCATCTAGCAGAGTATAGATGACAGCCACAGACTATTCTAGCCAGTCTAGTGGAACGCTAACAGGCTCGCAAACTGTAGGTGTTTGTGAACTACGTGTTAACCAGATGTACTCTAAAAACCCTGATAGCTATATACTTAGTGCCTTACAAATGAACATTGGCATCTATGGACTTAGTGCCTTACAAATGAACATTGGCAGCTATGCCTAATAGATAACACCAGTAGCTATGGACTTAGTTCCTGTTAGATTAACCCTGGCAGCGATGGACTTCGTGCCTATTCCTTAGGAAAATCCTTAGGAATCAATATTTAAGAATAGATGATTCTTAGGGTAGATCGTTAAGATTAAAGAAGATAACCAGGATGTGTAATCGAGTTAATTGTTTGACATGAAGTATGTGAATAAACAAATTAACTATATTATTGTGGGTTGAAAACCCTGTGTACTTACTAGGTTTCCCAACCTAACCCACTCAGTTTATTTGTATCACAGGTATTGAAGTGAAGATACATTACACTGACAGATTAAAGGAGGTGTAATTCATTAGTGTAAATGAATGTAAGGGCTGTTTATGCTTATGTTTATGTATTGACGATGACATCCCAATGTTTTAATATAAATAAAATACATTTATTCGGAAATGGTTTGATAATATATTTATCATATTTTTTGAGACAAACTACACAATAATATTCTTCAAAAAGGATACCTTGATTTTAAAATAAACATAAATAAATTTTTTAAAATGATCGTGAATTTGGGGATGTCACAGTCCTCCCTTTTGTTCTAGGTCGTTCTATCTTGCTACTATGGGCCTTTGAAGATCATCAGGATAATTGGGAAAAGTAGCTGACAAACTGGAGCTGCCCAAAACAGCCTTGATACACCCGATATTCCATGTATCTCAACTAAGTCCGACTTTTGGAGTCCCTCTTACCCTAGTTGAGCTACCAACAATGTTGATTTGGAATTAATGGTCCATCCTGAAGAATTCAAGGGGGCAAGACTCAAGAAGGGTACCAGCACCGGAGAACTTGAAGTCCTGATTCAATGGAAGGGAACTAACGAAGCTGAAGCAACATGGGAGGACTATGAAAAGCTCAAACAACAGTTTCTAAGTTTTGACCTTGATGACAAGGTCAATGTTTGGGTCGCCGGTATTGATAAGCCCAAACCATTCTTGGTGTATCAAAGAAGGAACAAGAATCCCAAAACAAGAACAAGCCGAAAAATTGAATCATCATCTTGAATCGTGGGGGAATATTTCCTTTTTGTTGATTGGTCATTTATGTTTTTATTGTGAACATTATCTTTGTAACAACCCAAATTTCCAAATTAATATTTTCATTTTTAAATAATCAAAACATTCCCATAAAATATGAAATCTCAATGACAATTGTTTTCGAAATCCATAACATCAACATTTTATTCAAAATATCCGAGTGTCCCCATATAAAATGTCGGAGAATGCATGTCGCGCCATCAGACCTTGCCCTTGCCCTTAGGCTCTGAAGCACCTGAAACAATCAACAAACTATAAGCTAATTCTTAGTGAGTTCCCCAGAGCATACCCCACACAATCCACATAATCACATAATCCATATTAGCTATAAAAGCTACATAAACCACATAAGCCTTACATACAAACATATAGGGATGCCGTGGGCTCCCCCAGGGTCTTAGACCTTTGTGTCATTGGCTCCCCCACATGGTATTAACTACTTGCCATGGGCTCCCCCTCATGGTCTTTACTTGGAATACCATGGGCTCCCCCTCATGGTCTGATATTCGACTGCCACGGGCTCCCCCGAGGTCTTCCATGCAAAAAACATAAAGTCAACTAGCATACCATATATCACAGAAATAACTATCATACTACATAACACATATATAAAAATATAGGGAGGCCGTGGACTCCCTCCAGGGTCTTACTCTAGGATGACATGGGCTCCCCAGGGCCTTAGGCCTATGTTCCATTGGCTCCCTCACATGGTCTTAACTACTTGCCATGGGCTCCTCCTCATGGTCTTTACCTGGATTGCCATGGGCTCCCCCTCATGATATCCGACTACCATGGGCTCCCCCAGGGTCTTTTATATCTATTCAATAAAGTACTAGTACATTCACATATACATGCATATCAGATATATTAGTAGTGAATCCATAATAAACACTACAACTAACTAAATAGGCCGTCCTTGGTGCCTTAGACCCATTGATATGGTGAGGAGACTCACGTCTCAAGAAGTGCTGAATCGGTAAACGTCAAACCGAATCCACAGCTCCAACTCAACTGCCTACAAACACCATGTGACTAACTTTGTCAAAATCCCAAAATACCAAAGATACCCTTAAGGTCAATCTTGGTCAACCATGGTCAAAGTCAATGTCAACAGTCAAGGTTAACTATCCATGTTGACGCAACTCGTCGAGTGCATCTAGCAACTCGTCGATTTCCTTCAGTGTTCATCAAACCAGGAAAAACCCTAGCCAACTCGCCGAGTTATCTTATCAACTCGGTGAGTTCGCTCTGTATCCAAAAGGCAGGGAAAACCCTATCCAAATTGTCGATTTTTCCCTGTCTTAACATATTCAGTCCCTTCCATTCAAATCTACAGCCCCAAACTACAGATCCAGTCCCTTAGGACTGAAATACCATGAAAAGTTGCTAACTTTACGTGCATACAAGGCCTCAAGAGGCTAAAAAATAAAACTAAGATTAATAAAAGGTTTAGGGCATGGATGAGGGCCAAGACTAGATAAAGTGGGCAACTTTATGTCCATGTAGGCCTAGAGGTGTCCAGATCTGAAACCATATCCTCATGACAAGTTCAAATCCAAGGATGACTCCATTATGCACCAAAAGTGACCATGTACTTTCATAAAAGGAGATCTAAGAAATAAAAGGTCAAGGTATCAACTTTATACCTCAAGATGGTTGCCAAAATAGAGTAGATGTCGGATCTACTGCTACTCCCTTTACTCCAACCTCTTCAAGGTCCAAGTTCCTTCACAATCACCCCAAAATCACTCTCCAAGGCTCTCACAAACACTCAAGAAGGTATAAGGCTCGAACTAGGGTTTCTCTGGACTGTAAGGATGATGAGGGAGGCCATAAATGAGTCATAAGTTCTTTATATCAGGTGCAAAACCCTGAAAATTAGGGTTTTCCTTTACACTGTCTTGTAACAACGTAAAATTCCAATTAAATTTTTAATTTTTAAAACCACCAAATGTATATCATATCATAATTTCAAATCTGGAACAACAGTGTTTTCAATAAAAATTCCCAAGATCTCTCAAATGTGAACTCCATCGGCGTGAGTGTGTACGAGTCAAGCCGTCGCCTTCCCATGGTCCTCGCTGGTACCTAAGACATCAAACACAACAATTGTAAGCATAATGCTTAGTGAGTTCCCCAAAATACCACATACCACAAATACGCCACTCGAGGCTAAACCCGACCCTCTGGTCAAGATGTCTCAGCGGGACCCTCCAGTCCCGCAGCTCGTCGGACCCTCTGCTCCAGTCATAGCTCATTGGGTCCTCTGGCCCGTTCTGAATCGTTGGACCCTCCGGTCCGGTCCATATAGTCATACAACATACAAATAACACATAACATACAATCTCATAAATAGCACATAAGATCCTCTGGCCAAACCAGAATACCACTCAAGGTAACGTATAGTGAGAAGACTCACCTCGTGGAAAGTCTAAGATCTCGCGTACTCGCTATCTCCAAAACCCAACGACGACTCTACCTCTCCTAATCATTAAAAAAATATCATTTAATAATCAAGACTTCCACAACTAAACTTTAACCCTTATCATCATCCTCAGAGGGTAAAAGACCATTTTACCCCTCCTTGACCCAAAGTTTTCATGTTGAGCAAAACCCTAAAAAGTCAACACAAGTCAACCCTACGAGTACGCGGGGCGTACTGCTTGATGTACGCGGGGCGTACATCGCCAACCCATGGATCGAGGTCTCCACCCAGTACGCTGCGCGTACTGGAAGTTATGCCCAACGTAACCATCAGACTTTAGCATACATCATTTCTGGTCTTAATCGGTTAAGCCATTACTCCAACTTCTAGATCCGGCTCAGTTTATGCGTCTATACCCATAAAGTCGAGACCTTTAAGCCTTGGCATGGCTGTAAAGGCTCCAACACTTCATAACATCACTCTATTCCAACTCAAGGACCTAGATCTCATGCATGGTGCAATGTTCACGACCAAGATTGCATTTTTATGAGTCTACAACTCAAATAGACCAGAAATACGAAGGATCTAAGCTTATGGAGACCATTTTCTCAAAAGTCTCCACCTTTGGGACTAAAACCCTAGAAAATGGTACATGAAGCATATTACATGAACTATAGAACAAGATCCGAGCTTTTTACCTTGAAATGAAGCCTCAACCTTTGCTAAGCTCAGATCTACACTTGAGTACCACTTCTAGCCTTCCCCAATGAGCTCCTCTTCTCCTTTGCTACCTAGAAATGGCACCACCAAGCTTAGAATACTCACAAATGGCCTAAGAATGGTTGCACACTCTCTTTAGGGTTTCTTTCTAAGGGATGGTGGCTGAGAAGTCGTGCCACACATTCCTTTTATAGCCCTCCAAATGAATTAGGGTTTTAGGTTTGGACTGGTTACGCCCCGCGTAACCTTGGGTACGCCTAGCGTACCTGATGGTGAACGCGTCCAAATGAATCACACGAGTACGCGCAGCATACCTCTTGTACGCCCAGCGTACTCGCAAATCATGCAACCCTAAAAAGAGAACATAACAAAGATGAAGGGATAAATAGAAGGGTACCTGGTTCTCGGGCTGTTACACGTCTACTCATCGAGTTGGTGCTTTCTAACTAGTCGAGTAGACCCTTCATACCGCGTCCATAATGATCCCTACTCGACGAGTTGGAGCTTCCCAACTCGTCGAGTCCCAGTCTAAAACCCTAAATATTAGAGAAATAAATGATACCTGAAACAAGCGTTACAAATCTCCCCCAATTGAACTAGACTTCATCCTTGAAGTCTGTTGATGCAAACAAGTCCAGGTAGTGGTCTCGCATCTCATCTTACGGCTCCCATGTCTATTCAAAGCCTCTTCGGTGCTGCCATTGCACCTTTACTAGCTTCACTTCCTTGTTACGAAGGACCTTAGTCCTCCTATCCAGAACCACAACAGGCCTCTCAATGTAGTTCAGGCTCTCATCCACCTGAATGTTGTCTAGAGAAATAACCATGGCCTCGTTTGTGACACACTTCCGAAGCTGAGACACATGAAAGGTGTTGTGTATCTGGCTAAGCTCGTCCGACAGATCCAGGCGATAAGCCACCTTTCCCACCCGGGCAGAAATCCTGAACGGGCCAATATATTAGGGCCCTAACTTTCTCCTCTTCTGAAACCTGATGACTCCCTTACATGGCGAAACTTTCATCAAAACAATGTCCCCCTGCTAAAGCTCGAGATCCGATCGGCGCAGGTCAGCATAGCTTTTCTGACGGCTCTGCGCGAATCACAACATGTCGTGCACCTGCCGAATTAACTTTGTAGTCTTGAGCACCACCTCGGTGCTCCCCATGACTTGATGCCCTACCTCGTCCCATAAAATAGGAATCCTACAATTCTTACCATACAACATCTCAACGGTGGTCGGTCAATACTATCATGATAACTATTGTTATATGAAAACTCTGCTAGTGGGAGGTATGTATCCCAACTCCCTCCGAAGTCTAATACACATGCCCACAACATATCCTCGAATGTCTAAATCGTCTGCTCGCTCTAGCCGTTTGTCTGGGGGTGGTATGTTGTGCCAAAGTGCAACTGTGTGCCCAGTTCCTAATGGAACTTCCTACAGAATATAGAGCTGAATTGAACATCGCGGTCCGAGACCACCGATACTGGCACTCCGTGCCTGACCACCACCTCTCGTATATAGATATCTGCCAATTTCTCAGCGGAAATACTCTCGGGGATCAGAATAAAATGGACACTCTTCGTCAATCTATCCACGATGATCTAAATGGAGTCTATGCCCCTCGTCGTCCTCGGTAACTTCATGATGAAGTCCATGGTGATCTCTTCCCATTTCCACATAGGAATGGGTAACGGTTGAACCTAGCCGTAAGGCCTCTGATGTTCGGCCTTGACCTTCCTGCAGGTCAAGCACCGCTCGACAAACCATGCAATATCCCGTTTCATGCAGGGCTACCAGTAACTCAACCTCAGATCCCTATACATATATGTGGCCCCCGGGTGAATAGAGAAATTGGATCTGTGTGCCTCCTCCAAGATCTTCTGCCTCACACCCCCAGTTATCGGTACCCACACCCGACCACACTGTGTTAGAAGACCTCGACTATCCCAAACAAACAAGGGAAACTAACCCCAAATCCGCTTTATCTTCCAGTTCTCTTTCTTCAAACCCTCCACCTGAGCCTCCTTGATCATATCTAACAATGGAGAGATTACTTTCATCCTCAAACAGACGTCCCTAATCGGAGCACTTACCACCTTGCGACTTAAAGCATCGGCCACCACATTGGCCTTCCCTGGATGGTACAAGATCTCACAATCATAATCTTTCAGTACATCCAACCACCTCCTCTGCCGTATGTTTAGGTTCTGCTGATCCATCAAATACTTCAAACTTTTGTGGTCAGTAAAGATGGTACATTGAACTCCATACACATAATGCCTCCATATTTTGAGGGCAAACACTACTGCCCCCAATTCCAGGTCGTGAGTCGGGTAGTTCACCTCATGACGCTTCACCTGCCTCGAGGCATACACAATCACATGTCCCATGTGCATCAAAACAACGCCTAACCCTGTGGTATACGCATCATAATACACCACCAAATCCTCCAACCCATCAGGTAGCGCTAAAATCGGGGCCTCACATAACCTCTGTCTCAAGGTCTCGAAGGCCAACTGTTGATCCAGGCCCCACCGAAAAGTCACATTCTTCTTGGTCAAATGAGTCAAAGGTACGACTATCTTGGAGAAATCCTGGATGAATCTTTGATAGTACCCTGCTAGACCCAAGAAACTACGGATCTCAGATGCATTCTTCGACACTTCCCACCGCATCACTACCTCAATCTTGGATGGATCAACCAAAATACCCTCTTGGTTGATGATGTGCCCTAAAAACTGCACCCTCGCAAGAAATCACACTTTGAGAACTTGGAATAAAGCCTTTCCGTCCTCAGTGTCTCCAAGACGTCCTGTTAGGATTAAAATCCTTCAAGATCTTTTAGATTCAAAACAAGTAAAAGCAAGAACACAACGATGATTCAAAGAATACTGAATGATTAAGTGTCACACATCAGAAGAACTCTATGAAAAATGGCTACTATAGAGGCGTGATTAGGGTTACAACATAAAGATCAGAGTTAACAAAAATACGATGCATGCATGTATCTTAAATACTCTAACCCTAGAAACAAATACGAGTGGACAGGCCCAAATCGATAATACAAAAGACTAAATTAAAATCCCAATGACGCAACATATAATACCCAACAATCTCCCCCTTTGTGTCAATTGAGGCACAAAACCATTAGCCTTGGATTCGCTTCTGCACTTCATAAACTTTTGGAATGATGCCAAAAAGTTTCTGACGAATTTCAATATACAACAAAACCCTGTCAGAGAAGCACTTGAGTTCTTCCTTACTTTTGCCTTTGTATTTGCTCACCAAATCCAAAATATACTCGAGGAAGGATGTAGTGTACAAATGCTTATCAGAAAGGAAGAAGCATCTTTTGTGAAAGTCAGCACCAGTTCGTTCCCTAGCTGAATAGACAACGAACCATTCTCCACTATAAATCTATTCCAGCTTCAACTTTTCGAAGTCCTTAGGAGATTCCTTGCGAACAACAGAATGCTTCTTTCGTAGCACAACAACAACCTCAACATCCATTTCCCTAATCTCTTGAATGCAAGACATTATCATTTGCTTGAGATGAGACATGACAGGTTCATATTTTTCTTTGTACTTTAGCAGCATGTTGTAAAGAACGAACCAGTCATTGGGTTTAAGACAAGGTAAGTCAGCAAGAGTGAATTCGTAGCACTGGCTGGCTGATACCACTTGTTAGGATTAAAAACCCTAATTGTGATTTGATGAACAAGATGCATAAAATAAGAACAAACACAAATATGAAGATATGTCGAATGATCACTCGATTTATTCAAAACATGAGGAATAGATTACACTTTCAGAATAGACTAAAGAATCTAACTCTACATAAGAAACCTCACAACGTGGCGGCCAGATTTTGCCTCACTTTTAACCCTAAGTATGAATAATACATGACTATTTATAGGGAAAAGACAAGTCTTGGGATTTTAACCTACACTTCATCAAGGGGGTCCATTTCCATAATCCATGGAGTACTTTGAAACCCTACAATCTCCCCCTCAAAGTACGGAATGGATGACAATGCTTCAATTTCCAAAACAAGCATCAAGCAAATAAGAAATGATCTCGCGACGAGGAATATTTGAAGCAATCCACGAATCTTTATTCTTCAATAGTCTTCAAAAACTGGTTCTAGGATATATATATATATATAAACCAAACACTGAAGTAATGTCTTTAAACTTCATTTTCTAATGTAATTCCAAAGATCTTCAATAAAGCCAAACCCACCATAAAAACCCATTTCAAAATTAAGAAACCAAATCACTTATTATCTTTGAGGAACTCCCCTTCCAAGTCACAATGATCTTCAAATAGGCTAATGATATAAGCCACAAAAAATTATCATGTAACAACCCAAATTTTAAGATTTGTAACGCCACTTGATCAAGAAAATACTAGAAGTCGGAGATATAACAAGTCCTTAGAAGAGCTCGATGAAGAACAACTATTGTAAAGGATACTTCTTTGTAAAAGCTTTAGAAGAGCTCGATGAAGAACTGCTACTGTAAAAGCTACCTTCATAATTCTACCACAAGCTTCATCAAGAATCTTCAAATTTGAAAAGTTACAAATCCAATTTCGAATGGTCATACCAAATTCTCCCCCGATTATAATAAAAAATATGATTATAAAGCCTTCAAATGGTCATGAGAATGATCTTGAATGGATAAAAAATTACTATGCTCCCTCGTGACAAAATGATATAAACAATGAAGTATAAAATCCGAAAAAGTCGAGAAAATTTGACGTTATCACGAAAAACGACTTTCCGAACCACACTTGATGAAATCCTTATTTTTTTGTTCTCGAAAAAATATGTGCGATAAAAAATCCAAAACGGTTCACCAGCCCTCAAATTTGCAAACTTTTCAAAAAATGGGCTGAAACTGTCACATTGCTGAAAGTTAGGGGATTAAAATAATAAATCTGCATCATACTCCCCTTCAATTTTAACAATTTCTAGAAATGGTCCATACTCGCCAAGCTGTGAAAACAACAGGGACCAAAAGTGTCAATTCGCTGAAGTTGCAGGGACCAATAGTGAATCATTGAGTCATCTTCCCCAAATTAATATCTGATGAACTTTCTTTCGTATCATGAAGAACACAGCTGGAACGGTGATACATACGAATGTTCGCAAACAGATCCACACATCCAATCCCCCAACAATTCCGATCAAAGCAGTTCGTTCCGAGCGCAAACATTCATACCGAGCCCTGAGGGGGTGTTTGGCTTAGCTTTTGAAAGCCAAAAGTCCTTTTTGAAAAAGAAAAAAAAGCAAAAGATGTTTGGCAAACTTACTTTTAGAAGCTACTTTTGAAGTTTTTACATAAGGAAAAGGAACTTTTTGGAAAAGTCAGGAAATCCTGACTTTTTGTAACTTTTCCAAAAAGGACTTTTGGAGTTTGAAAAGCTAAGCCAAACACCCCCTGAGTGCAAGTCCGAGAATCACATTTGCATATGGGAAATGAGTGCAAACCTAATTCCATGACCTTTCTCTCCGAATCAGTCAATCACAAACACGATGCAAATCCATGTCAACGAATCCAATCACAGGTTCGCTGCCCCCACTGTCAACGATCGCAGGTTAGCGTTCACTCATTATTCACCCCGAACCACTGTCAGTTTTGACTTTTCTGTTGACTAGGAATTGCGAATAAGTATGCACTCATATTCCAAGACTGATTTCATTGGTCCCGACTCAGATTGCGAGTCCATTCAGTTCCAAAATCCAGTTCCGATTCATTTCCAATTACATTTGCTTGTTGAGTCAATTTGCTCCAATTTTGACTTTTAGCTTTGACCACCAACACCAGTTAACGCCAAATAACAAAATAAGTTTTTTCTCAATTCAATCAACCTTCACATGTTCTTCTTCATCTAGACCCATGTTGTCATTCACCAAAAACGATAAATCTCAAAAATCCATGAGACGACCAATTGTAATAAATTAGAACAAGGAATCTTCTCCAGTTGGTTCGATTTTGAACAAACGTAAGATGGAGGAGACTCAATTTGCAAACAAGAACGTTTCAATGTCCAACACATCACATTCGATTTTCAGATCCGGTCATCAAACATTGAAACAAATCAGAAATTGAAGAAAACATACGAATCTCTATGAACAATCAAATCTCAAACATAAATCAATTGATCGAAACATGAATGAGAAACCATGGTTGGAAGACTATATTGTCGATGATGGATGATAAAAACAGTAACTGGAACGAGGAAGTAAAAAAACTTGGGCTTGAACAATCGGATCAGTGAACAGTAATGGGTAACAAATCATTGGGCCAGATCAAAAGAGATTTTATGCATCGATTTTGGATCAAAGAATTGAACATATCAAAAAAGAAATCAAAATAAATTACGCAGATGAACAGTAGAAGAAAATCATAGATCATCATTAAAAGTAGAACGAACATAATTTTGATTCCAAAATGCCAAAACACCAATAATCTTCAATAACTTGTGCAGAAAATCATCAAATCAAGAACTGATACTTCAAAAATCAATAGATCTTCAAAGACCCGCTAAGAGCAACAAATCATTGGGCCAGATCAAAAGAGATTTTATGGATTGATTTTGGATCAAACAATTGAATAGATCAAAAAAGAAATCAAAATAAATTACGCATATGAACAGTAGAAGAAAATCATAGATCTTCATGAAAAGTAGAACGAACATAATTTTGATTCCAAAATGCCAAAACACCAATAATCTTTAATAACTTGTGCAGAAAATCATCAAATCAAGAACTGATACTTCAAAAATCAATAGATCTTCAAAGACCCGCTAACGAGCAACAAATCATTGGGCCAGATCAAAAGAGATTTTATGGATCGATTTTGGATCAAACAATTGAACAGATCAAAAAAGAAATCAAAATAAATTACGCATATGAACAGTAGAAGAAAATCATAGATCTTCATGAAGAGTAGAACGAACATAATTTTGATTCCAAAATGCCAAAACACCAATAATCTTCAATAACTTGTGCAGAAAATCATCAAATCAAGAACTGATACTTCAAAAATCAATAGATCTTCAAAGACCCGCTAACGAACAACAAATCATTGGGCCAGATCAAAAGATATTTTATGGATCGATTTTGGATCAAACAGTTGAACAGATCAAAATAGAAATCAAAATAAATTACGCAGATGAACAGTAGAAGAAAATCATAGATCTTCATGAAAAGTAGAACGAACATAATTTTGATTCCAAAATGCCAAAACACCAATAATCTTCAATAACTTGTGCAGAAAATCATCAAATCAAGAACTGATACTTCAAAAATCAATAGATCTTCAAAGACCCGCTAACGAGCAACAAATCATTGGGCCAAATCAAAAGAGATTTTATGGATCGATTTTGGATCAAACAATTGAACAGATGAAAAAAGAAATCAAAATAAATTACGCAGATGAACAGTAGAAGAAAATCATAGATCTTCATGAAAAGTAGAACGAACATAATTTTGATTCCAAAACGCCAAAACACCAATAATCTTCAATAATTTGTGCAAAAAATCATCAAATCAAGAACCGATACTTCAAAAATCAATAGATCTTCAAAGACCCGCTCTGATACCACTTGTTAGGATTAAAAACCCTAATTGTGATTTGATGAACAAGATGCGGAAAATAAGAACAAATACAAATATGAAGACATGTCGAATGATCACTCGATTTATTCAAAACAAGAGGAATAGATTACACTTTCAGAAAAGACTAAAAAATCTAACTCTACATAAGAAACCTCACAACGTGGCAGCTACATTTTACCTCACTCATAACCCTAATTATGAATAATACATGACTATTTATAGGGAAAAGACAATTCTTGGGCTTTTAATCTGCACTTCATCAAGGGGGCCCATTGTCATAATCCATGGAGTATTTTGAAACCCTACACGTCCCTCAGATGCTGCTTGTTGGTCTAAGAATAGACCAAAATATCATCGATAAAAATGATCACATACCGATCCAACATCGGCCTAGACACCCTGTTCATGAGATCCATGAACGCTGCTGGGGAATTGGTGAGCCCGAATGACATAACTACAAACACATAGTGACCGTACCGAGTCCTGAAAGCTGTCTTTGGTATATCCTCATCCTTAATCCTCATCTGATGGTATCCCGACCGAAGATCAATCTTGGAAAACCAAGATGCACCCTGCAACTGATCGAACAAATCATCGATCCTTGGGAGCGGATAATGGTTTTTCACCGTTAACTTGTTCAGCTCTTGATAATCAATACACATCCTGTGTGACCCATCCTTCTTCTTCGCAAACAAGATCGATGCTCCCCACTAGGAACTGCTCGGACAAATAAACCCTCGGTGTAGCAGCTCCTGAAGCTGCGTACATAGCTCCTGAAGCTGCACACACAACTCGTGCATCTCGGCCAGAGCTAGCCGATATGGTGCCTTAGCTATCGGAGCATCATCCGACACCAATTCAATGTGAAACTCTACTTGCCTCTCTGGAGGCACCCCAGGCAACTCCTTGGGAAAGACATCGCAAAAATCTCGTACAACCAGTACACTATCCAAATATGTCAGGGTCTCAACCCTCGTATCTGAGATATATGCCAAAAAATATCGATCAACCTTGATGGAGAAGTCTCCTCGCTCTCGCATCCGAATAGAGGGTTGTCCCTTGCGAGGCCCTCTCTCCATAAATAACTAGTTTTCCCCCATTGGTGCTCGCAATCTATCATGGCCCCATTGGCCCCCAACCAGTCCATCCCAATGATCACCTTCAGCCCTCGCAACGGTATCGGTACCAGATCAACCTGAAACCTCTCCCCAAACAAATTCAGGACACAATCCCAGTATACCCTCATAGCACTCACAGTGCGGTCGGCCGCAATCTCAACCTCAAGCGAGGAATCCAAAGTTCCCGAAGCATCCCAGAACTTCTTGCTAAGCGCAAGAGATACAAACGATCGGGTAGCTCTAGAATCGAAAAGAACATGAGCCGACATCCCATTGACCAAAAAGGTTCCTATATAAGAGCACATATATACACATAAGCAATACAAATCAATGTCAAGTAGGAATAATAAAATACGTTCCAACCATGACGTCTGGCGCTACCTAAGCCTCCTTGGTAGTCAACTAAAATGCGCAGCTCTTCGCTGCAGGAGTATCCGCCTTTACATAGCTGCCATCAGTGATCCTCATTTTGGTGGGCGTAGGCGCCGCGACTGCTCCTCCACCTCCCCACAACCTTGGATTATCGGCCTTTTTATGGCCAGTCTGGTTGAAGTGAAAACAAATCAAGCCCTTCTTGGGGCAATCCCTGCTCATGTGGCCCGGCTGGCCATACACGTAACATCCTGAGCCCGCTGTTCGACAAGCCCCATTGTGCGACTTACCACACTTGGCACACTAGCCACGGCCCGACTGGAACTTACTGGAGGAATCAGAGGTCTTAGGCTTTCTAGCTTGACTTACAGCTGTCTGAGCCTACTTCGGCTTCCGCTTGGTGCGAAGCTCCAACTCGATTTCCCGCTCTCGGGCCTTCTCCATCATCTCATTCAGGGTTTTGCACCCTGTAAAGCTCATGAACTCACAGATATCATCCCTCTGCATGGTATGATACCTCGTCCTCCTCATGTCCTCATCTGCAACATACTGCAAGATCAACAGTGCTCATTCCCGAAACTTGGCGGTGATCTCTGCCACTGTGTCGATGGTCTGTTGGAGCTCCTGAAACTCCGTCACTAACCGTTGCACCTCAATAGATGTTGCAAACTACAGATCAAAGCGTCTGACAAACTCCACCCATGTCATCTCAGCCACACCGGCTGCTCCCACCTGGCTAGTCACCTCCTCCTACCAACTGCTGGCCCGGTCCCTCAACATACACGAGGCAAACCCCACCTTTGCCGCATTGGGGAAAAATCTCGTGCGCTGGGCATTCTCTATATCTGCCACCCAACATCGAATAGCTATGGGGTCCCTGACCCCGAAGAACTCAGGCGCTCCGCATGCCTTGAACTCCCTGAATGAGAGAGTTCGGGCCCCGACTTGGCCCGCAACAATCTCGGCTCGGAAAGACCTGACCCGCTACTCCATGATCTCCATCATCCCTTCCTTGACTGTCCCAAAAATCACTGGGGTAGCGTCAAGGATGCTCCTCGTAACCTCGGCTGCAATAAGCTCGTGTAGCCTCTCGTCAATGGGCTCGGTACCGTCACTCGACCCAGATCCGGATCCTGCTCCTGATCCTGATCCCCCTGCTCCATGTCATGTCACCACCATTCTGATCTGAATACTATAAGACAGAATGAACAAATATCCAAAAGGGGATCCTCCATATCGATTCTCCTTAGAGCTTCCAGATCTAACATTAGTTTGGGTACAGGTCCTATGCTTTCAGTAGTACTAGCCCAATACTACCTTCCACACGTACCTGTACCTTCCAAAAAGCTCTACCTGATAACTCTAATTCATCCAAAAAAAACATATCCCACAAGCTACTGCATAACTAAAATCGTAGGCTACCCTAAGATTTGCTCAATCCCATCAAATCTGAACTCAAATCAATCATAACAGGTTTCCTTATGCATGCAAATTATGCACAGAACTGGATCAAATAGACTTTCAAATAACAGACTCTACTATAGGACCACAACCAAACAAAGAGCGGGAAATAAGGCCAAATCAATCATTCTAAGGCTATAAGATCCTAACCGTATACAATTTTTAAAGAGTACACATAGCAAAATCCATCTGACTATCATAATCCAAATATCAGTATAACATGGCTAACATATTGGGGAACCACTTACTTGAGCTCGGCCGATCATGCGCATTGCACTCTCCCTTTTTTGGTCTTAAGAAGTTTTAACTTTGATTTTTTTTGAAACAATTTTACAATTTCCTTAGTTTGAGTCCTGACACATCCGAGAGTGTGCCCGAATCCCTCAAGCAAAGGCTCTGATACCAACTTGTAACAACCAAAATTTTCAAATAAATTTATCATTTTTAAATAATCAAAACATTCCCATAAAATATGAAATCTCAATGACAATTGTTTTCGAAATCCATAACATCACATTTTATTCATAATATGAGAGTGTCCCCATATAAAATGCCGGAGAGTGCATGTTGCGCCATTAGACCTAGCCCTTGCCCTTAGGCTCTGATGTACCTGAAACACTCAACAAACTATAAGCCAATGCTTAGTGAGTTCCCTAGAGCATAGCCCACACAATCCACATAATCGCATAATCCATATTTGCTATAGAAGCTATAGAAGCCACATAAGCCATGCATACAAACATATAGGGTTGCCGTGGGCTCCCCCAGAGTCTTAGACCTATAGTGAGTTCCCTAGAGCATAGCCCACACAATCCACATAATCGCATAATCCATATTTGCTATAGAAGCTATAGAAGCCACATAAGCCATGCATACAAACATATAGGGTTGCCGTGGGCTCCCCCAGAGTCTTAGACCTATGTGCCATTGGCTCCCCCACATGGTATTATCTACTTGCCATGGGCTCCTCCTCATGGTATTCACCTAGAATGCCATGGGCTCCCCCTCATGGTCTGATATCTAACTGCTACGGGCTCCCCTCGGGGTCTTCCATGCAAATAACACAAAGTCAACTAGCATACCATATATCACAGAAATCACTATCATACTACATAATATATATATATATATATATATATATATATATATATATATATATATATATATATATATATATATATATAAACATATAGGGAGGCTGTGGACTCCCTCCAGGGTCTTACTCCGGGATGTCGTGGGCTCCCCCAGGGTCTTAGAACTACGTGCCATTGGCTCCCCCACATGGTCTTAACTACTTGCCATGGGCTCCCCCCTCATGGTCTTTACCAGGAATGCCATAGGCTCCCCCTCATGGTCTGATATCCGACTGCCACGAGCTCCCCGGAGGTCTTCCATATCTATTCAATAAAGTACTAGCACATTCACATATACATGGATATCAGATATATCAGTAGTGAATCAACAATAAACGCTACAACTAATTGAATGGGCCAGCCTTGGTGCCTTAGACCCATTGGTATGGTGAGGAGACTCACCTCTCAAGAAGTGCTGAACCGGTAAAAGTCAAACCCAATCCACAATTCCAACTCAACTGCCTTCAAACACCATGTGTGATAACCATCAAATTTTGGTCAAGTCAAAGTCAAGAAAAGTCAACGAGTCAAACTGGTCAACTCAACTAGTACTTTTATTATAGAAGTTATTCTATGTATGAAAATGGGTATTTTTATGTCAAGAATTCAAGTGTCTCGGAGATTTTATGTGTTTAGCAATGTAAAACCCTAAGAAGGGAGTTAAATGCACCAACACACGACTATGGACTCTTTTGGGGACTTAAAATAATCCTAAACAAAGCATAAAGAGGTTCACGAACCTTGCATTGTGAGTCTATACACTAACAATGACTAGAACTAAATCTCTCCCAAATCTCTCTCAAAATCTCTCTCAACTTTTTATAGTTATCCGGGTCATCCCGACCCTTAACTTAGTCAAAAACCACTAGAATCGGGGAGTTAAATTGAAAAACAGCTAAATAGGGCCGAAACCCTTTGGAACCGAACCCATAGGAATCGAACCCTAGGGAACCGAAACTAGGAGAACCAAACCCAAAAGAAGAACCGAAGTTAGCAGAACCGAAACCTCTTTCAAATCGAAATGAACCGAGCCTTCGATCCATTTCGCTTCCTTCTCACTTTCGCTTCGGATTGGATCTTCGGCCAGAGAATCACCTTCGCTCCTATCACCTTCGCATGCTCTAAGGACCGAACCCACTTTCGGTTTCAGCACTAAGAACCGAACCTACCTTCGATCGTCAACACCAAGAACCGAACCTTCGTAGGTTCACCCCTTCTTGTCCGCTATTCGACTACTTTCGCCTGTTAAGCTCGTTTTTACATTTTTGACGGGGATTTTTCACCAAACTCATATTTTTAGTATTTTAAGCTGTCACAACTAGAAATTTTGGTGCCTTTATAATCACAACACTTATAACAACTATGAATCAATAACATAAAAGCATGTTTGATGCTCATTCTATAACAATAAAACTCCATCAAATACTTCATTCTAGCCCTACAAATGGTCAACAAAGAATTGGAAACCCTTGAAATTCCAATTTGAGTTCATTGTGGACTAGGATTCTTTAATGGGCCCTAATTGGACCCATATACATGAAACTTAACATTTTTGGGCCTTATGAACCCAAAATAAACTAGAATAACTTTAATGGGTCTTATTGGACCAAAACAAATTTATATTAGCCCTAATAGGTCATATAAATCATTCTTTGATTTTGATTGGGCCAAAAATCAATTAACTTAACCATAAATTGGACTTAAGCATACAAGGCCCAATTCTTTCTTATTCCCCTCTCCATTCTCGGCCCAAGCCCAACCCAAGAAGAGGATTTGACTCTTGGATGCCACCTCACAATTGTTCAAAGGATTTCCATGCAAAATGACTCATACTTCCATGCACCATCCAATCACTCACTCTCTTTTCTCTCCTCTCTTTCTTGCTCTCGGCCGAAACCAAACACACACACACACACACACACTTCACTCAAGAATCCTCTCAAGAAAACTCTCTCCACTCCTCTCCATACTTTCGAGATCTAGAAGGCTTTCAAGGAAATTTTCCACAAAACTCATCATCTAAGGTAAGATATTGCTTAGATCCATAATCTAGCTACTTCATTTCAACAAAAATCTCTTCTAAATCTATTCAAACTTGTGATCTTACATCATCTAAGCCACTAAACTCGAGATCTACCAAGAAGACTTGCTAGGATCGAAAATTAGCGTCAAACTTCTTCTAGCCTTCTTTAAAACCAAAACTACAACTCAACGTGAGTTTCATACCCCTCTATTTTTGGTTTTCATATGTTTTATGGGGGAGAATACAAGAAAATGTGTAGATCTATGTGTATGTGTATGCTATGTGTGATTTTATGCATGTATGTGTGTGATATTATGTTTTTGAGATAAATATGTAACAAATAGAGTGATAATGCAAGATCTATGACATGAGAAAGGAAACCAACATAATCTAAGTTATTTTACATTAATCAAGTCAAGGAAAAATAGCTTACAAGGTTATAAGGAACAAACTTTAACATAAAACTCATTTTAGGGCTTAAAATGTTAAAAATGCAAAACTTGGGGTAAAATCTGCCAAGTCATGGTTTCTTGAGGGTCAAATGAGTCAAAACAGTTTTTATAATCCCTTTTCTGAATATTAAAATATTCAAAGGACTTAAAATGCAAAAATTTTAGTTATTGGGCTAAATATGGGCTTTTCGGCCCAACAAGCCCAAAATTGCGAAAATTGTAGTCTTTAAGGGGCTGAAATGTAATAATCTGTAAAACAAGGGACATGAAGTGAAATAAAACTATTTCTAAGGTCAAAAATGTTTTTAAACTCTAAAAAGGATCAAAATGTAAACTTTTTGTATTTTGGGCCAAAACTGTAAATGTTGCAAAATTTTGGGTTCTAACCAAGAAATACCATTCTGGAAGGGCTAAATCTGTTTACTAAATATAATTTGGTTTAAAAATGTCTTTTCAACAAGTTTATGATACAAAAGTGTCAAGAAAATGTTTTTAAGGACTAAAAATGAAATTCTTTTATATAAAGGACTAAAAGTGTTATTTTTATAAAAGAAAGGTAGTGAAAAGGGTCAAAGTCATACTTCTAAAACAAATTAATTCATTCATTAAGACAAAATACAAGATATCCGGCAAGCAACAAAACGAAAACCAAATACACCTTCAATACCAAATATCGTTATAAACGAATTGATTCGGTCTCGAATCAATAGAAAACAACAAACGTTAAATCAAAAACACTTCAATAGATACGTGATGACTACAATGAGTAATTCTACAAAATTTGGGCTTATGAGTTTCAAATTATGCTTGATGGGCCTTGCAAGCCCACCAACATGATCTTTGGGCCCAAAGGGATAACGCTTATATGTTATTGGGCCTTCAACGACTCAATATTTTATAAAAGGACTTTCAATAACCTTGTGTGCTAGTAGGCCAAAGTTTCCCGCTAGAAAAGCTAGTAAGGTCACAGTAAGCAAGTGCGAGTTGGACCATTGTGTCTTTCGCATCCACGACATCCTAAGTACTTACAATAGTAGTGGGACATAATGCCCCATTCTCTTCATTTGTTAAGGCTTATGATAAATCGAAGTAGATAAAATTAGGACGATATACAATATGGATTAATTCAATACTCATTCATTAAGACAATACAAAAACCAATAATTATGAATACATTTCAACATCGGGAAAAATATCGGGTTTTTCCGGGGAATTCAATAGTACTCGTTCGACATATTATAACCATCATACAAAATGCCATATATATATGTGTATATATATATATATATATATATATATATATATATATATATATATATATATATATATATGTGTGTGTGTGTGTGTGTTTTTAAAATCATTCATGCATCAACTTATGGATCTCACGCTTTGATAAACAAAAGTCTTTTTAGAAAATATTGGATTTTCTGGGTTTTTACAAAACTGCACAAACCATTTTATTACAACTATTCTTATGAACTCACCAACATTTCATATGTTGACTTTTTTCGAAAATAACTTGTATTCTCAGGTAACAGGTAAGCGGAAGATTTATATGAAGTAATGTTAGATGTTATGTTGTTAAAACACTCAAACTATTTATGTTATGAATGTGTAATGTTAAAACAATGTACTTGATGTAAAACAATTCCAGTTGTAATATCTTGATGCATGGTGACGTTTATGTTTTGATTCATGTATATTCATTGTGATGGTATTCAATTAAAGTCACTCAAGCCCTCAGACGTTTCTGCCGTCTGGTTCGGGGGGTGTGACAGGTTGGTATCAAAGCATTGTTTATAGTGAACTAGCATATCTAACCACACACTGATATGCAACTATAAACCCAAAAGGGACTAACCCAATTATGAACAAAACAAAACAAATAAAAACACAACTATAAAACATCTTTGCATGTGTGAATTAGGAAATAGAACATAAAACCGAACCAAACAAGATAATACTAGCATCACGGTTAAGCCAGGACTGTTCATAGTCGTATCAAGGAGTGGATGTAGCCTGATTAACTACATTCCTCCATGGTACAACTATCACATGTCCTGAGGAGATCGTGATGACTAGGGAACCTAAAAGCATACCCATTTAGCACCAAAAAGAGAACAACCACTTAATCTATACAGTAATAGAAGCGTTTTAGGAATGATATTAGCATGTTTATACACCCTCGCAGACAGCATGGCTGGTTTCCATCACCCTGGAGATCCTTATTTCCCTAGTCAGGGGAATAACGGATGGCTGGAAGAGTCAGAGGAGGAACCTGAAGAGGACCCCGAGGAGGAGTCGGAAGAGGAACCTGAGGAAGACCCCGAGGAGGAATCCGAGGGGGAACCCGAGGCGAAAGCCCAAGGTGGACCTGCCGAGCCAGTGGTGGACCAGGAGGAGGAGGAAGCCGAAGGAGATCTCGAGGAAGAACCCAACGAAGATGAAGATGGTGATTCAGACGTAGAGTCCGAAGTCATCAACCCCCCTTATCCGATTAAGGTGCCCGCTTATCGGGTAGGCCCCACTGGTCCTACACCCCCCTGGGGTATCGACCTTTGGAGATGGAACAGGCAGCAGGGGCAGTGACCCCCGTTCGGCATGTCACGCGAATTCTTTGATCTAAGGGATGGAGGATCGGCCGATCGTGCTCTCCCAGTCATGGTGAGACGATTGCGAAACACTGGCGACCTAGTTCAGAGCACCGCCAATCAGATGCATCAAATGCGGGCTAGGGTCGAGCGCGCAAAACATGAAAAACAAGAGGTTATCCGAGAGCTCCACATGAGACAGGTGAGATGGGAGGTTCGACTCCGAGATGCGGAACGACAGGTGGCTCGTCTTCAGGGAGCATCCACTTCCTCAGCACCACCCCCTGGCACATCCCACCACGACTAGGACTAGTCATACCCGTCTTTAGTACTAGTACTAGGATCTATGCTATGTACCCTCGACTCTATGTTTAAGTGATTACACTACTCATAGAGCCGTTATGCTGCCGAACTTGCACTACTTATGTATTGCTCTTTTGAGTAAAATTTTCATGTATCGGAAAATGCGGATAATAGTAATAAAAGGTTTTATGTGTTCCACTGTGATGTTGTAATCTGCTATGTGTTATATGTAACCATGATTATATGCTAAACTGTGAAATTGCTTAAGTTCGTGCTACACACCTAGACTATAAGATCACCATCTCATGGAACCATAGGCACTCAACATCTTTCCGTTCCATGACAGAAAGATGCCTCGACGACCAACCCACGATAACCCTGGACCAACCCCTCCAGAGGTTGCCTCAGCTGCATTCCAAGCAGCTATGTCTGCTACGGTCACCGCAACTATGGCACAAATTCACCAAGCAAACAATGGAGGAGTCAATGGACAAGGGGCAGGAAGTTCGAACAACGGGATCAATCAAGGACCGACCAAAACGTGCTCCTACAAGGATTTCACCAATGCCAAGCCGCGAACCTTTAATGGCACAGGTGGTGTCATAGCCCTGAAAAGGTAGATAGAGAAGGTGGAACCAGTGTTCAAAATATGTGAATGCCCCGAGGAATTGAAAGTGAAGTTTGCCGCGTGCACCTTTGTCAACCAGGCTCTCACTTGGTGGAATGGGCATGTAGAGGCCATGACTCTCCCTGTAGCCAACTCGATGCCATGGAAGGAGCTGAAGGAAATGCTGATGGCTGAGTACTGCCCTCGCGACGAAATTCAAAAGATGGAGCAAGAGCTGTGGTATCTCACCGTCCGAAACTCTGATATAGACGCGTATATATCAAAGTTTAGCGAGCTGTCATTATTGTGCCCTAGCATGATTTTGTCTGAAGGAAATAAGATTGAACGATTCATCTGGGATTGACCTCCCCGATTCAAGGAAATGTGATCGCTGCAAAACCTGAGACGTTCGACAGTGCCAAGAGGTTGGCCAAGAAACGGTACGACCACAACAACAAAAAGGGCGGGAAGCCAGCGGAAGTTGAAGGCAAGAAAGAGGATGACAACAAGAAAGGGAAGAACAATAAGAGAAAAGGGCGACAAGGCTTGGAATCAACAAAGAAGCAACAAACGGTGGCGGTCAATGCTGCAACCACTCAAGTACCCTTCAGACCACATGCTCTAGCCTCAACTAATCCAAGTGTTCCTAGGCAGTATTCTGGGAATCTCCTAAAGTGCAACTACCACCATAACGACAACTGCAGGGAAATGCATTGCACTAGTTGCAATCGGAAGGGTCACACTGCAAAGTATTGCAGGACCTATCCCCCCCCCCCCCCCCCCCAGAATCAACCACAAGGAAACAACAAAAACAACGGCAACCACAACAACAACAACAACAACAACAACAACAACAACAACAACAACAGCAACAACACAGGATCAAGCCCCACCAGCTATGGATGTGGAAAGACTGGGCATATCCGTCGCAACTGCCCCAACACCAACAACTCTGGGAACATAGGAATAGGGAGGGTGCTAGCTATGGGTAAGGGAGAAGCAGTTCAGGATCCCACTATTGTTACTGGTACGTTTCCCCTAAACCACACCTATGCATGCATCCTATTTGATACCGGAGCAGAACGAAGTTTCGTGAGCAATAAATTCAAACACCTGTTAAATCAACAACCCCAAAAGCTTAATGAAACCTTTACGGTGGAAATGGCTAATGCGAAGACAGAATCCACTAGGGAAATCTATATAGGATGTACCCTAACCTTAAATCACCACATCTTTCAAATAAACTTAATGCCTGTTTCCATTAGGAGTTTTGATGTGATTATTGGCATGGATTGGTTAAGCCCCCACCATGCTGAAATTATGTTTCATGAGAAGGCCGTTTGGCTTCATCTCCCAAACCACGAAATCCTAGTTATTTACGGAGACAAACCCAGTACGAACCTTCGTCTTATCTCGTGCATTAAGGCGCAGAAGCACCTACGAAAGAAGGACTTGCCGTTCCTAGCTCACATAGTAGACAAGTCCAAGAAAGAGGTCAAATTCAAGACATTCCAATAGCTCATGAATTCCTAGACGTCTTTCCTGATGATCTTCCGGGGATACCCCCAGCAAGACAAGTCGAGTTTTGAATCGACCTTGTACCAGGAGCTACCCCTATCGCCAAATCGCCCTACAGATTAGCTCCTGCGGAGATGCAAGAGTTGTCCAGTCGACTCAGTGAGCTTATGGATAAAGGATTCATCCGACCCAGTTTCTCACCTTGGGGAGATCCAGTTCTCTTTGTCAAGAAGAAAGATGGTACATCCAGGATGTATATCGACTACAGAGAACTTAACAAACTTACTGTCAAAAACCGATATCCACTTCCACGAATCGATGACCTATTCGACCAGCTCCAAGGAGCTAGTTACTTCTCAAAGATAGATCTGCGATCCGGATACCACCAACTCAAGGTCCGAGAGGAGGATATTCCAAAAACCGCCTTCCGAACTCGTTAAGGACATTATGAATTCGTCGTAATGCCCTTCGGTCTAACGAATGCTCCTACCACATTCATGGACCTAATGAATCAAATCTGCCGACCTTTTCTTGATAATTTCGTAGTCGTATTCATCGATGATATCCTAGTATATTCCCGAAGCGAAGGAGAACACGACCAACATCTTCGACAAATCCTAGAAACCCTGTGAACCAAAAAGATGTACGCAAAACTCTCCAAGTGTGAGTTTTGGCTCCGAAGCGTGAACTTTTTGGGTCATGTTGTTAGTTAGGAAGGAATACATGTGGATCCTTCTAAGGTCAAAGCCATCGAAGGATGGGCAATCCCAACAACACCTACATAAATTCGCCAATTTTTGGGTCTCGCAGGCTATTACAGAAGATTCATCCAGAACTTCTCTAAGACCGCCAAGCCACTTACCTCGCTTACACAAAAAGTTGTACCCTTGGTATGGACGGACAAGCAGGAAGCCGCATTTCGATCTCTGAAGCAAGCACTCTGTAGTGCGCCGGTGCTATCACTACCCAAAGGAACAGAAGACTTTATAGTCTACTACGATGCGTCAAATCAGGGTTTAGGCTGTGTACTCATGCAGCGTGGAAAGGTGATAGCTTATGCGTCCCGACAGCTAAAGACACACGAAGTGAATTATACGACCCATGATCTGGAACTGGGAGCAGTGGTCTTCACCCTGAAGATTTGGAGACACTACCTGTACGGTACCATGTGCACTATCTTCACTGACCACAAGAGTCTTCAACACATCTTGAATCAAAAGGAGCTAAACATGAGGCAATGAAGATGGGTCGAACTGCTAAACGACTACGAGTGCGAAATCAAGTATCATCTAGGAAAGGCTAAGGTAGTAGCCGATGCCTTGAGTCAGAAAGATTACTCAAATCGTCATGTGAAAATTCTCTCGATAACCATCCAATCCCACCTGACCTCGCAAATCAGAACGGCTCAGTCAGATGCCATGAAGGTGGAAAACAAAACAAGTGAAACGCTGCATGGAATGGAGAAGAACTTGGAGGTCAGGGAAGATGGAGCATACTACTTCATGAACTGCATATGAGTCCCTAAACTTGGGGGATTCAGAAAGGTAGTCATGAACGAGGCTCACAAGATGCGATACTCCATCCATCCGGGTTCAGACAAGATGTACTTGGATGTTAAGCAACATTATTGGTGGCCAGATATGAAGGCAGAGATTGCCAGTTACGTGAGTAAGTGCCTCACTTGTGCTAAAGTAAAGGTTGACTATCATAATCCCTCTGGATTACTACAGAAGCTAGTAATTCCCGAGTGGAAATGGGAAAGGATTACCATGGATTTCGTGACCAAACTACCCAAGTCGCCGGACGGTTTAGACACGATCTGGGTATAGTTGATAGACTAACGAAATCCGCCCATTTCCTGCCAATAAAAGAATCATACAAGATGGAGTGCCTGACAAGAATCTACATCAAAGAAATTGTGAGTCTCCACGGAGTACCGATATCCATTATCTCAGATAGAGATAGTAGATTTATTTCATGCTTTTGGCAATCGCTTCAGAAAGCAATGGGAACACAACTCGATATGAGCACTGCCTACCACTCACAAACGGATGGTCGAAGTAAGCGAACCATTCAAATGCTAGAAGATATGCTCCGAGCGTGTGTAATAGACTTTGGAAGATCATGGGATACCCACTTGCCTTTGATCGAGTTCTCGTATAACAACAGTTATCACTCGAGTATCAAAGTTGCTCCTTTCGAAGCATTATACAGGTGTAAGTGTAGATCACCGTTGTGCTGGGCTGAAGTAGGACATACCCATCTAGCGAGAGAGCAAACGCCAAACAACGCCTTAACGGGACCAGAAATCATACGTGAGACGACCGAGAAGATAATTCAGATCAGAGCACGACTACAATCGTCATGAGACAGACAGAAGAGCTACGCCGATAAGCGAAGAAAGCCCTTGGAATTCGACGTCGGAGATAGGGTGTTACTAAAAGTCTCTCCTTGGAAAGGAGTGATTTGTTTTGGGAAGTGGGGCAACCTGAACCCTCGATACATTGGACCCTTCGAGATTCTTGCTCGAATCAGTCCAGTGGCTTATAGATTGCAACTCCCCGCCGAGCTTAGCAGCGTACACCCTGTGTTTCATGTCTCCAACTTGAAGAAGTGCTTATGCGATGAGACTCTCGTCATTCCATTAGAGGAAATCGAAATCAATGAGAACCTTCTGCTCATCGAAGAGCCGGTTGAAATCATGGACCGAGAGATAAAGCGTACCAAGCAGAGTCGCATTCTGATCGTGAAAGTTCGATGGAATGCAAGGCGCGGACCAGAGTTCACATGGGAACGCGAAGATCAAATGAAGCAGAAGTACCCTCATCTATTCTCACATTCTCAAATCTAGCTTTCAAAAGAATTTCGGGACGAAATTCCCTCTCACGGGGGGATGATGTCAAAACTAGAAATTTTGGTGCCTTGTAATCACAACGCTTATAACAACTATGAATCAATAACATAAAAGCATGCTTGATTCTTATTCTATAACAATAAAACTCCATCAAATACTTCATTCTAGCCCTACAAATGGTCAACAAAGAATTGGAAACCCTTGAAATTCCAATTTGAGTTCATTGTGGACTAGGATTCTTTAATGGGCCCTAATTGGACCCATATACATGAAACTTAACATTTTTGGGCCTTATGAACCCAAAATAAACTAAAATAACTTTAATGGGTCTTATTGGACCAAAACAAATTTATATTAGCCCTAATAGGTCATATAAATCATTCTTTGATTTTTATTGGGCCAAAATCACTTAACTTAACCATAAAATGGACTTAAGCATACAAGGCCCAATTCTTTCCTATTCCCCTCTCCATTCTCGGCCCAAGCCCAACCCAAGAAGAGGAGTTGACTCTTGGATGCCACCTCATAATTGTTCAAAGGATTTCCATGCAAAATGACTCATACTTTCATGCACCATCCAATCACTCACTCTCTCTTCTCTCCTCTCTTTCTTGCTCTCGGCCGAAACCAAACACACATACACACATACTTCACTCAAAAATCCTGTCAAGAAAACTCTCTCCACTCCTCTCCATACTTTCGAGATCTAGAAGGCTTTCAAGGAAATTTTCCACAAAACTCATCATCTAAGGTAAGATATTGCTTAGATCCATAATCTAGCTACTTCATTTCATAAAAAATCTCTTCTAAATCTATTCAAACTTGTGATCTTACATCATCTAAGCCACTAAACTTGAGATCTACCAAGAAGACTTGCTAGGATCGAAAATTAGCATCAAACTTCTTCTAGTCTTGTTCAAAACCAAAACTACAACTCAAGGTGAGTTTCATACCCCTCTATTTTCGGTTTTCATATGTTTTATGGGGGAGAATACAAGAAAATGTGTAGATCTATGTGTATGTGTATGTTATGTGTGATTTTACGCATGTATGTGTGTGATATTATGTGTTTTTGAGATAAATATGTAACAAAAAGAGTGATAATTCAAGATCTATGACATGAGAAAGGAAAAAAACATAATCTAAGTTATTATACACTAATCAAGTCAAGGAAAAATAACTTACAAGGTTATAAGGAACAAACTTTAACATAAAACTTATTTTAGGGCTTAAAATGTTAAAACTGCAAAACTTGGGGTAAAAACTTGTGACATCCCCGAAATCACGGCCAGAAAAGACCGATTTTCATTTATGCTTTTTACCATAATTTCAGAGTAAATCCTTTTGATTTAAAAGTGTTGCGGAATTTGTTCCCAAAACAAACATGATAAAATAATATTTATCAAAGCATTTCATCAAGAGATGCATTTTCATTATATAATCAAAACTCGGGATGTCATGTTCCGATACAGACCATAAAGCATAAACGATAACATTACAAGTCATTCAACAAATATATACATATACAGACTTGTAAAGAAAACAACTCGATGATTCATCCATCTTATGCCCTCGCGCCACTACCTGTAATACAAATAAAACTGAGTGGGTCAGGCTTGGGAGCCTGGTGAGCATATAGGGTTTTCAACCCACAATAAAGAAGTTATATTTAATTTCACCAACCAATCACTATCCCGATTACCCATTCCCGTTATCCTCACTTTACGTCCCTAAAATAACATCTATCTCAAGGGACCTAATCTAGGGTTTTCATCGGGACGGACATCACTGCGAAGGGGTTTCCTCAACAATAGATATCCTAAAGGCAACCATGAGGAGGATAGAGTACACCGGTGAACACATCGTTCACAACACCTACAAGTTATGAACCTGCTAGCGTTCCACTGGACTGTCTAGAAAGAGTCCGTGGTCGTTATCCATACTCCGCTGAATAACTAGATCAACAACAACAACAACATCGAGGCCTCTCATCTGTTTGTTACACACCAACTATCTACCCATGTTCTACCCAACATATTAGTAGATAAAATATATACTTTCATACATAGTTTGAAACCTGTATATCATTTTCATTCAATATATATTCCACATAACAGATGAGGCATACCCACGTAACATGTATTTCATAGAAAGCAATTCAGATCTATGAGATGGAAGTGGGTGAACATACCTTCACACGCATAACAACGAATTCTACACATAACACGTATTTCGTATAAAATACTCCATAACCATGCGTTAGAAGAAAGTAACTACACACTTACACATATAAACAACAATATACCTAATACACTCGAACCATACTTGTATTATTATCGTGTTTATGAAAGGTAGTATACACTAACTTGATCAGAAGATGATCGGACAGCACTACGACTTGCAGAAGTAGTAATCCTCAGCAGATCTGGAAGATCTCTACAAAAAATCAAACTTCTCGCGGGCAGAGCTTCGACTCGGGAACCGCACTTCTCGGGATCTTCGGGATCTCGGGACTTGCCTCGGGGCTCGAGAATAATACCGGGGCTTCGGGGTATTTCTGGCACGCAAAACGATGCAAAACGGGAGAGAGAAGAGAAGAAATTAGCAAAATATCCGGTTGCCCTTGCATCCTATTTATAGGAGGCTGGAGCCTCGGAGTACGCGGGGCGTACAGGCGTACGCGGGGCGTACAGGCGTACGCGGGGCGTACTGGCCTCCGAAGTCGTCACTGCATGCGTCATCCGAAGTGTTGACACTCTTCGGAGTACACGGGGCGTACTCGCGTATGCGGGGCATACGTCGGATCGGACCGCTGACTCCTCTTCGGATAATACCGGAATTAAAGATTAAAAATAAATACAAATTATTTAATAAACTTCGAAAATTCATATCTTCTTCATACGAACTCCGTTTTCGACATTCTTTAGATCCACGCGAAGGTGAGACTACGCTCTACAACTTTCGTTTAGACTCCGTTGGCTAGTTTTAACTTTATTTTTATTATTTATTTTTAATAGGCCGGGACAGAAACTTTCGTTATAAATTCATAACTTCTTCGTTTGACGTCCGTTCTCGCCTAACTTTTTATCGCTTCGATAACAACGAGACCTTCGATGCTCGTTTAGAATGCTTCGGCTACTCGATCTCAAATCGAGTATTTCAGGCTGCATACCGCTAAGTCGAAACTTCAGAAAATCGTAACTTCCTCATACGAAGTCAGATTTGGGTGTTCTTTATATATTCAGAAACCTCGTTTCAACTACTACAACATTATCCAAAGATATCAAGTTTATTTTACACTTAAATTTTGACGCTTATTTTTATTCTTAATTAATCAGATCACATAATTAAGCAATTAAGCACAAAACACATAATGCTCAAATAATACATTCTTATTATTTCAAAACGGGTTACAAAGGTTAACCTAGACTATTACATTGCTAAAAATGGCAAGCCCGGAAACACAGGCGTTACAATTCTCTCCACCTTAGAATGATTCCGTCCCCGGAATCACACATCAACAAACAAATGCGGATAGCGACCCATCATGTCACTCTCCGTCTCCCAGGTGAGATTCGGCCCATTCGTGTGTTTCCATCGGACAAGCACTAACCCAACCATCTTGCGTCGCAATTTCTTAGTCTTTCGGTCAACAATTTCCTCTGGTTCCTCAATCAACCTTTTGTTCTCATCAATTCTCAATTCAGAAATTGGAATTATGTTGGGAACTTCTCCCGTGAACTTCCTCAAATAACACACATGAAAAGTGTTATGAATTCCATTCAGTTCTTCTGGTAGTTCGAGCTTGTAAGCTTGGTTCCCAATCCTCTGAAGAACTTTAAACTGTCCAATAAACCTTGGACTCAACTTTCCCCTTTACCAAACCTTATAAGTCCCTTCCACGGCGAGACTTTAAGCAAAACCGAATCCCCAACCTCAAAAGTCATCGGTCTTCGCTTCTTGTCAGCATAGCTCTTTTGACGATCCTGAGCTGCTAACATTCTTTCTCTAATTATTTTCAACTTTTCAGCAGTTTGATGAACCAACTCCGGTCCCATAAACTGCTTTTCCCCAGCCTCAAGCCAACAAGACGGCGTACGACACTTCTGTCCATACAATGCTTGATAAGGTGCCATCTTTATGCTCGAGTGAAAACTATTATTGTAGGAAAATTCTACCAAAGGTACATGTTCATCCGAATTACCTAGGAATTCCAAGGTACATGCTCTCAGCATGTCTTCAAGTGTTTGTATCGTTCTTTCGCTCTGACCATCAGTCTGCGGATGGTAAGCTGTACTTAAACACAACTTGGTACCCAATTCCTCTTGTAGACTTTTCCAAAATCGTGAGGTGAAACGGCTATCACGATCCGACACAATCGTTAATGGAACACCGTGAAGCCTCACAATTTCCTTCACGTAAGAATTCGCAAGCTTCTCCATAGACCATTTCTCCTTGGCCGCTATCAAACGCGCACTCTTAGTGAATCGATCAACGACCACCCAAATCATGTCGTGACCATTCTTTGTTCTGGGCAGTTTAGTGACAAAATCCATAGCAATGTCTTCCCACTTACCCATTGGCACAGGCAAAGGTTCTAAACTCCCATACGGTTTCTGATGTTGTGTCTTGACTCTTGCACAAGTCACACACTCAGCCACATACTTTGCAACATCAAGCTTCATCGTCGGCCACCAATAGTAGGGTTTCAGGTCCCTATACATTTTAGTGCTACCCGGATGAATCGAGTACATGGTCTTGTGAGCTTCTTCCATCAGAAGACCTCTAATTCCTCCGGTCTTAGGTATCCAAATCCGATCTTGGAACACCTTCAGTCCATGGCTGTTTACACCGAACACCAACGTTTTGCCCAAACGTTCCTCCTTTCGGTCATTCTTTTCAGAAGCTTCCTCTTTAGCTTTCTTTATACTTTCCACTATGGTCGAGACAACTTTAATTCTCAACGCTCTTGGCCTTTTCCTTTCAAGATTAACTTTCCGACTGAGAGCATCAGCAACAACATTAGCTTTACCGGGGTGGTAAAGTATCTCACAGTCATAGTCTTTAAGTAATTCAAGCCAGCGTCGTTGCCTCATATTCAATTCCTTCTGATTAAAGAGTTATTGGAGACTCTTATGATCAGTGAAAAGTTTGCACTTCGTGCCATAGAGGTAATGCCTCCATATTTTCAGAGCGAAAACTACCGCTGCCAACTCCAAATCATGAGTCGAGTAATTCTTTTCATGCTCTTTCAGCTGTCGAGACGCATATGCTATCACCTTTTCTCTTTGGGTCAAAACACAACTCAATCCAACCCCAGACACATCGCTATAAACAGCGAAGTCTTCAACTCCATCGGGTAGAGAAAGTATCGGTGCCTCGCATAGCTTCTTCTTTAGTTTCTCGAATGCTTCTTTATGCTTATCACTCCAAGCATAAGTAGCTCCTTTGTGGGTCAAAGCTGTTAATGGACTAGCGATCGAAGAAAATCCTTGGATAAATCTTCGGTAATATCCAGCTAATCCCAAAAAGCTTCGAATCTCTGTGGGACTTTTCGGTTGTTCCCACTTCAATACAGCTTCAATCTTTGCTGGATCAACCATTATCCCTTCTTGGTTGACCACATGACCCAAGAATTCGACTTCATGAATCCAAAAATAACATTTGGAGAAATTAGCATACAGCTTCTCCTTCTTCAAGACTTCTAACACTTCTCGCAAGTGTCTGCCATGCTCCTCTTGGCTTTTCGAGTAAATCAGAATGTCGTCTATGAACACTATCACAGATTTATCAAGGATAGGATTACAAACCCTATTCATTAAATCCATGAATGCTGTAGGAGCATTGGTTAGTCCAAACGACATAACCAAGAACTCGTAGTGTCCATATCTAGTTCTGAATGCAGTCTTCTCTATATCCTGCTCTCTTACTTTTAGCTGATGATATCCTGACCTTAGATCGATCTTCGAGAAGTAGCTCGAACCTTGCAATTGATCAAACAGGTCATCAATCCTTGGCAACGGATATCTATTCTTTATTGTTGCCTTGTTCAGCTCTCGATAATCAATGCACATTCTCATGCTTCCATCTTTCTTCTTTACGAATAACATCGGAGCTCCCCAGGGTGATGAACTAGGTCTTATGAAACCTTTGTCCAATAACTCCTGAAGTTGCATCATTAGCTCCTTCATCTCCGTCGGTGCTAATCGATAAGGTGCATTTGCAATTGGCGTTGTTCCTGGCAACAAGTCAATACGGAATTCCACTTGTCTATCAGGCGGTAATCCAGGAAGATCTCCGGGAAATACTTTTGGATAATCACACACAACTGGAATATTCTGCATCACCTTCTTTTCCTTCTTAGCATCAATCACGAATGCTAGATATGATGTACACCCCTTGGTCAAACATTTTCTGGCTTTCATCAATGAAATGATTCCAGAATTCACTCTGCGTTTGTCCCCATACACCATAAACGAATCTTTCCCAGGCAGGTTTACTTTGACTATTTTCTTCTTGCATAAAATTTCGGCGTCGTTGGCGCTAAGCCAATCCATTCCCAAAACGATGTCGAAACCGTTAAGTTCTATAGGCAATAATTCCTCGTGGAACTTATTCCCATTCAGATCAATTAAGATGTTTTTGATACGATGGCTAACATGTACAAACTTGCCACTAGCAACTTCGACTAATAAGGCATCATCTAGTCTAACAACAGGAAAAGCTAGCTTTCTACCAAATTCATGCGATATAAAGTAGTAGTTGGCTCCAGAATCAAATAAAATTTGGGAAGGCAATTCGTTAACGAGAAAGGTACCTGAAGCGACATCAGTTTCATCTTTAGCAGCTTCCAGTGTCATCTGGAATGCTCTCGCCTTCGGCTTTGGCGGAATGTTGGGTCTAGCTGCCTCCTTCTTCTTCAGGCAGGCCCTCGACATGTGTCCCTCCTCACCACAATCATAGCAAACTTTCTTAGTGAGGGTACATTCATTGGCATAGTGCCCTGGCTTTCCACACTTGTAGCATGTGTTCGCCACCTCACATCTTCCATGATGCTTCTTCTTACATTTGTCGCACCACTTCTCTTCACCTCCACTTCCCCTCGAACCAGACTTCGAGAACTTGTTTTTCTTGTTGGACCCTGAAGTTCCATCGAACTTCCTCTTTTCTCCAACATCTATCCTTTCCAGACCCTTTTCCTTCTGCTGGGCCTCCACATTCTTAGCTGCACGAACAACCGTTTTCAGAGTAGTTGCCATCTTGACTGTCAGACCAAAGTCGGCAGGCAGTCCATTAGCAAACCTCTCTATCTTGGAGAGTTCCGTTGGCACTAGGCACGGAAACAACTTCATTTTCTCAGTAAAAATGCAGTAGCATAGTCGTCTATGCTCATCTTCCCCTTCTTCAAGTTTTGGAACTCATTGTTCAGATCAATCAGATCTATCTCTGAACAATACTGCACCCTTAGTTGTTCCAAGAACTCCTCCCATGACATTTTCAGGGCTTCTCCTCGTGGCATAGTATCTGCCAACAACTTCCACCAACTCAAGACTCCAGTCTTCAGTTGTCTAACCGCAAAGACGGTCTTCTGTTTGTTGCTACAGTCGCAACTTTCAAATACCATCTCCATTTCGGAGATCCAATCCATTATCTCAACAGGCTTTGGGCTTCCAGAAAGACTTGGCGGCTTGGCACCCAAGAAGTTCTTGTACATTCGCCCATCCTTGTTGTTTCTCCTTTCCGGATCGTTCCTTCATTCTCCTTGAGTCCCAACTTGACTCATAATGCGACTATTGTTCCCTTCCTCCGATTGCTCAGGGATCAATTCGGGTTCCTCAATAGGTATGATAGGTTCATCCCTATTATCATGCAACATTTGTCGCATCTCCTCCCTTTGTTCCGCTAGCATAGCCCGAATCATGGCTTGCACAGCAGCCATTGTTATTGGTTCTGGTGCTGCTGCTACAACGGGTATTTGCTCAATCACTGACGGTTGATTCCTGTTTTCATCCGCGTTTCCAACGCCACTCCTCTTTCTCACCATTTTTGATCTATACACCGAATAAGGTGAAATTAGATCTTCATTCACGATAGATATTCAAATCATCCTTATTACTCCGAAACGTTTACATGCTAGTTCTAATACCGTAAACATACGCTTAGAATCCTACACACATAAGGTTTCCAGATCCGGTCGGCAACAGACCGTAGATCCGAACAATTAATATCATATATGGCAACATATAACATTTAGCACATAAAAGCATTTTAGGCAACTTTCCTAAAATAAACTAGTGCTCGTGTCTAAAATCCAACAGACACACAACTCACAATTCCACTTAGCATTCTAAGTTTAAGTCTAGAAATCCTACAAATTCCTAGTTCGCTTAAACTAATGCTCTGATACCAACTGTGACATCCCCGAAATCACGGCCAGAAAAGACCAATTTTCATTTATGTTTTTTACAATAATTTCAGAGTAAATCCTTTTGATTTAAAAGTGTTGCGGAATTTGTTCCCAAAACAAACATGATAAAATAATATTTATCAAAACATTTCATCAAGAGATGCATTTTCATTATATAATCAAAACTCGGGATGTCATGTTCCGATACAGACCATAAAACATAAACGATAACATTACAAGTCATTCAACAAATATATACATATACAGACTTGTAAACAAAACAACTCGATGATTCATCCATCTTATGCCCTCGCGCCACTACCTGTAATACAAATAAAACTGAGTGGGTCAGGCTTGGGAGCCTGGTGAGCATATAGGGTTTTCAACCCACAATAAATAAGTTATATTTAATTTCACCAACCAATCACTATCCCGATTACCCATTCCCGTTATCCTCACTTTACGTCCCTAAAATAACATCTATCTCAAGGGACCTAATCTAGGATTTTCATCGGGACGGACATCACTGCGAAGGGGTTTCCTCAACAATAGATATCCTAAAGGCAACCATGAGGAGGATAGAGTACACCGGTGAACACATCGTTCACAACACCTACAGGTTATGAACCTGCTAGCGTTCCACTGGACTGTCTAGAAAGAGTCCGTGGTCGTTATCCATACTCCGCTGAATAACTAGATCAACAACAACAACAACATCGAGGCCTCTCATCTGTTTATTACACACCAACTATCTACCCATGTTCTACCCAACATATTAGTAGATAAAATATATACTTTAATACATAGTTTGAAACCTGTATATCATTTTCATTCAATATATATTCCACATAACAGATGAGGCATACCCACGTAACACGTATTTCATAGAAAGCAATTCAGATCTATGAGATGGAAGTGGGTGAACATACCTTCACACGCATAACAACAAATTCTACACATAACACGTATTTCGTATAAAATACTCCATAACCATGCGTTAGAAGAAAGTAACTACACACTTACACATATAAACAACAATATACCTAATACACTCGAACCATACTTGTATTATTATCGTGTTTATGAAAGGTAGTATACACTAACTTGATCAGAAGATGATCGGACAGCACTACGACTTGCAGAAGTAGTAATCCTCAGCAGATCTGGAAGATCTCTACAAAAAATCAAACTTCTCGCGGGCAGAGCTTCGACTCGGGAACCGCACTTCTCGGGATCTTCGGGATCTCGGGACTTGCCTCGGGGCTCGAGAATAATACCGGGGCTTCGGGGTATTTCTGGCACGCAAAACGATGCAAAACGGGAGAGAGAAGAGAAGAAATTAGCAAAATAGCCGGCTGCCCTCGCATCCTATTTATAGGAGGCTGGAGCCTCGGAGTACGCGGGGCGTACTGGCCTCCGAAGTCGTCACTGCATGCGTCATCCGAAGTGTCGACACTCTTCGGAGTACGCGGGGCGTACGTCGGATCGGACCGCTGACTCCTCTTCGGATAATACCGGAATTAAAGATTAAAAATAAATACAAATTATTTAATAAACTTCGGAAATTCATATCTTCTTCATACGAACTCCGTTTTCGACATTCTTTAGATCCACGCGAAGGTGAGACTACGCTCTACAACTTTCGTTTAGACTCCGTTGGCTAATTTTAACTTTATTTTTATTATTTATTTTTAATAGGCCGGGACAGAAACTTTCGTTATAAATTCATAACTTCTTCGTTTGACGTCCGTTCTCGCCTAACTTTTTATCGCTTAGATACCAACAACGAGACCTTCGATCCTCGTTTAGAATGCTTCGGCTAAAAACCGCTCGATCTCGAATCGAGTATTTCAGGCTGCATACCGCTAAGTCGAAACTTCAGAAATCGTAACTTCCTCATACGAAGTCAGATTTGGGCGTTCTTTATATATTCGGAAACCTCGTTTCAACTACTACAACATTATCCAAAGATATCAAGTTTATTTTACACTTAAATTTTGATTCTTATTTTTATTCTCAATTAATCAGATCACATAATTAAGCAATTAAGCACAAAACACATAATGCTCAAATAATACATTCTTATTATTTCAAAACGGGTTACAAAGGTTAACCTAGAGTATTACATTGCTAAAAATGGCAAGCCCGAAAACACAAGCGTTACAAAACTGCCAAGTCACGGTTTCTTGAGGGTCAAATGTGTCAAAACAATTTTTATAATCCCTTTTCTGAATATTAAAATTTTCAAAGGACTTAAAATGCAAAATATTGAGTTATTGGGCTAAATATGGCTTACAATAAATCGAAGTAGATAAAATAGGACGATATACAATATGGATTAATTCAATACTTATTCGTTAAGACAATACAAAAACCAGTAATTACAAATACATTTCAACCTCGGGAAAAACATCGGGTTTTTCCGGGGAATTCAATACCACTCGTTCGAAATATTATAACCATAATACAAAATGCGCTTTATATATATATATATATATATATATATGTGTGTGTGTGTGTGTGTATGTGTGTATTTAAAATCATTCATGCATCAACTTATGGATCTCACGCTTTGATAAACAAAAGTCTTTTTAGAAAATATCGGATTTTCTTGGTTTTTACAAAACTGCACAAACAATTTTATTACAACTATTCTTATGAACTCAACAACATTTCATATGTTGACGTTTTTCCAAAATAAATTGTATTCTCAGGTAACAAGTAAGCGGAAGATTTATATGAAGTAATGTTAGATGTTATGTTGTTAAAACACTCAAACTATTTATGTTATGAATGTGTAATGTTTAAACATTGTACTTGATGTAAAACAATTCCAGTTGTAATATATTGATGCATGGTGACATTTATGTTATGATTCATATATATTAATTGTGATGGTATTCAATTAAAGTCACGCAAGCCCTCAAACGTTTCCGCCGTGTTGTTCGGGGGTGTGACTTAAACTCCCTAAACTCATATTTTAATCATGAAAAGACTTTAGACCAATCTATTTATCAAACAATGACTATAAATAAGAACAATAAGGTTTTACGAAGAAAAGCTTTCACTAAGAATGATAATCTCACCAAGAGATTATCGTTTGCACAAAGCGGCTATTAGGGTTTGTAAAAGGCGTAAAGACTACACAAACCGATACAGAACAATATATAATACTATTCTAGAAAATCCCTACAAATCAGGGATATAAAGCAAACTAATATACGCTAACTATGGAAACAAGATAAATACAAGATCTGTTACAATGCACTGAATAAAGCTATATACACTGAGCTATTGAAATGCTGATGCTGATGCTGAGATATGCGCTGATGCTGAAAGACAAATTTCAAACATCATCATATTTCAAGGTTTGACCTTACAATCTCCCCCAATATGATGATGTTCAAAACCAACTAAATTAGAACACCTCTGGACAAGAATTCCTCATACTCAGCTTCAGCTTCTATTTTTACTGTCCAGTAAGGACTATCCATCAACTCCTGTCTTCTATTCAGCAGCTCCATAGCAATAAGGATGTGAAACTCTCCGGAGAGATCTTGATGACTCATGCACCTTTTCTTTAAGCCAACGAGATGAGTGGTTGGAGCCCTTGGAATCTCAGCAGTTCGCTGAAAACACATTTTTGTGTTTTTGTCGAGATAGAACATCCCGTGTTCAGGAACTGAGATAAATTTATGTTGAACAGGGTCAACACCGATAGGAAGAGAGTTGTTTATTCCACTAGCACCAAAGTTCAGAACCAACACATCTTCACCATCAACTTGAAATTTGGTTCTTCGGATTCTAGGAACTGATGAACTTTGGCCTTGATGCTGTGGTCGTTCTTTAGGAACAAGGTCCAAACGCTGAACTTTCTTGATCAGCAAATGAAGAGCACATGTCAGTTCAGAGGAGAGAGCTGAAGTTTGCTTGGATGCTAATTCGAGTAATTCCATCCATTCAGAATATCCATATTTGATCAACTCATCCCTCTTGACAACTTCAGTGTATGGATGTTGTGAAACTTGACGAGTGATCAGCAACATAAGAATTTTCTCATTGCGTGGTTTGGAAGCTTTAACTTTGATGATTTTATCACTACACACTCATTGTCTAAGAACATCTTGAAACCTCTTTCAATCAATCCTGTGTAGAATACTATCAGTTTTAGGCTTACTGCTGCTAGGAGGAGGCTGAGAAGATTGAGATTTGGACTGAAATTCTAAGAATTTCTGCATCTGAGCTTCAAAAGATCCTTTGGCCTGAAGTTTATGCTGAATGAGAGATTCATCAGCTTGAGCAATATTCTTTAGAAGCTGAGCTTGATTGGCTTCATCAAGAATTTGCTTAACTTGATTAGGAGACATATTCCATTCAGCCGCCAAATTTGATATACTGACTATGGACTTGGGTTTCTTACAGGACAGAGAAGTATCAGTGTGTGAAGGAGCCAAGTCAGTATCTGTTGCCTTGGGCTTGCGAGATAGAGGTTGGGTATCTTCACTAGCAACGTCTGAATCTTCTCCTTGGACCGGAATAATGGGATCAATGAATTTCATGTCTGGCCTTTGACATTCATTATCAAGCTCATCTGAATCTTCTTCTTGGACTGGAATAGAGGGATCAATGAAGTTCATATCTAATATTTGACATTCATCATCTTGTTCATCATCATGCTCACTATCTTCGACAAGCTTTTCAGTATCTGCTGGACTATTAGGTTTCGTAGAATCAGAATCGTGCATTGGCTTCGGTGACTCAGTCTGAACTAGCGTGTTGTAAACATATTCAGTGTCTCTCTCTTTTGGATCATCATCAGTATTATCCTAAGCATCAGTATCTCCCCCTTTTTGAGCATCATCAGTATGGGGACTAGAGGAAGGAGTATGCAAAAGAACTCCCTTTAGCTGATGAACATCAGCCTCAATGCGTAGAAGATGATGACTCATGTACCGAGTCAGTGTCAGAAGTTCATTAAATGCTGAGGCCGGAATATGAAGGAATGAAGTACCTGGAGCTGCTTGTGAGTGTGGTTGCGTCCCCGGAGAAGGTTGGTCCCCCTGGGGTAGATTCTCCCCCTGGGAGGGATGCTCCCCCTGAGATGGTTGCTCCCCCATCTTGTGGTTCAGCTTCTTGATTGGCATGATCTTCATGGTTACCATCAGCTCCTTCATCAGTATCAGCGGTGAGTGAAGGAACAGTGTATGGATTTGCAATCCATTCTCTCATCCTATCAGAGATGCCGATGTCATTATCCAACGGATCATCTTGATACATTCGAGTTGACATACGTGGACATTGGATGGGGTTTCCAGAGTGTGAGTAATAATCTGCAGCGAAAAATTTATCTAATACCAGAGCAATCCAGCGTGGAAAGGGAACATGATCAGCACGTCCATTTGCACTAAGGAGTTGAACAAGTTGATCAAAGAAGAAAGCTCCATAGTCAAGCCTTTTGTTGAGAAGAAGAGAACAAACGACTTGTTGCTCATAAGTGCTCAGTTGATCACCACTTCGAGAATTATGACCCACACATTTTCACAAAGCACCTGTGAAGAATTTCCATCCTAGGGTCATACATTGACGTAGAATAAGAGCTGATCGAGTCCCAGCCTTTGAGTGATCATATCCCAGTTGATCAAAGAGACGTCGATAGCGTTCAATAGGAGGGAGTTCAGAGAAGAAATCAAAAATTGGTAACCGGAGCGCGACACTGAGGAGGTCAGCAGTAATAAAGACTGAGTGTCTTCCACGGCCAATAGTCCCGGAGATGACATTGTTTTCATCATTGAGTGTTGCAGTGTAGTAGAACTCATAGACTTGTTCAGGAAAGAACTCTGATGGAACATCGCTGATTGCGTATTGGAGTCGGCATGAGGCTAAGAAGTTAACAAAATCATCAAGTCCAAGACCTCGATGAACATCTGGAATGTCAGGATTGAAGACAACGTTGGTGGCTTTGATGTATATTGGAAGAGGAGGAGAGTTTGGGGCAGGGATTACCCTTCGTGAAGTAGAGGAGAAAGTGAATAGTGATGCCGCCATTAAAGAATGTTAGGAATCTAGGGTTTTGAAAATACGCGGAGGAAATTTGAATTGTGGAAGGAAGGTTTGAAATAGGGTTTGAAAGAGGTTTAAATATGGAATTAAACGGGCTTTTAAAAGGCAATGATTATCTTTTTCAAAAATAACTGCGTATTGCAACAACCTGTCAAATCAGAAAAATAGCCGTTGGGTAAAGGAGCCGTTGGACTGAAGACGAAACGACAATCAGTGTCTGTGGAAGCGCTGAGATCAGTGTCACAAAAGTTACATGCTGAGGATGGTTCTCCGTCAATTCAAGGTACAACTTGCTTGATTAAGGCTAGCAAGGAGGTTGGTGCGTGTGATAGATACTAGTTAGATTATCTAACCATCGGCTCAGAGTGTGGTGTCTTTATTAGTGAGTGGTTCGTCTTACTGAATCATTAGACACTGAGCGAGAAGAAGGTAAAGAGAGGATTGTTGCGTGTGATAGACCGTGGTGTTTTGGTCTAACCATCGGCAAAGCCTGTTGGACTCTCATCAGCGCGTGTTTTGTCACACTGAATCACAGAATCAGTGAAAGATTGGTAAGAAGAGATAGTTGCGTGTTATAGATCTTGGTGCTTTGATCTAAGCATCGGCAAAGAGTTTCAAGTTGTTATCAGTGTATGGTTTAATACAGTGAATCATTCAACTTTAGTTTAGAATATTTGAAGAAGAGAAAGAGAGATAAGAGATCAAACCAAGGACTCAATGTGAAAAATCATCAGCATGTCAACATCAGCGAAAAGTACATCAGCTTATAAGACAATAGCAAACATTAGCAAAATAAATTACAAAGAGATCATTCCAAGTTCTCCAATAATGTAAGCAGTTGTTTGAGAATCCAGTGCCTTGGTGAAGATATCAGCTAGTTGTTCTGAAGTATTGACATGTTCAAGAACAACCTTACCCTTCTCAACATTATCTCTAATGAAGTGATGTCTGATTTCGATATGCTTTGTCTTTGAGTGCTGAACAGGGTTTTATGTGATCTAAATGGCACTGGTGTTATCATAGTATATGGGAGTCTTGGAGAACTTGATCCCATAATCTAGAAGTTGATTTTGAATCCATAAGAGCTGAGCACAACATCTTCCAGCAGCAACATAGTCAGCTTCTGCAGTCGAGATGGCTACTGATGTTTGCTTTTTGCTAGACCAGGTAATGAGACGATTTCCAAGGAAATGACATCCACCTGATGTACTCTTTTTGTCTAAGTTGCATCCTGCATAGTCTGAATCAGTGTATCCAAAAAGTTCAAATGCTGAGTCGTGAGGATACCACAGTGCTAAGTTCTGAGTCCCCTTCAAGTATCGAAAAATACGTTTGACAACCATGAGATGAGACTCCTTTGGATTAGCTTGGAATCGAGCACAGAGAATAGTTCCAAACATGATATCAGGACGACTTGCAGTGAGATACAGAAGAGATCTAATCATTCCTCGATAAAGAGAGTGATTGACATCAGTGCCAGTTGGATCAGCGTGCATTTTATCAGTCTTGGACACAAGAGTAGAGGCTGGTTTGCAGTCACTGAGAGAATACTAAACGAGCAAGTCAGAAATATATTTACTTTGGCAAATAGAGATACCTGATCTTTGTTGCTGAACTTCAAGACCTAATAAAAAGGTCATCTTCCCCATCATGCTCATTTCGAACCTTTGAGACATGATCTCTGCAAATTCCTTACTCAGCTTCTCATTTGGAGAGCCAAATATCATGTCATCGACATAGATTTGAACATGAATCATGTCTGAGCCTTTGTTTTTGATGAAGAGAGTGTTGTCAATTGCTCCTCGTTTGTATCCATTTTCAAGAAGATACGATGTCAGCGTCTCATACCAAGCCCTAGGAGCTTGCTTCAGTCCATAAACAGCTTTGTCTAGTCGGTATACATAATCCGGGTGATATTTGTCAACAAAGCCTGGGGGCTGACTAAGGAATACTTCTTCTTCTAGCACACCATGAAGGAATGCTGTCTTCACATCCATCTGATAAACAATGAAATTCATGTAGGATGCGTATGCGAGAAACAGTCTGATTGCTTCAATGCGAGCAACTGGAGCAAAGGTTTCCCCGTAGTCGATGGATTCGATTTGAGTGAACCCTTGAGCAACAAGCCTTGCTTTGTTGTGAATAATGATGCCATCTTTATCAACCTTGTTGCGATAGACCCAGCGTGTTCCGGTGATGGTCTTTCCTGATGGTCTGGGAAAAAGAGTCCAAACCTTGTGCCTTTCAAACTCATTCATCTCATCTTGCATGGCTTTAATCCAGTCAGCGTCTTGAAGAGCTGAGTGTATCTTGTCAAGTAAGATCATTGAAACAAAGTTAACATACATACATAAATTATTTGATACACGAGATCTGGTTCGGACACCATCATGAAGATTCCCAATAATTTGATCAACAGGGTGATCTCGATGTACAGGAGCTGATACTGATTCCAATGGATTTGACGCTGACGAGTTATTACTGAGAGGAACATCAGTTGCAGGAGAATCTTCAGCTTCAAGGGTTTCATCAGCATCTGACGAATTAGTTGATGATCTAACTGCAATATCTTGATTCAAGGAACTTGGAACTGGGATGATAGAGTCAAAAATGGTAGCTTCATCTTCAGCATGAGGTACTTCATCATATGGGCAAGAGAGAAGCTCTTTAAAAATAGAGGGAGAATGAGTGACCTTTTCATTAGTGTATGATTCCTCATCAAACTTCACATGAATGGATTCTTTAATGCACTGCCTGTTCACATGAAAGACACGAAAAGCCTTTGAAATAGATGAGTACCCAACAAAAATACCTTTGTCAGCCTTAGGCTCAAATTTTGATCTTGGTTCACGCTGATTAAGAATATAACATATACATCCGAACACGTGAAAGAAGGATACGTCTGGCTTTCGTCCTTTCAACATTTCATATGGTGTCTTCTTGTGAATCCTGTGAATTAGAGATCGATTATGAGTATAGCATGCTGTGTTAACAGCTTCAGCCCAAAATGACATAGGAAGACCAGCATGAATCATTAAGGTTCTTCCTGCCTCAATCAGTGTTCTATTTCTTTATTCAGCAACTCCATTTTGTTGAGGAGTATGAGGAGCTGAGAAGTTTTGCCCAATGCCTTTATGATCACAAAATTCTTCAAGAGTTGAATTCCGGAACTCAGTGCCATGATCACTTCTTAGCTGCTTAACTTTGAGACCCGTCAGTGTCTCATTTTTACGAATCAGTGAGATAATTTCCTGTGCAGCATGACTCTTCTTCTTTAGGAAAACCACCCATGTAAATCTAGTGAACTCATCCACAACCACTAGAGTATACTTATTTCCTCCTTGAGAACGAACAGGATTAGGTCCAAACAAGTCCATGTGTAGTAAATGAAGAGGAACAAATATGCTAGAACATGACTTGGGTTTGAATGATGACTTGGTTTGTTTTCCTTGTTCACACGCTGAGCACATCTTGTCTTTTACAACGCTGAATTTTGGGAGACCTCTAACTAGATCTTGATTGGATATTTTGGATAGATTCTTAAAGTTCAAATGAGAGAACCTTTTATGCCAAATCCAACTAAGATTGGTTTGAGACTTTGTAAAGAAACATTGCATCAGCGCCTTGTCACTTGAGAACATATCAAGAACATATATATATATCATCTTTTCTACTTGCTGAAAGTACAATGTTCTTGTCAGTGTTGACAACTCTTCCTTCCTTGTTTGTAAAGTGAACTTCATAATCAACATCACACAATTGGCTGATGGAGATAAGATTGTGTTTGAGACCCTTTACATATGAAACGTTTTGAAAGACCACGTTATTGCACTTGATATTTCCATATCCTTTGGTGAATCCCTTTCCATTATCTCCGTATGTTACTGCAGGACCAGTTTTCTTTACATAATCTTCCAGGAGAGACTTGGATCCTGTCATATGTCTTGAGTGTCCACTATCTAAGTACCAAAGATGTTCCTAACCCTGTCGTGCTGATAAACCAGTTAGAACATACTGACCCATTCGAAGATGGGTCATTCACAAAGTTATTTGATAATAAGTTATAACACTCTTTAGGAAGACATTTTAAAGAATTTGACTTAAGAGTCCATTTTTCATTTCTAACTTTAATGTTATCAGCTCTTAAAGATGTTTCATCAAATGAGCATTCATTGCTCTTATGAGAGGTATCACCACATCTGTAACAAACTCTAGTACCAAAGATCTTCTTGGTGAGCATATTTCTAGACTTAACACATTTAGACTTGTAAGATTCACCAAGTGAACTTTGAGTCCCTTTGTTTATCATTGAATCACAACTGAATTCAGTGGCAGATAAAATATGATCAGTGACAGATGTGGAGCTGACATCAGTATTTGATTTGGACATATTCACAGAAGCTTTGCAATTAGGAAAATGTTTAAGTTGTTCATGAACAGCGTGAAACACTCCATTTCAGATAGGGAAGGCAATAATATTCTCAGAGAGAGGAGTTGGTCTCACAAGATGTGCAGGATAAGAGGTTGGATCAATTCTGGTAGTTTCAACATCACACTCAGTGACACCATTAGAGTTAGTAACACAGTATTCATCAATTAGACTCTGATTAATAAAAGAGTTACTGACAAACTTGTTTTTGAAATTGTTTTTCACTTCATTCATGGAATAAAATTCAGATTCTTTTTCTTGTGATTTAAAAGCTTTTTCAGCTTTTGCAAAATTACCCCCAAGAATTTTTTTAGATGAATGTGAAATTTGAGCAGAAATAATATAATTAGCATTTTTGTGAGATTTTGCCCAAATTTGGAGCACAGTTTGTTCTTTGATCAACAGATCTTTAACATTATCAATTTCAATAGACAAAGATGAGTTTGACAAACTAGTGATTCTAAGGTTAAACTGAGTGGAATCAATAATGTTATTTTTCATGGATATTTCAGTTTCAAGAAGATAAAGTTGATTTTGCAAATCCCTTATTGTTTGATTCTTCTTAGAATTAAGGACACCCAAATACTCAAACATTTTGATTTTTTCATTCATTGAGTAGGAAACAAAGTTTTTAACCTGATACATTGAAGGAGAGTCGGTGTTGTGCTTCCTAGAATTTTCAACTGCATCAGACATGTCAGCATCAAATTTACTTATGCTGTTTTCACAATTATCAGTGTCTTCTATCTTGACCATCAGACACTTAACTTCATCATCTGATGACTCCTCATTAGTCTTCCATTTTTTTTCTTCAGCAACAAGAACTTTATGATCCAAGTTCTCTACTTTCAGTTTCTCAACCAGCTTGTTGTACTTCTGATTCCAGTATTCATCCGAGCTTTGGATTCTTTGTTTGCATTCTTTTGCAAAATGATCAGTGCTCCCATAGTTAAAGCACTGGGCTTTCCCTTTCTTATCAGTACCATGATTTTTATCAGCGTCTGATCTTTTTGAAAATTTTCCACCCATCTTCTTCTGAAACTTTGAGAAGTTTCGGCATGATTTCTCAAAAGTCTTTACAATCAAGGCCGCACTAGCCACAACCTTTTCGAGATCATCAGTGTCACTTTTAGATGAATCAGTGTTTGAATGGTTTACAGTGTCTGACTCTGACATTTGCTTTTTGTTTGAGAATAAAGCTACAGATGATTCACGTTGAGAATCCTTCATTAGTTCCTTTCTCTGAAGCTTGGATTCCTCATAGTAACGTAGGTTTCCATAGAGACTTTGTAAGTCCATAGTGTTGATCTTCTCACTATTTTTCAGCACATCAACATGGTTCTCCCAACCTGCACCCAGAGAGTCCAAAAACTTCTGCACTAGAACAGTTCGATGCTTCAACTGATCAAGTCTCCGCAGATCATTAACAAGAGTATTAAACGTATTAAAGGTTTGAGTCAGAGTTTCACCTATCTTTGCAAAAAAATGTTCATACCTTTGGTTTAGATCATTTATTTGAGTGGCCTTGACTTCTTCAGTGCCTTCAAAAGATACAGCAAGTGTATCCATCATCTCCTTTGCTGAGATGCAATTCTGGACCAGTCCAAAGATATTGTATGGCAAAGCGTAACTGATTGCAGCCCGAGCACGAACATCTAGACCATTTTTTCTTTTGTCATCTGCTGTCTAGTTTTCTCTAGGTGTTTTCTTCATAGCACCATCAGGAACGTTGTTTTTCAGAGGCTGATACATCGGAACATATGGACCCTTTTCGCGATGTCCAACATGTCTTCATCTACTGACGCTAAAGCATATACAGCCTTTATTTTCCACATAGCAAAATTTGTTTCATCAAAAGGAGGAATTTTAGCAGAAGGATGATTTGATGAGTTTGACGAAGAAGAAGATGAAGCCATTTGTTTGATAAAAGAAACCTGCTCTGATACCAATTGAAAATACTTTAGACCAATCTATTTATCAAACAATGACTGTAAATAAGAACAATAAGGTTTCACGAAGAAAAGCTTTCACTAAGAATGATAATCTCACGAAGAGATTATCGTTTGCACAAAGCGGCTATTAGGGTTTGTAAAAGGCGTAAAGACTACACAAACCGATACAGAACAATATATAATACTATTCTAGACAATCCCTACAAATTAGGGATATAAAGTAAACTAATATACGCTAACTATGGAAACAAGATAAATACAAGATCTGTTACAATGCACTGAATAAAGTTATATACACTGAGCTATTGAAATGCTGATGCTGATGCTGAGATATGCGCTGATGCTGAAAGACAAATTTCAAACATCATCATATTTCAAGGTTTGACCTTACAAATCACATGCTAAGGATTTATTAATTATAAATCATTATTTTACATTAAAGAAAATAGATTAGGAAATTTTATGCTGCAAATGGGTCAACTGTGTCCACTTGCACCTATGTGTCACTTTCTCATTGGTCCAACCTTATCCACATCACACACATCAATGTAAACATCACTACCCTAGCCACTTGCTCCAACAATCCTTCATATAAAGAAATACCTAGGGATTTCCTTGATCATTTTCTTCACCATCAAACATGTAACATCCAAAATTTCAAAACAATTAAAACTTTTCAAAATCACCCATTTTATTAACATTGTTACAAAGAGGTTTTCAATACATTATTAAACAGAGTAATTTCCCAGGTTCATATCATAAAACACCAACGCGAGGAACAGTACGATCATGCCTTTGCCTAGCCACAGACGCTTGAGAACCTGAAACATAAAACCACAACTGTAAGCCCGAAAGCTTAGTGAGATACCCCCAGAATACCAACCGCATATACGCCTTTCCAGGCCCTGACCTTCCGGTCCATGTGTCTCAGGGGACTTCCGTCCCTGCTGGGTAAACCTTCCGGTCCTACCCACGCCGACCTTCCGGTCCATCACACAACATATCGCCTTCCGACCCATAACATATTGCCTTCCGGCCCACAAGCATAAAATGCATATATAACATAACAAATAATCATATCGCAGTTCATAAACAACAATCGATCAACAGATCACATATCATAACATTACTCTAACAAGATATCGGTCTAGTCGGTCACTAGCATAACATTACCCTATGAATCAGTCAACATTCTAAATGCATACATACGCCTTTCCAGGCCATGACCTTCCGGTCCACATAGCAATGCCTTCCGGCCCATAACATGTAATGACAACTATCCGGATTTCCATCCGATAAAAGGGTCGGCCTTGGTGCCATAAACCCTAACGATATAGTGAGGATAACTCACCTCGAAACTGCCGACTGAACAGGTAGCTCAAGCTGCTCCGATCACTGATACGATCTCCACCTCTGGACAGCCACCAATGCACTGAACTCAAACAATAAACAACAATTACCAAAATACCCCTGGAACCACTGGTCAACCCTTGGTCAAGGACAAGGTCAAAGTCAACCCCTGACTGACCCTACTCGCCGAGTCAACCCCATGACTCGCCGAGTCCCCATACTCAGAACTTCACTTAACCCGCGACCTAACTCGCCGAGTCACCCCAAGACTCGCCGAGTTCAACGACTCTGAGTCCACTCGCCCTTGACCCACCGATTCCTTAAGATTCCCTTTCTACACGTCGAGTATCCCCTTTTTACTCGACGAGTTCCTCCTGGAAGAATCGCGGGGCCACCCCGACTCAACTCGCCGAGTCTGAAGAACAACTCGACGAGTCCCAGTTAATCTTCAAGCTACTCGCCGAGTCTGAAGAACAACTCGGCGAGTCCATGTCATGCAGGCGAGCAACTGCTTCCTGAATTACGTATGGTCCCGAGATATACAATCATGGGACTTTCTGGACTTCTAAACATCTTATTACTGGGGTATAAACGTCTGGGTAATAACATAATAACCCATCTAATCACTAAGTGGGTTCCATAAACCCTAGATCCATGCACACATCAATATAACAGGAATGATCCGAGTTATTACCTGAATAACACACTCTCTGTGTCCCCAAACCTCAGAACTCGATCCTCCTTGATATTCCTTTGGCCAAATTCTTCTTCTTCTTGCCTAACAAGTTCTTCCAAGTTCCAATAGCTTTCTCCCTTGCTCTAGACGTCCACAACGATTAGGGTTCTTCTCAATCGACCAAAAGACGGACAATGACGGCCTAAGGGGCGTTATATACGATCCAAAACCGAACGGTTAGGGTTTCTGCTGAACAGCGTCGACTCGCCGAGTCCATATCTGGACTCGTCGAGTCCAGTCGCGAACCCGCGACCAAGTCTGCGATCCTACTCGGCGAGTCTAGGCTCCAACTCGCCGAGTCCCATCTTAAAACACCCCAAAATCATAATTATGCCAATATTTAAATTTCCGGGCTGTTACAACTCTCCCCCACTAGAACTAGACTTCGCCCTCGAAGTCTCACTCTGAAAATAGCCCCGGATGCTGCTCCCACATATCACGTTCTGGCTCCCAAGTCATTTCCGATCCCTTACGGTGTTGCCATTGAACCAACACCAGAGATACCTCCTTGTTCCTCAGAACCTTGATCTTCCGATCCCTGATAGCCACTAGTCTCTCCGCATAATTCAGGCTCACGTCCACCTGAATATCCTCTAATGGAACCACCGCCGACTCATCGGCTATGCACTTCCTCAATTGCGACACATGCAAGATGTCGTGGATTTGTCCCAACTCCGCTGGCAACTCCAACCGATAGGCTACCCGGCCTATCCTTGCACTCACACGAAATGGCCCAATATACCGGGGACCCAACTTGCCCCTCTTCCTGAATCGAATCACTCCTTTCCAAGGAGAGACCTTCAGGAGAACGAAGTCGCCGACCTGAAATTCAAGCTCGGACCGGCGTCTGCCTGCATAACTTTCCTGTCGGCTCTGGGCAGTCAATAACCTCTGTCTAATTTGTTGAATCTGCTCTGTCAACTGAAGCACGATCTCTGTACTGCACATCACTCTTTGTAACCGAAAATTTCTCAAGATGCAACTCTGCTCTAAATCTCAACAATCACTCGAACCATAAGGGTTAGGAAACCCTGAACCACCGGGTCCCCGATCCAAAGCCCACTTTGTCCATTCCGGACCGACTGAGAGATCCATTCTCCCTCTCAGAGCAACTCTCACAAGTTCCCTCTTGCCATCACATACACATACTGAACTAGTCCCAACACTCGCAGGTTGGAAAAAAAAACCCGATACACTGATGATATCCTCGAACATCTCCCAAGACGAACCACTAATATCCGTCTTATACCCTGATCAGAATCACACTGAGAATCCAAGATTCTCTCTCCCCCTGCATCCCTTCCGAGTCTCGACAGTCATCCCAACCCGGATGGGTTCCTACTTCACTGCCGCAAACACGATGCTCGAAACCATACTTGAAATACTCTAACCATAACTCTGCTCTGCAGCTTTCACTTTCGTGAACTTGCACCCCTTCGGAGTTACACACCTTCCTCTTTTCCTTTTTCCAAGGAACCCTCTTGGCCATAATGCCACTCCAACCGGTGCCACGGTGCTTGCCCCAGGCGACACCACCGTTTTTGCGTAACCGCTATTCACATACTTTGGTTCCCATTGCAGGGCTCTCAATCCCATGCACTCTCTCCACTCATCAAAATCACTGCCTCAGCTAAACAAGATCACTAACCCGGGGCCAGACCTTCCAATGCAATCACACTGCAACATACACGATCCGCAATCTCAAACTGATCCAGCAATACCAACAGAGTCTCCAGCATGACTGGACCGACTCTCATAACACATACTAGCCACTCGAGGCTATATCTCTGTGGGTCCGTACACCCAACTCTGCGAACCCTCAGGTTCTAACTCTGGAACCTTCCGGTTCCAGCTCTAGAAACATGCACAACATAATCCCGTGGGATTAATGCAGTACAACCCATCACGTACCTCAAACATACCAATACTCTGATCACATAACCCCGGTTACTTACTCAAGCTTGATCCCGACCTTCTCTCAGGCCTCCACAATCGAATGCCCTAGGTCTGTATCCCGCCCCGCATACCCGACACTCGCTCTCGTCGGCCTATACTCTGCGCTGACAACCACTGCTGAATCCCAACAACTAAGCGCCCTCCCATACCCATCGATTTCCCGGAGAATTCTCCAATTCTCCCCCACTAAAGCACTGACTAACTGTCACCGATCGTCATTAATGACCTCTCAGAACAATCCTGCACAAAGAGAACATTTACCCACTGACTGCTTCCCACAAGCATAAGCAACCCTCAGCAAAACACATCTCCTCCCTGATTAATCCACTCAAAAGAACCCTGTCTTTCAATCATCCACTCCACGACTGCAGATGCTACCTGACATTCAACCCAGTGCCGCATCTCCACTAACAACCCCCACGAACGATAACCAGCGGAATTCTCGACAATAACCCATAACCAAACCCACAATCTGCCAAAGGATGAACACCACATCGAAAACCGCACAAGACTACTGACACTAAAACACCAATTATAACCATACCCAACCATCAGGGAACAACAAATGCCAAAGCGAAAACCTGAAGCACCAATCCATAACCATGCCAGACCCGCGAAACAACGAATACCGCATCGAAATCCATACAAGATACCAGCACAAACAATACGCCAAATCAATGCAAGACAATTAAGACATCATGAAAGCATCATACCCGCAGCTGCCTCCGGCACTGCTCCGTCTCCCTCTGTCGCACGCAGATAAGCACGACCCTGAGCCCTCTGGGGCTCCGCTCCATCCTGTCCTCCTCCTTAACTCTCAAGGTGGCCGGTGCTAGAGCCTGCACCGGTCCTGCAGAAAACTGTGGACGGTTGGCCCTCAAATGTCCAACCTACCGACACTGATAACAAATCCTCAAATCCCGAATTGGCACTGACTGCCAACAATCCCGTGCACAGTGCCCCTCCTTTCCGCACTTGCGGCATGCACCACCGGACCCGCAAGCTCCGATGTAACCCCTCCTACACTTCCCACAAGTGTGGCCGCTCCGATCCCCCACTCTAACATCAACGGTACTGGACCGTTTCGGCGCTGGCTGCGACTGCATCGGAGCCGGCCTCAGTTCACGCAACTGCAACTCAACCTCTAACTCATGCCGCATGGCGGCCTCCTGCAACACCAGCAAGGTTTCACACCTCTGCGCAGACACGAACTGTCTGATACCCCCCTTGAGCATACGCAGATATCGGGGCATCTGAGCCTGCTCCGAAGCGAACTCAGGGCAAAACATCGCCCTCCCATTAAACATCCTGGTGATCTCAGTCACCGACTCCATATCCTGCTTCAGCTCAAGGAACTCCCGAGCCAATCTCTCCTTTTCACCTCGCGGAACATAGCGAGTACTGAACATCTTTATGAATTGATCCCATAAAACCGCAGCCCTCTGCGCATCGGAAAATGACCTCGTGGTCAATCTCCACCAATCCTTCGCTCCTAGCCTCAATAGGTTCAGAGCACACCTCACCCTCTGATCAGCAGGGCATAAACTCGTGGAGAAATACCCCTCCACATCTGATAACCATCTCATAGCAACAATCGGGTCCTGAACCCTATCGAATGTGGGAGGCTTCGCACAATAGAAGTCCCGATACTGAAAACTCCGACTAGCTCCTCTCTTTGCCGTTGCTACAGCCGCTGTAACCGCCGCGGCAGCCATCTCTGCGAGAGCCACATATCGCTCATCAAACTACTCAACCATAGTGGTCCTGATCGACCCAAACAATTCTGGCGACTCAGCCCGCAACAATGCAGCAACCTCATCCCGCAGGATCTCGCGAATCCTCGCATCCCGCTCGCTCGTGCTCGTCCGATCGATAACCTTCGACGGCACCAATCCACCCGGAACTTGCTCTCCAGCTCCCGATCCTGATTCGGATCCACTATCATCATGCCTCGACATCTCCATACCGAAAACACCATACCAATCTCCGACACTTCCCAAAATCCTGGGATCCAACTCTCGCAACCCTACCCTAGAGACCATGGTTTCCTGATACGCGTATGGGTCCTGTGCTTTCAGTAGTACGGGCCCATACTACCTTCCACACCTACCCATATTTGTATGAAGTACTACCACAATACCCTAGAGAACATGCATAACAACTATCAACCCTCACCACTAGAGGAACACTGAGAACATCCCAAAGGGGACCCTAGGCTACAGGCATCACATATCAGGCAACATTATCATGAATTCCTGAAGATCCCTAGCCTAACTCTAGCATGTTGTGCTATCAAGCTCAAATAAACAAATATCATGTATGGTATCTTGGGGTTACTTACTGGCTCCGGCTGATCGTACCTCTGCGTCCTCCTTTTACCAAATTTGAAAACCATTTTAATTCCTCATTTTAATTTCTCTTTTTTTTTTTTTTTAAATCCTCCTCGATTTGAGACTGGAGTCACACGAATGTTTCCCCAATTCACTCAAACCAAGGCGCTGATACCAACTTGTAACATCCAAAATTTCAAAACAATTAAAACTTTTCAAAATCACCCATTTTATTAACATTGTTACAAAGAGGTTTTCAATACATTATTAAACAGAGTAATTTCCCAGGTTCATATCATAAAACACCAACGCGAGGAACAATACGATCATGCCTTTGCCTTGCCACAGACTCTTGAGAACCTGAAACATAAAACCACAACTGTAAGCCCGAAAGCTTAGTGAGATACCCCCAGAATACCAACCGCATATACGCCTTTCCAGGCCCTGACCTTCCGGTCCATGTGTCTCAGGGGACTTCAGTCCCTGCTGGGTAAACCTTCCGGTCCTACCCACGCCGACCTTCCGGTCCATCACACAACATATCGCCTTCCGGCCCATAACATATTGCCTTCCGGCCCACAAGCATAAAATGCATATATAACATAACAAATAATCATATCGCAGTTCATAAACAACAATCGATCAACAGATCACATATCATAGCATTACTCTAACAAGATACCGGTCTAGCCGGTCACTAGCATAACATTACCCTATGAATCAGTCAACATTCTAAATGCATACATACGCCTTTCCAGGCCATGACCTTCCGGTCCACATAGCAATGCCTTCCGGCCCATAACATGTAATGACAACTATCTGGATTTCCATCCGATAAAAGGGTCGGCCTTGGTGCCATAAACCCTAACGATATAGTGAGGATAACTCACCTCGAAACTGCCGACTGAACAGGTAGCTCAAGCTGCTCCGATAACTGATACGATCTCCACCTCTGGACAGCCACCAATGCACTAAACTCAAACAATAAACAACAATTACCAAAATACCCCTGGAACCACTGGTCAACCCTTGGTCAAGGACAAGGTCAAAGTCAACCCCTGACTGACCCTACTCGCCGAGTCAACCCCATGACTTGCCGAGTCCCCATACTCAGAACTTCACTTAACCCGCGACCTAACTCGCCGAGTCACCCCAAGACTCGCCGAGTTCAACGACTCTAAGTCCACTCGCCCTTGACCCACCGATTCCTTAAGATTCCCTTTCTACACGTCGAGTATCCCCTTTTTACTCGATGAGTTCCTCCTGGAAGAATCGCAGGGCCACCCCGACTCAACTCGCCGAGTCTGAAGAACAACTCGATGAGTCCCAGTTAATCTTCAAGCTACTCGCCGAGTCTGAAGAACAACTCGGCGAGTCCATGTCATGCAGGCGAGCAACTGCTTCCTGAATTACGTATGGTCCCGAGATATACAATCATGGGACTTTCTGGACTTCTAAACATCTTATTACTGGGGTATAAACGTCTGGGTAATAACATAATAACCCATCTAATCACTAAGTGGGTTCCATAAACCCTAGATCCATGCACACATCAATATAACAGGAATGATCCGAGTTATTACCTGAATAACACACTCTCTGTGTCCCCAAACCTCAGAACTCGATCCTCCTTGATATTCCTTTGGCCAAATTCTTCTTCTTCTTGCCTAACAAGTTCTTCCAAGTTCCAATAGCTTTCTCCATTGCTCTAGACGTCCACAACGATTAGGGTTCTTCTCAATCGACCAAAAGACGGACAATGACGGCCTAAGGGGCGTTATATACGATCCAAAACCGAACGGTTAGGGTTTCTGCTGAACAGCGTCGACTCGCCGAGTCCATATCTGGACTCGTCGAGTCCAGTCGCGAACCCGCGACCAAGTCTGCGATCCTACTCGGCGAGTCTAGGCTCCAACTCGCTGAGTCCCATCTTAAAACACCCCAAAATCATAATTATGCCAATATTTAAATTTCCGGGCTGTTACAAAACACTTACATACTTCTTAACCATCAAGAGAGCATATTTTTCTCTCAACTTCCAGCCACACTTTTGAAGTGTTCTTGAGTTCTTTATTCACTTATTGGTAAGTATTTCCTTCTAACTCAGGTGCAATTACATGTTTTCATAACACTCTTAAATCATCTACACACATATTAACATGAAATCGTTCATAGGATCATCCAAAAACTTCGTGTGTTCATCAAGTGTTCTTGACTTGAAACTCATCATCTTCAACCTTCCATCCTTCAAGAAATCACATAAGGTGAGTTCATACCCCTACATTTTCCAGTTTTCTTTAGTTTTCAGAGGGGGGGGGGTACATGTTAAATCATTAAAACATATACAAAAGTTAACTTGACAGCTTACAACAGAAATGTTGTAACCTGTTCACGAACTGTTTTACCCAACTTAAACTTAATATTTTTTAAAACTATACAATATGCAAGTAGTTCAGGTTGTACCTTTCTAAGGACTACTCGAATGTGTTTATACGGTTTTTCTACAATTTATAGTGATTTTTACAAAACTGTCTGTCACTATAGCAACGAATTTTGACCAGACTGTGAAAATGAACGTTTTCACACTGGTTTAAGACAACCAAAAACTATAAGAAAATTTATGAACACAGTAGACTCTTTTTCCAAACTCTCAGAGTTTACGGATTTAGTTTTCGACTTACGATGATTTTTCTATAAATATTCTAAAACAGGGACAGTAGAGAGTAAAACTGTCAAAAACAAGCTTAAGAGTTATTCACACTTTGTAACATGTCGAGCAAAGTACGTAATACTAGGGTCAAGTATACTTAGTATTTTTATGCCATTTTATTTCTCTAAGGAAAAAAAATCGTATTTATAAAGGTTTTACATCATTACAAAAAATTCATGTTAAACTATAATAGGTACAGTTTTTTAGTCACATTCACCTGCACAAAAAGGAAAACACATACTTTTACAAACAAAAAAGGGATTTTTGTTGCTTAATACGTAAACTTGTTAATGAATAAATTTGTGAGGCATCGTCTTCAGGTTACTCTTAAGTACCATAGAAAAGTCCTGTAGTTATAACCATAATCTTTAGTAGGGAGAGCGTGATAGTTGTGTATAGATCTATATTGGGTCTGACAAACCCACACTTAAGCTGCTTGCAACAGCTAGACCGACAGGTCTGTGGTGAAAAATCTCATAACATTTCGACACCTGAAGAACGTCGAGTATGAGGTTTTCGAGTTTTTAGCATGGTTATAACAACTTACATAGGGTATTAACAAAACATAAAGTTTACGGAGACTTAAGAACCATACACACACACCAAAAGGAGATTTATGCACATATAAAACAATGTATACTATTTTAAGTATGGGAATTTATGCACATATAAAACTAGGCTACAAGCCATCTTTTTGAAAACACAGAATCCACCAGGTAAAACGTCATCATTGGCAAAGTGAGGACATCTTCAAACTAGTTTTCTTAATAGCAAAACTACACATTTGTAAACTAAGTAAGGTATTTATACTTACATATTTTGGCCTTGGTTCAACTTAGGCTATAACACACTTTACGTAAAACATAGGATTTTCTGGAAACATTAGAGACTTAAGAACCACACAAAAAGGGGTTTTATGCACATACAAAACTACATATACTATTTTAAGTACGGAGATTTACTTACGAAAATAGTGTCTTAGTAAATACGTAGTGGATCCGTTCGATCTAAAAACTTTACTAACATGTACACACCAAGAAATCGCACAAGGAACATATTTTGTTCACAAGTCTTACGAATTTTGAAACGTTCTTTAAAAACATGAGAAACATAGATATATATTGGTCTTAAGACTCAAATGCAACATTCTATTTTTCCAAAGAACAAAAGGACGTATCCCTTTTACAAAAAAATGCTTATGAATTCACCATCTTTAAGGCTGATACTCTTTCAAACTACTTGTATTCTTAGGAAATTAACAAGTCAAGTATGCATATAGGTTTCGAGAAGACGGAACATCATAGTACCAAGTCTTAGTTTTGTTGTTTACTTTTGGAAGTTAAACCTGTGTAAACCAATTACAATCTAAACTATATGTTATCAATGAAATTGTTGTTGGTTCTTTGATTACTATTGTACAATTGTTGTGATACTGTGCATGACGTCCTCAGCCCCCGAACATTTCCGCCGTTCCGGTTTAGGGGTGTGACAAACTAGTATCAGAGCATTGTTTATAGTGAACTAAGTATATAAATCAATTACAATGTAAACTATATGTTTTCAATGAAATGGTTGTTGTTGCTTTGATTACTATTGTACAATCGTTGTGATACTGTGCATGACGTCCTCCGCCCCCGAACATTTCCGTCGTTCCGGTTTGGGGGTGTGACAGATTGGTATCAGAGCATTGTTTATAGTGAACTATGTATATCAACCTATAAAAGATATACAACTATAAATAAAATGCGGCCGAAACGCTCTGACTTAAATTATACTTTTAGAATACAACAATATTTTTACGAAAGTATACATACACACACACACATACACACACACACACACACACACATATATATATATATATATATATATATATACTAGAGCAAGTATCACAAATGGAACAAAACAAAAGTATTTAGAGGTTGGACACTACAGTCAAACCTAGACAGTTATGTAATCATATCTGGGATAAATATAGCCTGATCAACTATATTTATTCAAGATACAACCAACATGTGTTCAGGAGTGATAGTGGTGTGTCGACGGAACTTAAACTTACCAATTCTACATGAAGGAATATTAAAACCGAACATGAAGATTTAAAATACTATAGGAGTATTTTATGATACTATGCAATAAACAACAAATCTAAAAACTCATCAGCTTCGTTTATCAAGAAGCTCAAGAATCAATCATGCAACCAAAATACTATGGGAGTATTTGAGGTGCTATAACTAACTTATATGAAAACTAAAAAGACCCTGACTAGATGGTCTATGATTTCGGAGTGTATACTCTCAGAGTTATATATAATTAAGATTTTATAGACTTAGAATCTGTGATCTTTGCTCTACTTCATGTTCCTTGTTTGGTTGTGGACGTAGGGTAGGATCACTTATTCGAAGTTCTATTTGATCTTGGTTATGTATAATCGGTATACCCTACATAATCATAGAAGGTCCCGGTAAGGATCACCATAAAAATCTCAATATTTTATTAATCTCATAGATTCATTAGGCATTTTCATTGTCGTGCAACTAACACACCTAGACAGAGCAAGGAGTCAACGGAAGAGTCGAGACGAAACCAGAAAAGGGTTCACGAAGAGGATTCTGAGAAAGAATCGAAAGAAAGGAAAGACACTATAAAATCATTAAACAAAACCTTATCTCATTCAGAGTGGACTAGGGAATACCGTATGTATCCTGCTAATTGTGACATCCCCAAAATCTCGGCCAGAAAAGACCGTTTTTCATTTATGCTTTAAAAATATTTTCAGAGTAAATCCTTTTGATTTGAAAGAGTTGCGGAATTTGTTCCCAAAAACAAAACATGATAAAACAATGTTTACCAAAGCATTTCATAAAAGAAATGTATTTTTCATTATATAATCAAAACTCGGGGTGTCATGTTCCGATACAGACCAATAAGCATAAACGATAACATTACAAGTCATTCAACAAATATATACATATACAGACTTGTAATCAAAACAACTGATGGTTCATCCATCTCATGCCCTTGCGCCACTTCCTGTAATACAATTAAAACTGAGTGGGTCAGGCTTGGGAGCCTGGTGAGCATATAGGGTTTCCAACCCACAATAAATAATCATATTTAATTTTCACCAACCAATAATAACCCAATTACCCATTCCCGTTATTCTCACTTTATGTCCCTAAAACAACTAACATAAGGGACCTAGTCTAAGGATATTTCATCGGGGCGACAACACATGCTTCGGGGGTACATCAGCAATATAAGTCAAATAAGGCAACCATGAGGGGGATGGAGTACATCGAATGAACACCCGAGTTCATTAACACCTATAGGTGGCGAACCTGCTAATGTTTCCACAAGACTGTCTAGAATAGCCAGTGGTCGTCATCTAAACTCCGCTAGATGACTAAATCAAACAACAACGAGGCCTCTCATCTGTTTATTACACACCAACTATCTACCCATGTTCTACCCAACATATTAGTAGATAAAATATACATTTTTATACATAGTTTTGAAAACCTGTATAGCATGCTTTAATCAACACATAATCCACATAACAGATGAGGCACACACACATAGCACATATCTCATAGAGAATAAATCATATCTATGAGATAGAAGAGAGTGAATACACATTCACACATAACACAACCAAATATATACACATAGCACATATTTTATTTAAAATACTTCATATTATTGTATTTGGAAGAAGGTAACTACACACTCACACTTATAAACAACAATATACTTAATACACTCGAACCAAACTTGTATTATTATCGTGTTTATGAAAGGTAGTATACACTCACTTGATCAGAAGATGATCGGATAGCACTACGACTTTCAAAAGTAGTAATCCTCAGCAGATCTGGAAGATCTCTTCAAAAATCGAACTTCTCGCGGGTAGAGCTTCGGCTCGGGAACCGCACTTCATGGGATCTTTGGGATCTCGGGACTTGCCTCGGGCTCGAGTATGATACCGGGGCTTCGGGATATTTATGGCGTGCAAAACGATGCAAAACGGGAGAGAGAAGAGAGGAAATTGGCAAAAGACTCGGCTGCCTTCGGTTCCTATTTATAGGAGGCTGGAGCCTCGGAGTACGCGGGGCGTACTGCAGTACGCAGCGCGTACTGCTTCCGAAATTGTCACTGCATGCGTCATCCGAAATGTCAACACTCTTCGGAGTACGCGGGGCGTACGTCGGATCGGACCGGTGACTCGTCTTCGGATAATGCCTCCGAATTTCCATTTAAATTTAATTACCAAATATTTAATAAACTTCGGAAATTCATATCTTCTTCATACGAACTCCGTTTTCGACGTTCTTTATATCCACGCGAAGGTGAGACTACGCTCTACAACTTTCGTTTAGACTCCGTCAGCTAATTTCGACTTTATTTTTATTATTTATTTTTAATAGGCCGCGACAGAAAAACTTCGTTATAAATTCATAACTTCTTCGTTTGACGTCCGTTCTCGCCTAACTTTTTATCGCTTCGATACCAACAATGAGATCTTCGATTCTCATTTAGATTGCTTCGGCTAAAAACCCCTCGATCTCAAATCGAGTAAAACAGGCTGCTCACTGCTAAGCCGAAACTTCGATAAATCATAACTTCCTCATACGAAGTCAGATTTGGGCGTTCTATATATATATTCGAAAACCTCGTTTCAACTACTACAACATTATTCAAAGATATTAAGTTTATTTTACACATTAATTTTGACGCTTATTTTTATTCTTAATTAATCAAACCACATAATTAAGAAATTAAGCACAAAACACATAATACTCAAATAACAAAATCTTATTATTTCAAAACGGGTTACAGAGGTTAACCTAGACTATTACATTGCTAAAAATGGCAAGCCCGGAAACACAGGCGTTACACTAATAAACTAAGAAACTAATATAGCCTTGTGAGTTAGTGACTACACTACTCGCACTATGCTACCGTACCTTTCATCTCCACTAGTAGCAGTAAAACCAGAAGAAATACTCCCTTCCAGAACCATAAAAACCGACCCTCTTAAAAATCAGTATCGATACTTGATTTTAGTCGAACTAAATTCTAGATAACGTACCTATTTCTTCTCTCTATCACAAGTACATCATGGGAATGTAATATGAGACATTAAAAATCGTATATCAAAACAAGAAATTTATGCATGTATATAAATAAATGGGTTACATCTAGAAACAACTATAGTTACTTACCAGCTTATTTGATACATTGTAACAGAATCATGCCTCCGCATGGAAATAACCAGTCAACCAACAAAACACCATTCCTGCAGATAGACTCTACTACCTTTCACACTGCGGTTTCAGTCGCCGTGTCCGCCATGATGGCACATCTCAATGCAAATAACACTAGTGAAAATGGAAGTGGTGTAGACAATTCAAACTGTAGTAACAACTAAGGAAATCAACAAGTACCTACCTATAAGAATCCTTCAACTCACAAATCTAAGATCAATAAACGAAAGTTCTGGAACAAAAAGAAAAGCAGAGTATCTCCAAAACTTGCCTGGAGGCAGCAAAATGCGACAACCCCTGCAGCCACAACATCTACTACTCCAGCACCAACGCCAGTGCGCCAATATGCTGGAAATCTTCCAAACTGCAACAAGTGCAACTACCATCATACCGGAGCCTGCCGAGTGTTGCGTTGCATTGGGTGGAACAAAAATGGGCATACTATCCCTTTCTGTAGAAACCTAGCCCAGCACATCACTTCAACAACCGATGCTAGTACCAGTCAGATATGTCATGCATGTGGTAAATTAGGGCATTTCAAGAGAGATTGTCCAACAGAGAAGAATGACGGAGGAGTAGGAGGTGTTTAGCAACGGGACATGGTGAAACAACAAGGAACCCTACTAGAATTTTTGGAACGTATGCTAACAACGATAATTTAACATCAAATTTTACTCTAAAAATTTCGGCATTTAAGGCAAAAACTCATAAATTATTCCATCACCCAAATAAACCCAATCATCTATACGAAAGATAAGGTGAAAGAACCCCTTTCTTTTGTAAACTTTCGTATTTATGAAAGACCCAAGCTTTCATACTTGACAATTGTTACTCCAAAACATGCTACATGCATATTTATAAAACAATATCTTACATTGATAAAGTGATTACTAAAGATTGGATACAAACCGACTATATTTTAATATTTTACATAACTACCCAGGATATTGTAATTTTATACAAACATAAACCGAAATACAAAAGTAATAGTAAAAACTATTCTACATCTTCCAACAGTATATAACCATACTGGTTACTTATCTCATGCAATTGTTAAACACTGAGAGGGGTAAGCGGTGACGCTTAGTGAGTTCAATAATAGATACAATATAACGTTATGTTATATATATACTTCAATATGGCAGAAGCAAAGAGGAACAAGGAACAACAAAGGCATATGTGAATCATGTGACAAACTTTCCATATCAATCAATGATTTGATACAAAGATATACAATCAATAAAGCTTCGGCCCAAATGGCACCAAAGACATACACTTTCTGATTTAAACATTTCGGTAGATTTCAGGCTTATAGCCTTGTCTAACCATCTGCCAATGCCAAAGAATAGAAGTCATTCTCTTACGGAGACATGCTCTACATGGCCAGAGGCTACGTACCAGTACCACCGTGAATCTAAGTCCTTTCACTGATCACATGGTCAAAGGTATAGCTTTGCTATCATAAATAGCAGAAATAAAAAAATAGCACGGGAAAATAACCCGTAATAATAACACTGAAAAGCACATAGCACATATAACACATAACATACAATTTTTCCTATATATTAAACTCACCAAGAAATAATCGGGGGTTAAAATAGTAATTTGGGCAGCACTTCGTTACAATAAATAGTTTTCTTTGTTAAAAAACGGGAGTTTTCTTGAAAACCGGGCTCTGCGAGGGTTGGACTTCAAACCGAAAAGATAAATTTTTTGGGCTTCTCGGGCACTTCGGGGCGTGTTTCGGGTGTTAAAAATGATACCGGGGCTTCGGGGGAAGAAGAAATAGCTAAAATATAAATTTTGGGGTGAAAAAGTGTTAAGTTTCCAATAATACCCGACAAGTCTCGCATGCTTTATATAGGGGTGAGAGGGCTCGGATCCGAGGGTTGAGAAGGCTGCACGCGGCAGCAGATGCGAGGCCCAGGTGGCTCGGCTCGCAGACAAGCACGTGTCGGACAACATGGTTTCGGATGCTACACGCGTCGGATGGAGGTTGGACCGCGCTTCGGATACGAGGGGTGGCAACACGCATTTGCTGACCCACCGGGATCGGAAACGGGGCGGTTCGCAAGAGCGGGTGACGTGGCCGATACTGTTCATGCGAAAATTCCTGATATTGTCCACTATTTCTCGGTTTTTGAGCCAAAATCTTTCTAAATTCATAACTTTCGCACACGAGCTCCGTTTTTGACGTTCTTTATATGCACACGTAGGTAAAATTATGCTCTACAACTTTTGTTTAGACTTTGTTGGCTAATTTTGAATTTATTCTTAATATTATTATTTTTTACAGATCGGGACAGGAAAATCCGTTAAAAATTCATAACTTCTTCATCCGACATCCGTTTTCATCAGTCTTTTTACCGTTGCACTACTATTGAAGAGACCTTCGATTCTCATTTAGATTGTTTCGGCTAAATATCACTCGATCTTTATTTCGAGTTGTTAGCTGTCTACTGCTAAGCTGAAACTTAGAAAAATAATAACTTCCTCATACGAAGTCAGATTTAGGCGTTCTTTTAATAAAAATTCTCGGTTTAACAAATACTAAGACTTTCATTTAGATCACCAATGCTAAAAAGTAGTTTATCAGAAACTCACATTTTACGTCATTTGGCGTCGTGCCGGTTTTGTCGCGGATCTTCGATTGGTCATAACTTCTTCGTTATAACTCGGATTTCGATGAGGTTTTTGCCTAAATGTTTCTAACGAGATTCTTTACAACTTTCAATAATTAAATTTTACTTATTTCAAATTTTATATTTTTGTTAAATTTCAATATTTGCTTAATGTTCGGAATCTCATAAGACTTCCAATATTTTCCGATTGATTCTAAACATAGTTTTACTTCATTTCTAGTAAACACTATCCGTTAGAACTCAATACTCATAATTATATACTATTTCATAATATTATTCACTTTTAAAATTACATAACACGATAACCGAACGTGTATGTTACATAAGGACCCTCGCATGTGAGCTAATATGACTTAGCGTATACGTCATGGTCATCTATGTCCCACCCCAAAACCAAGAACGGCGGAAACGTTCTGCTGCGGAGGACATCATGTATAGTATCACAACAATGTAAAATAGTAAACAAGCAACAACATCATCCATTGCATTAATAATATAATTATTATACAAATGTGTTCTGTCTAATTTTGATAAACACTAAAGCATAAATCAAAATGAAAGATGAGTCTTGAACGAGCTCCATCTTCCTTAATCCTTGCATCGGTACCTGTCTATGATGACCTGAGGATACACGTAATTTTGAAAGAGAGTATCAACTTTGAAGCTGGTGAGATCATAAGTATATTAGTGTCTTAATTTGTATGAAAATACTTGTATGTATTTGAAATGTAAGTATTTGTATGTATACGAATTGTAAGTATTGAAAATGTAAATGAACTGTAGGTATGAAAATGTTTGTAAAACAACTGTAAACGTTTGAAAAGCCCTAGAAATCCCTATGATTCCTATTAGTAACAAATGGAGTCTTCTACCAAGACTTAACTGTTCTCAATGTAGTCTTCTACCAAGACCTAACTTCTCTGAATGTAGCCTTCTACCAAGGCATCTAGTGTCTGTGCATGTGTCTCTTGTAAGAGTATGTATTTTCCCAGGTATGACTATCATTAACCAAAAATATAGTTTCTACATTACCGTGCGTCGTGTGAATGTTCACGAAGTGAATGTAATTGGGAAAACAAAATAGTACTATGGTGTAGTGTCGAACTAAAACCGTACCAGTTACCTTAAGTCTAAGGTAATCTTGTAAGTACTGTAGCATTTGTAATAAATAACTACATCGGTACTCAGCTGCCTTATTTGAGGGATAAGGTATAATGTGATGTCTAGATCCCAGGCTGTACGCTCCCCTATCAAAGGGATTTTGGGACCTACCCACGACCCCTGCATATCTGCAAGCCGTGAGCATCCACATTATTATGATCATGTATACTCGATATAACGATCACAATTGCATTCTGATTCATCGATATAGTTAGATCCTGAACTAGTTCCATGCTATAGCACCTAGTGACGTCTGTTCTATGTATATGTAAGCGTACTCATGTATGTGTGATCATGTAATTGTACTTATGTAAGTGTGATCATGTAATAGTATAGTAATGTACTGTAATGTTCTACGTGTGCTAGCTGTAATGTGTGTTCTCTCTCTATCTAGCAAGTATAGTAATGTAATCGTTTTGGTATCGTTGTATATGTTCTCTTTCTAGTATAGTTGTATATGTTCTTCTCTAGTATAGTTGTATATGTTCTTCTCTAGTATAGTTGTATATGTTCTTCTAGTAGTATGTATTGACTCATGAATGAACTGATTCTTAGTATGATATCGCGTTTTAGTATCTTCCTAAACTACCGATATGGTAGTTTACTAGTAATCTAACCGGTACGTATGGACATGGATGTATACCCTTGCTACCCAAGGGCATGGGATGAACTGGAAGAGCCTTTATGACTATATATGTACATATGTTATATAACTAATATTTAAACGACCTTCGGACGAGTACCCGATATCCCACCAGACCACATCTCAAGCGCAAAAAGGAAATAGGGTGGATAGCCGTCCTAAGTCTTTTAAACATTTCTTATATAACTATACATATAGAGGCATGCAATTTATAATATAAAAGCATAAAATAAGTTTTTGTAAACCTTTGAACATAATTATTATCTAAGAAAAGATCGACTTGATGTCAATTTATAAAACGTTTTGAAGGCATGGGTTTGATAAAACAACTTTAGTATAAGGAAACATTTGTTTGAATCACAATTGTAAATAAGTTTGAAAAGTAATGTACAGAGTAAAATGTACAGAGAAATAAGGATTTTTAAACACATAAAGTGTTTATGAAAGACATTTGAAGGAAACTGTTTAGTAAAACGGCTAATGAGTACCCAATCATTTGAATGCTGCTTATTAATCACATGTGATTGATATAATAATTAGCATAATTCTACTTGTATCCTCCCCCATAAAACATTTAAAAACAGTTTAAATCATTGATTGAGGGGTATGAACTCACTTGTAGTGAGTGGTTCTGATGAAAATGTTGGATCAGTTGCTAAGTATCAAGTGGTAGCTTGAGTACACACGCGAATCCTATTTAGCATATATTGGCATATATATTAATATAATTAGTGTTATGAACAATTAATTAATGAATTGGGACCACCTTCGGGACTATTGAACACTTATATTGAAGTGTTACAACCATAAATGATTGTATGAAGGGTTAAAAGGCTATATAAGGGAGTGTACGACCAAAATACACACTATATGTGTGTGTGCGGCCAGGTGTGCTGCCAGAAGCGTGTGCTGCCAGAAAACGTGGTGTTCTTTGTGTTCTTGGTAGCTTTTATGAAGATCTTCAAGGAGATTTGAATGATACTTGAGAGGATTTCGAGTTCTATGCTTGAAGAAGTGAAAGAAGTGTTCAAAAATGACTAAGTGTGGTATATATAGGTGGAGTGTGCGGTTGGGAAGGGTGTGAGGCCGCAAACACATGTGTGTGGCCGCACACTCCATGTGTTGGAGTGTTTGGCCTCTTTTTGATTCCTACACTTTGAGTTAACCCATTTCCACACTCCAACCTTGATTATAACACGTTTAGAATGCTCCAATAGACCCTAAATGGTACTACAAGGTAGTAAAACGAGTCTATTATTGATAAGAAATGAAGAATGCAAGCTAGAAATTTTCGGGTTGTCACATCATCCCCCCGTTAAAGGGAATTTCGTCCCGAAATTAGAATTTAGACAAGGAAGTAGGTACGAATGATCGAGTCATGAGGAGGAAACTTTCTAATCGATTGGTTCTAGCGCTCCTAAGTGAAATCGGGTTCTCGGTTGGTATCCCAACGAACCTGCACTAATGGGCGGTGGCGATGCTTCATCCGCTTGACCTCTCGGTTGAGGGTCACTACGGTTCAAATATGAAGGCGTGGATCTCGACGAGTGGACTTACAAGAGTCCTAACGGAGAGGTACGGTTTCACGATCGAGACGCGAAGAGTAGAATGTACGCTACTGAGTTCACGGAGTAGGTCTAGTTTGTGCGAGGCACAAGACCGATTCTGAGAAGAATCTCGGAGGTCCTAACTATATTGGATTTAGCTTTCCATGCGATACGAAGCGTATTAAGCCATTCCCAGAGTGAGTCCTCCTAAAGAACTTGGTCACTCACTTGGAATCTCCAAGGTTTCTTTTTCTTGTTTAACTTCCCAGTCAAGGGCCACCCCTTGATGGGTCAGAGTCGAAAGGGTTTCTATGATTTACGAGGAGTTCTGGATGAACTATGACAGTAGGTCTGTAAGACCTAGAATTTGGCGAATTTCTGTCGGTGTCTCCGGTGTCGACAAACTCTCAACGATTTCGGATAATTGCCAGAGTACTCAAGAATTTCCACATCACTAATAGTGTGTCTTTAGGAAATTTTGACTCTTCAATTCCAAAACTCGAGTTCATAGAACTTTGCGAAAAGTATCTCCGAAGGTAATGTTTCCAGAGGTTCATTATTACCACGAGGGTCGATAAGTAAGTCATTACATGGAGAAATGACGAATTGATCCAAGTAAGAAAGACGTACCCTACTCATTTAGCTCATGAAAGCTATGGGTGTGTTGGTCCTATCCGAAGGGTATCAATACGGACTTGAAGTGTCCGCCTCGAGTTCAGAAGATAGTCTTCCGGACATGCTTCCCTAACACTCGAACTGGTGATATTCGGATCTCCGATCCATTTCTGAAAGTAATTCTTTCCTTGCGTTTTCTCAACCATTTCATCTATGCGAGGCAGAGATAGCGATTTCAAAAAAAGAAAAAAAATCTTGACGGAGTCCTCGATATCCGAGACACACATGATGCAATCCGTCGATCTCTGGGAGAATAAGAATGGGGGTTCCCCAGGGTGAGAAGCCTAGTCTTCTTATTCTATCGCTGTGCAGTTCGTTAAGTTGTCTGTACTGTTCTGGTATTTCCGCAAGTGTTTAGACTATAGGGCGATCTGTTTACAAGAGTCGTACCGGGTTCTATGTTTGTTCACATGACGATGCGATTACTCGTAGGCTTAGGCAGTTCTCCGTCCTGAAGTTCATATTAGAATTCATACACGTTTTCACAATCACAATCTCGTGTATACGAGTCGTATATAATTAAGATTGAAAAGGTAGTCGAATAATTGATTCTTCTTTAAGCTCACATCCCATCGGGGAAAAAGAAGTTAAAGTGGAATCATCAATTCTAAACCTGTAGAACCTTGATTATATATCACTGTTATGTATACATTCCTTAGTGATAGATCAATCGTATGAATACTTGGATTGAACTTGACGTACTGCACGAGTGGTACTTCGGGGATTTCTTCGGAAAGAAAATATCTAGGAGGTACTCCTGGCATGAGTACTTCGGTGTTCTGATATGACGGCTTCGCTGGAAAAGCGATCTAGAAGAAAGCGATGTACGTATGAAGCTGTTTTTGTGAGGATCTAATTGAATCGAGTCGTATGATAATGTCGAAATCATATTGAAACTTAAATACATTAGTTTTGAACATAAGACGTTTTACAGACAAAACACAACCGTGCAACCATCAACATAGTTACACTACTTTAGACTTACACAAGACCATTGCTGCGAATAAGATATACTACAAAAGACAAGTATACGCAGCACGAGCATCCCTATAAAGACAGGATCTCGCAAAAGGTAAGACCCTAGTTGCACTAGTTCTGGATAGTGTATAAGTCTGTTACAACGAAACGCCTTAATTACATTAACGTGGGTTCCGGAGCAGGTTCTCCCGCAACTGTGATCCTGAGAATCCTCCCATCTGCGCCAGAGTTCTTTGCTATAGGGCAATCCTTCTTGACGTGCCCTATCTCACCACATTGGTGGCATGACTGGCTAGTACTTGCATTGGTGACGGGATTGCGGTGTTTATCCAGTGTTACGTGGACACGAGTGCCTTCCTCGTTACTCCACTTTGAAAATTGCTTCCTAAAGCGTTCGGTGTTATAACTATTCTCGTGTGTAGGGTTAGTCCCGATGAAAGGGACTTGAGTGATGGGTAGTGCCGGTGCTCCACAACCACGAGCATGGTGCCCTATTTTTAGGCAATTGCAACACTGCATCTCATGGCAAGCCCCGTGATGATGGAAACTACACTTATCACACTTCGGGAGTTTTCCTACGTATGTCCTACACGGTACTAGGATGGCAGGGGTTTCCACTTGTTGCTGTTGCATAGCCAGCCTTTGGGATTTCATGCGTTCTTTCTGGGCTTGACGCTTTCTCTTCTTGTTCTTTGCTTTTCGGCTTTGCGAGCCTGTGAGTGTTACCGTTTGACGACTTCCTGGATGGATACCACGATTAGGAACTTCAATTCCATCATCAGCATTGATTGTGCTGATAGCACTACGGTGCGCAAGGACCACGGTTACGGCAGCCACCACGGCAGCTGTAACTGTTGTTTGAAAGGTAGCGGCGTCCATAGGAAAGGCGGAGGTTTCGTCGTTCGACTGATTGCTTCCGGATGAAAACATGATTCTGTAACACGAAAGTTAAGGATTTTGTGAGCGATTCTGGTTGACCCTTGATGTACTTAGATTGTTCATGTAAAGAGTACGACTATGTTCTCGAAAGTTTGACCTACATCCCTATGATGCAGTCCTAGCACGGATCGGAAGTATGTTCACAGAGGTTTGACCTACATCCCTATGATGCAGTCCTACTACGGAATGGAAGTGAGTTTGTAGAATGGTCTCAAGACGTTTGTCGTTCAAGTCGAGGTATCGTGGGTTGGTGAATAACAAGATCCAACCACTGAAAGAGACTTGGAAATGTCTCCGGAGCTAAATTACTATAGTCCAATGACTTGACTAAAGCATGATTCAGATAAACTCCAATGAAAGTATGATAAGAGTACTTGAATAAAGAATGACACAGAAGTTAGCCGACTGTCAATATCTTTGATATTCGTGACGTAAAAGTTCGGGAAAATGACCTTGTAAAGGTCTTACATCATATCCGGAGAAGATAGTTCTTGACAGCCTAGAAATCTAACCAAAAGTACTTACGGTACAAGATAATTTCATAGAAAATGCCACATCGGGCATAGACAGAAAAACGATTCCTTTTTAACAAGGAAAATAAAGTAAAGCGTCTACTACCGGCGACGGTCATCCCTCTGGTGAACTCTTAGTTCAACCAGTTGACGTTCCACATCAAGTAGGTGTCTTTTGCACACCCTATGGCGTACTTGGAGCTCTATGACTTCGGCTCGAGTTTCAGTTAGTGCTTGCAGCAAGGTCTCATGGTCTCTCTCAGACTTCTCACGATCATCTTCTAGACGAATGGTGCGGAGGGTATGCATTCTAGCATCAGTGACAACTTCGGTGATCTGATGTAGGGTTGTCCTGCCTTGAATCTCAATTCGGGCCACTCTGCGGACCAAGATTGGCAAGATTCTGTCTGCTGAGCCCCCATTGCTCAGGTCGTAAGAGCTTCGGTCGCCATTAAATGACATGGGCTGATCTTGTCCTTGGCTCCATGTTTCCAAGCATTCCACCCACTCAGGCGTCAGCCCATGAAAAGCCAGACGAGGGTTAGGAATTTGGAAAGGGGGCTCCTTGGGGTAGGTTCTCAACCTCTGGTTTGGAATTAGCATCGTCCGAAAGGTCTTCATCATGGTGATCATTCAAAGGGATAGGATGATCATTCTCTGGTTCTTCTCCAAACCAACCAGCAATGACTTCGTTCGGAAGATACTAGTTGCCGTGGGGATGGAGTCCAACCATGTTACCTACGCGAAAATTGGGGTAAGAAAATAATTATTAGACGAACTATCTAGATAATTATTTAGAAAATCTTCATCAGTTACATCGCTATTCGTGAAGTGCATACCAGTTATATGTAATCGAAACAGGATAGGCCTTCGAATATGTGACCTTAACTCCAAATTCACACAGAATCGGGGTAAAGTAAAATTTCACAGATTCTAAGTCTATAACATCCTAATTATATATATCCTTTGTGTATCCACTTAGCAACTATTAACTTAGTAATGAAGATCCCGTTTTAGTTCTCAAGTATAACGTACTTATAGTAACACCAAATACTCCTATAGTATTTTAAATTTAATGTTATGTTCTATTTTTCTCATTGTGGTAGGGTTGGTAAGATTTTAGACTTGTTGCAACAACACAATTAAACTTAGGCACATGCTAGTCAACCCCCAGATAATATAGGTGATCAGGCTATATCTTCCCAGTTTTGACCATATGTCTCTAAGCCCACTTCTGTTGCCCAACAATCGTAATTCTTTTGTACTGTCCTAGTGACACTGATTTTAGTATGAATGCAGGCACGTATACTTTATTAAATATTTTATTATTAAAAGTATAAACTCTTGGTCAGAGTATTTTTAATCCCTTATGTATTTATAGTTAGTATATCTTTTATGGGTCGATATACTTAATTCAATATAAACAATTCTCTGATACCAATCTGTCACACCCCAAAACCAAGAACGGCGGAAATGTTCTGGGGCGGAGGACGTCATGTACAATATCACTACAATGTAAAGTAGTAAACAAGCAACAACATCATCCATTGCATTAATAATATAATTATTATACAAATGTGTTCTGTCTAATTTTGATAAACACTAAAGCATAAATCAAAATGAAAGATGAGTCTTGAACGAGCTCCATCTTCCTTAATCCTTGCATCGGTACCTGTCTATGATGACCTGAGGATACACGTAATTTTGAAAGAGAGTATCAGCTTTGAAGCTGGTGAGATCATAAGTATTTTAGTGTCTTAATTTGTATGAAAATACTTGTATGTATTTGAAATGTATGTATTTGTATGTATATGAATTGTAAGTATTGAAAATGTAAATGAACTGTAGGTATGAAAATGTTTGTAAAACAACTGTAAACGTTTGAAAAGCCCTAGAAATCCCTATGATTCCTATTAGTAACCAAAGGAGTCTTCTACCAATACTTAACTGTTCTCAATGTAGTTTTCTAGCAAGACCTAACTGCTCTGAATGTAGCCTTCTACCAAGGCATCCAGTGTCTGTGCGTGTGTCTCTTGTAAGAGTATGTATTTTCCCAGGTATGACTATCATTAACCAAAAATATAGTTTCTACATTACCGTGCGTCGTGTGAATGTTCACGAAGTGAATGTAATTGGGAAAACGAAATAGTACTATGGTGTAGTGTCGAACTACAACCGTACCAATTACCTTAAGTCTAAGGTAATCTTGTAAGTATTGTAGCATTTGTAATAAATAACTACATCGGTACTCAGCTGCCTTATTTGAGGGATAAGGTATAATGTGATGTCTAGATCCCAGGCTGTATGCTCCCCTATCAAAGGGATTTTAGGACCTACCCACGACCCCTGCATATCTGCAAGCCATGAGCATCCACATTACAATGATCATGTATACTCGATATAACGATCACAATTGCGTTGTGATTCATCGGTCTAGTTAGATCCTGAACTGGTTCCATGTTATAGCACCTAGTGACGTCTGTTCTATGTATATGTAAGCGTACTCATGTACGTGTGATCATGTAATTGTACTTATGTAAGTGTGATCATGTAATAGTATAGTAGTGTACTGTAATGTTCTACGTGTGCTAGCTGTAATGTGTGTTCTCTCTCTATCTAGCAAGTATAGTAATGTATTCGTTTTGGTATCGTTGTATATGTTCTCTTTCTAGTATAGTTGTATATGTTCTTCTCTAGTATAGTTATATATGTTCTTCTCTAGTATAGTTGTATATGTTCTTCTCTAGTATAGTTGTATATGTTCTTCTAGTAGTAAGTATTGACTCATGAATGAACTGATTCTTAGTATGATATCGCGTTCTAGTAATAGTTCTAGTATCTTCCTAAACTACCTATATGGTAGTTTACTAGTAATCTAACCGGTACGTATGGACATGGATGTAGACCCTTGCTACCCAAGGGCATGGGATGAACTGGAAGGGCCTTTATGACTATATATGTACATATGTTATATAACTAATATTTAAACGACCTTCAGACGAGTACCCGATATCCCACCAGACCACATCTCAAGCGCGAAAAGGAAATAGGGTGGATAGCCGTCCTAAGTCTTTTAAACATTTCTTGTATAACTATACATATAGAGGCATGCAATTTATAATATAAATGCATAAAATAAGTTTTTGTAAAACCTTTGAACATAATTATTATCTAAGAAAAGATCGACTTGATGTCAATTTATAAAACGTTTTGAAGGGATGGGTTTGATAAAACAACTTTAGTATAAGGAAACATTTGTTTGAATCACAATTGTAAATAAGTTTGAAAAGTAATATACAGAGTAAAATGTACAGAGAAATAAGGAGTTTTAAACACATAAAGTGTTTATGAAAGACATTTGAAGGAAACTGTTTAGTAAAACGGCTAATGAGTAGTCAATCATTTGAATATTACTTATTAATCACATGTGATTGATATAATAATTAGCATAATTCTACTTGTATCCTCCCCCATAAAACATTTAAAAACAGTTTAAATCATTGATTGAGGGGTATGAACTCACTTGTAGTGAGTGGTTCTGATGAAAATGTTGGATCAGTTGCTAAGTATCAAGTGGTAGCTTGAGTACACACGCGAATCCTATTTAGCATATATTGGCATATATATGAATATAATTAGTGTTATGAACAATTAATTAATGAATTGGGACCACCTTAGGGACTATTGAACACTTATATTGAAGTGTTACAACCATAAATGATTGTACGAAGGGTTAAAAGGCTATATAAGGGAGTGTATGGCCAAAATACACACTATATGTGTGTGTGCGGCCAGGTGTGCTGCCAGCATGTGTGTGCGGCCAGGTGTGCTGCCAGCATGTGTGTGCGGCCAGGTGTGCTGCCAGAAAACATGGTGTTCTTGGTGTTCTTGGTGCGTTTTATGAAGATCTTCAAGGAGATTTGAATGATACTTGAGAGGATTTCGAGTTCTATGCTTGAAGAAGTGAAAGAAGTGTTTCAAAAATGACTAAGTGTGGTATATATAGGTGGAGTGTGCGGTTGGGAAGGGTGTGAGGCCGCAAACACATGTGTGTGGCCGCACACTCCATGTGTTGGAGTGTTTGGCCTCTTTTTGATTCCTACACTTTGAGTTAACCCATTTCCACACTCCAACCTTGATTATAACACGTTTTGAACGCTCCATAGACCCTAAATGGTACTACAAGATAGCAAAACGAGTCTATTATTGATAATAAATGAAGAATGCAAGCTAGAAATTTTAGGGTTGTCACAATCTATAAGTAAGATTTATTGACTTAGAGTGAGTGATTCTGCCTTATTTCCTATTCCTTGTCTGGTTGTGGAATTAGGGCAGCATCGCTCAGTCAACGATATTTCAAATCTTAATTATGCGTGACTGATGTACCCCAAGTAATAATAAATACACCCGATAGGGATTCTATTCTAAAAAGGGCATCATTTTCAACTTCTCAAAACTCACGTACCATTAATACTCACTAAGAAGCAATACACAAATGTTCACAGTACTAATAACAAAAGGAAAAACTGAAAACACCAAGAACATATACAAGGGAGGCATTACCGTCTAACAAACACTCTTTCCAGATGAAGTTAATACCTAAGAGATCCCGACATCATCATTCTAACTCAATTGGCTTGGTCCTCACCATACCAATTGTGTGTTCTACGAATTTAATATTTGCCTTGACTAGCCGACTAACAAAGCCATCATCACGCATAGCGGTGAACCCGACGCAAACCCAAGAATCATCGCCTACCTCAAACCTTCGAAGTACTCATGTGAGGAGTACCATAGTTTTCGTAGTTTTCCTCAACAAACCTTTCAAGAATACCACACGTATATCAATTCAACTTCGAGGGTAGCGATAGGTGGGCCATACGGTTAAACTATTACCGCTTGGGGCATGCATCGAGGTGGTAGATAATTCAAATCCTACGGATTTCAGATGTGTGATTCTGCCTTATCTCTTGTTCCTCGTTTGGTTGTGGACTTGGGGCAGAATCAAACAACTAACAATATAACCGATCTTAACTATACATGACTTGAATACACTAAATGATGATAGAGGAACCAGGTATAAGAACCTACCACGACTTCAGGACGCAACTGCCGGGAGTACGGATGGACTCGACACCATTAAGGTAATCATTGATAGATTAACCAAAACTGCACGCCTCCTACGAGTAAAAGAGACAAATAAAATAGAGAAATTGCCAAGGACTTACATTAAGGAAAATTGTACGACTACACGGAGTACGGATATCCATTATCTTTGATAGGGATAGTAGATTTACATCACAATTTTGACAGTCGCTACAGAAACCTACTGGGACTAGATTTGTACATGTATACAACCTACCACCCACAGACCGACGGATAGAGATAAAGGACCATTCAAACATAGGAAGACATGCTAAGAGCCTGAGTGGTAACATTCGGTAAGACTTAGAATACTCATTTACCACTTAGTGAATTCACGTACAAAATAGTTATCATACAAGCATCAAGGTTGCTCCGTTCGAAGCCCTCTACGACCGTAAGTGCAGATCACCTTTGTACTGGGCTGAGGTGGGCGACACACAACTAGTTAAGGGGAAATTTCCTAACAGTACTCTCACCGGCCTTGAGATCATAAGGTAAATGACAGAAAGTATCGTCCTAATCCGAGAACGACTACAGATTTCTTAGACCGACAAAAGAGTTATACGGATAAAAGAAGGAAACCCTTGGAATTCCAACTTGGGAATCGAGTACTGTTGAAAGTCTCACCCTGGAAAGGAGTGATAAGTTTTGGGAAACATGGGAAACTTAATCCAAGGTATATCGGGTCGTTCGAAATCCTTGCCAGGATTGGCCCGGTAGCATACAAGCTTCAATTACCGCAGGAACTTAACAACGTTCATCCTACCTTTCATGTGTCTAATTTGAAGAAATTCTGGTTCGATGAAACCCTTCTCATTCCCCTTGTCGAAATTGAGATCAACGAGAACCTTCACTTCATAGAGGAACCTGTTGAAATCATGGATCGAGAGATCAAAATGACAAAGCATAGCCACATACCCATTGTAAAGGTCCACTGGAACGCCAAGCGAGGACCCGAATTTACTTGGGAATGCAAGGACCAATAGAAGCAAAAGTACCCACATCTATTCCCCACACCCTTGAAGTCCCACTCAAAATACTAATTTCGGGACGGAATTCCTTCTAACAGGGGGATAATGTGACAACCGTCAAATTTTGGTCAAGTCAAAGTCAAGAAAAGTCAACGGGTCAAACCAGTCAACTCAACTAGTACTTTTATTATAAAAGTTATTCTATGTATGAAAATGGGCATTTTATGTCAAGAATTCAAGTGTCTCCGAGATTTTATGTGTTTAGCAATGTAAAACCCTAAGAAGGGAGTTAAACGCACCAAAACACGACTATGGACTCTTTTGGGGACTTAAAATAATCATAAACAAAGCATAAAGAGGTTCATGAACCTTGCATTGCGAGTCTATACACTAACAATGACTAGAACCAAATCTCTCCCAAATCTCTCTCAAAATCTCTCTCTACTTGTTATAGTTACCCGGGTCATCCCGACTCTTAACTTAGTCAAAAACCACTTGAATCGGGGAGTAAAATTGAAAAACAGCTAAATAGGGCCGAAACCCCTAGGAACCGAACCCTAGGGAACCGAAACTAGGAGAACCAAATCCAAAAGAAGAACCAAAGTCAGCAGAACCGAAACCTCTTTCAAACTGAAATGAACCGAGCCTTCGGTCCATTTCGCTTCCTTCTCACATTCGGTCCGGATTGGATCTTCGGGCCGAGACTCACCTTCGCTCCTATCAGCTTCGCATGCTCCAAGGACTAAACCCACTTTCGGTTTCAACACTAAGAACCGAACCTACCGTCAATCCTCAACACCAAGAACCGAACCTTCGCAGGTTCGCCCCTTCTTGTCCGATTTTCGACTACTTTCGCCTGTTAAGCCCGTTTTTGACATTTTTGATGTTTGACGGGGATTTTTCACCAAATTCATATTTTTAGTATTTTAAACTCCCTAAAATCACATTTTAATCACATCCTAAGGATTTATTAATTATAAATCATTATTTTACATTAAGGAAAAAAGCTTAGGATATTTTATGCTACAAGTGGGTCAAGTGTGTCCACTTGCACCTATGTGTCACTTTCTCATTGGTCCAACCTTATCCATATCACACACATCAATGTAAACATCCCTTCACCCTAGCGACTTGCTCCAGCAATCCTTCATATAAAGAAATACCTGGGGATTTCCTTGATCATTTTCTTCACCATCAAACACTTACACACTTCTTAACCATCAAGAGAGCCTCTTTTTCTCTCAACTTCCAGCCACACTTTTGAAGTGTTATTGACTTCTTTATTCACTTATTGGTAACTATTTCCTTCTAACTCAAGTTCTATTACATGTTTTCATAACAGTGTTGAATCATCTACACACATATTAACACGAAATCATTTATAGGATCATCCAAAAACTTCGTGTGTTCATCAAGAGTTCTCGACTTGAAACTCATCATCTTCAACCTTCTATCCTTCAAGAAATCACATAAGCTGAGTTCATACCCCTACATTTTCTAGTTTTATTTAGTTTTCAGGGGGGGGGGGGGATACAAGTTAAATCATCAAAACATATACAAAACTTAACTTGACAGCTTACAACAGAAAAGTTGTGACCTGTTCACGAACTGTTTTACCCAACTTAAACTTAATATTTTTCAAAACTGTACAACATGCAAGTAGTTCAGGTTGTAACTTTCTAAGGACTACTCGCACGCGTTTATACAATTTTTCTACAATTTATAGTGATTTTTACAAAACTATCTATCACTGCAACAACGAATTCGGACCAGCCTGTGAAAATGAACGTTTTCACACTGGTTTGTGACCACCAAACATTATAAGAAAATTTATGAACATATTAGACTCTTTTTCGAAACTCTCAAAGGTTATGGATTTAGTTTTCTACTTACAATGATTTTTCTATAAATATTCTAAAATAGGGACAGTAGAGACTAAACTGTCAAAAACAAGCTTAAGAGTTATTCACACTTTGTAACATGTCGAGCAAAGTACGTAATACTAGGGTCAAGTATACTTAGTATTTGTATACTTATTTCTCTAAGGAATAAAAATCATATTTATAAAGGTTTTACATCATTACAAAACATTCATGTTAAACTATAATAGGTATAGTTTTTTAGTCACATTCACCTACACAAAAAGGAAAACACATACTTTTACAAACAAAATTGGATTTTGGTTGCTTAATACGTAAACTTGTTAATGAATAAATTTGTGAGGCATCGTCTTCAGGGTACTCTTAAGTACCAAAAAATAGTCCTGTAGTTATAACCAGAATCTCTTGTGGGGAGAGTGTGATAGTTGTGTATAGATCTATATTGGGTCTGACAAACCCGCACCTAAGCTTCTTGCAACAGCTAGACCGACAGGTCTGTGGTGAAAAATGTCATAACATTCTAACATCTGATGAACGTCGAGTACGAGGCGTTCGATTTTTAGCGTGCTTATAACAACTCACATGGGGTATTAACAAAACATAAAGTTTACGGAGACTTAAGAACCACACACACACACACACCAAAAGGAGTTTTATGCACATATAAAACTACGTATACTATTTTAAGTATGAGAATTTACTTACAAAAATGGAGTCTTAATACATTAAAGGCTACAAGCCATTTTTTGAAAACACAGAATCCACCAGGTAAAACGTCATCATTGGCAAAGTGAGGACATCTTCAAACTAGTTTTCTTAATAGCAAAACTACACATTTGTAAACTAAGTAAGGTATTTATACTTACATATTTTGGCCTTGGTTCAACTTAGGATATAACACACTTTACGGAAAATATAGGATTTTCTGGAAACATTAGAGACTTAAGAACCACACAAAAAGGGGTTTTATGCACATACAAAACTACATATACTATTTTAAGTATGGAGATTTACTTACGAAAATAGTGTCTTAGTAAATATGTAGTGGATCCGTTCGATCTAAAAACTTTACTAACATGTACACACCAAGAAATCGCACAAGGAACATATTTTGTTCACAAGTCTTACGAATTTTGAAACGTTCTTTAAAAACATGAGAAACACAGATATATTTTGGTCTTAAGACTCAAATGCAACATTCTATTTTTCCAAAGAACAAAAGGACGTATCCCTTTTACAAAAAAATGCTTATGAATTCACCATCTTTAATGCTGATACTCTTTCAAACTACTTGTATTCTTAGGAAATTAGCAAGTCAAGTATGCATATAGGTTTCGAGAAGACGGAACTTCATAGTACCAAGTCTTAGTTTTGCTATTTACTTTTGGAACTTAAACCTATGTAAATCAATTACAATGTAAACTATATGTTTTCAATGAAATGGTTGTTGTTGCTTTGATTACTATTGTACAATCGTTGTGATACTGTGCATGACGTTCTCCGCCCCCGAACATTTCCGTCATTCCGGTTTGGGGGTGTGACAGATTGTCACACCCCAAAACCAAGAACGGCGGAAACGTTCTAGGGCGGAGGACGTCATGTAAAGTATCACAACACAGTAAATGTAAATAAGCAAACAACATCATCCATTGCATTAAATATATAATTTTAATACAAGCGTGTTCTGTACAGTTTTAGACACCAAAAATATAAGGTAAATCAAAATAATAATATGATGAGTCTTGAATGCGCTCCATCTTCTCAAAAGCTGGCATCGGTACCTGTCTACTGATGACCTGAGAATACAAGTTATTTTGAAAGAGTTTATCAGCATTAAGCTGATGAGTTCATAAGTATTTTAGTGTCAGTGTTTGTTATCAAAAACGTTTGAACGTGTCTCAAGTATAAGTTTGTAAAATGTATGTAAGTGTTTGTAAAAGTTTGAATCTCTCAGAAAAACCTATATTTTCTATTAAAGTAGCCTTCTACCAAGGCTTAACTGTTTTGTAAGTTCGTTTGTTATAAAAGTGTGTAATTTCCCAAGTGCAACTATCTTTTAACAAAATATAGTTTGTACATTAAAGTTCAAGTGAGGTTATCACTAAAAATATGTAATGGGTAAATCATTGTAGTACTGTAGCTTAGTTTTATAGTAACTACTGCTGTACTAACTACCTTAAACCGGATTTATATTAAGGTAAAATGTGATAATTGCACCATGCTATCGACTGGTAACAACGACATACGAATGGTCGTAATAACGGAATGACGTTTGGCACCCGCAGACTTGCAGGTCCGGCTGTAGCTAGCAGCAAGGTGTAGGATAGTCAATCCAGTATAGATCTATACACAAACTCACGCTCTCCCTCCAAGAGAATTCTGGCTACAACTCGGGCCATGACATTTAAGGTATGCTCCGATACAGTGGATCACAATTGTTAACGTATTAATGTAAGGGTAATGTTTCTCGTTCTAGTATAGTTGTATATGTTCACTTCCTAGTATAGTTGTATATGTTCTCATAGTATAGTTGTATATGTTCTCTTCCTAGTATAGTTGTATATGGACTCATGAATGAACTGACTCATTGATCTAGCAGTTGTAATAGTATGATCCTGTGTTACCCCGATGGTAACTTACTAATGGTGTGTCTAGTACGTATGAATATGGAAGTACTTTTATGTTTATATATGTATATTTGATATATAATTAATATTGAAACGACCTTCGGATAGTCACCCGAAATCCCACCAGACCACATCCAAATCGAGAAAAAGGAAATAGGGCGGATGGCCTTCCTAAGCCCTTTAAACATTATTTATACATCTATACATATATGGGCATGCAATTTATAATATAAAAGCATAAATAAGTTTTTATAAGACATTTGAAACATAAGTATTATTTTAAGAAAAGATCGACTTGATGTCAATCTATAAAACAATTTGAAGGCATAGGTTTGATAAAACAGTTTAAGTATAAGGAACATTTGTTTGAATCACAGTTGTAAATAAGTTTGAAAAGTAAAAGGGTTTGTAAAACATTTTGAAGTAAAACAGTTTGATAGACAGTTTGAACAGTGATAAAATCACTGGTTTCCCTAGTTATTAATCATATGTGATTAATGCAATCACATGTGATTGAAGCAATAACTATTAGTATGTAACTTGTATTCCCCCCCCCCCCCCCCCCATAAGTATTTAAAACATTTAAAATCATTTCAAAGGTTGATTAAAGGGGTATGAACTCACCAGCTTAATGCTGATCAACTCTTTCAAAATAACTTGTATTCTCAGGTCATCAGTAGACAGGTACCGATGCCAGCTTTTGAGAAGATGGAGCGCATTCAAGACTCATCATATTATTATTTTGATTTACCTTATATTTTTGGTGTCTAAAACTGTACAGAACACGCTTGTATTAAAATTATATATTTAATGCAATGGATGATGTTGTTTGCTTATTTACATTTACTGTGTTGTAATACTTTACATGACGTCCTCCGCCCCAGAACGTTTCCGCCGTTCTTGGTTTTGGGGTGTGACAGATTGGTATTAGAGCTAGGGCACGGGTCGATGTGTTCGACGGGGACGTCGAACCCTATAATGGGGGTGAAAGTGGGTTAGATCTGATCCCACATCGGCTGGGAAGGAGAACTAAGCATTCCTTATAAGGGGTGTGGATACCTTCCCTAACACAACGCGTTTTAAAGCCGTGAGGGCAGCAGATCCCATAAGAACTCTGTAGTTAAGCGTGCTCGGGCGGGAGTATCCTCGTGCCGAGTGGCCCAAAGCGGACAATATTGTGATACGTGCCAGAGGGGGGTGTTACACAGATTGGTATCAGAGCATTGTTTATAGTGAACTATGTATATCAACCTATAAAAGATATACAACTATAAATACAATGCGGCCGAAATGCTCTGACTTAAATTATACTTTTAGCATACAACAATATTTTTACGGAAGTATACATACATACATATATATATATATATATATATATATATATATATATATATATATATATATATACACACACACATACTAGAGCAAGCATCACAAATGGAACAAAACAAAAGTATTTAGAGGTTCGACACTACAGTCAAACCTAGATAGTTATGTAATCATATCTGGATAAATATAGCCTGATCAACTATATTTATTCAAGATACAACCAACATGTGTTCAGGAGTGATAGTGGTGTGTCGACGGAACTAAAACTTACCAATTCTACATGAAGGAATATTAAAACCGAACATGAAGATTTAAAATACTATAGGAGTATTTTATGATACTATGCAATAAACAACAAATTTAAAAACTCATCAGCTTCGTATATCAAGAAGCTCAAGAATCAATCATGGAACCAAAATACTATGGGAGTATTTGAGGTGCTATAACTAACTTATATGAAAACTAAAAAGACCCTGACTGGTTGGTCTATGATTTCGGAGTGTATACTCTCAGATTTATATATAATTAAGATTTTATAGACTTAGAATCTATGATCTTTGCTCTACTTCCTGTTCCTTGTTTGGTTGTGGACGTAGGGTAGGATCAGTTATTCAAAGTTCTATTTGGTCTTGGTTATGTATAATCGGTATACCCTACATAATCATAGAAGGTCCCGGTAAGGATCACAATAAAAATCTCAATATTTTATTAATCTCACAGATTCATTAGGCATTTTCATTATCGTGCAACCAACACACCTAGACAGAGCAAGCAGTCAACAGAAGAGTCGAGACAGAACCAGAAAAGGGTTCACGAAGAGGATTCTGAGAAAGAATCGAAAGAAAGGAAAGACACTATAAAAATCATTAAACAAAACCTTATCTCATTCAGAGTGGACTAGGAAATACCGTATGTATCATGCTAATAAACTAAGAAACTAATATAGCCTAGTGAGTTAGTGACTACACTACTCGCACTATGCTACCGTACCTTTCATCTCCACTAGTAACTGTAAAACCAGAAGAAATACTCCCTTCCCAGAACCATAAAAACCGACCCTCTTAAAAATCAATATCGATACTTGATTTTAGTCGAACTAAATTCTAGATAACATACCTATTTCTTCACTCTACCAAGAGTACATCATGGGAATGTAAGATGAGACATTAAAAATTGTATATCAAAACAAGAAATTTATGCATGTATATAAATAAATGGGTTACATCTAGAAACAACTATAGTTACTCACCAGCTTATTTCATACATTGTAACAGAATGATGCCTCCGCAAGGAAATAACCAGTCAACCAAAAAAACACCATTCCTGCAGATAGAGTCTACTACCTTTCACGTTGCGGTTTCAGTCGCCGTGTCCGTCGTGATGGCACATCTCAATGCAAATAACACTAGTGAAAATGGAAGTGGTGTAGACAATTCAGACTGTAGTAACAACCAAGGAAATGAACAAGTACCTACCTATAAGAATCCTTCAACTCACAAATCTAAGATCAATAAACGAAAGTTCTGGAACAAAAAGAAAAGCGGAGTATCTCCAAAACTTGCCAGGGGGCAGCAAAATGCGACAACCCCTGCAACCACAACATCTACTACTCCAGCACCAACGCCAGTGCGCCAATATGCTGGAAATCTTCGAAACTGCAACAAGTGCAACTACCATCATACCGGAGCCTGCCGAGTGTTGCGTTGCATTGGGTGCAACAAAAATGGGCATACTATCCCTTTCTGTAGATACCCAGCCCAACACATCACTTCAACAACCGATGCTAGTACCAGTCAGATATGTCATGCATGTGGTGAATTAGGGCATTTCAAGAGAGATTGTCCAACAGAGAAGAACGACGGAGGAGTAGGAGGTGTTTAGCAACGGGACATGGTGAAACAACAAGGAACCCTACTAGAATTTTTGGAACGTATTCTAACAATGATAATTTAACATCAAATTTTACTCTAAAAATTTCGGCATTTAAGGCAAAAACTCATAAATTATTCCATCACCCAAATAAACCCAATCATCTATATGAATGATAAGGTGAAAGAACCCCTTTCTTTTGTAAACTTTCGTATTTATGAAAGACCAAAACTTTCATACTTGACAATTGTTACTCCAAAACATGCTACATACATATTTATAAAACAATATCTTACATTGATAAAGTGATTACAAAAGATTGGATACAAACCGACTATGTTTTAATATTTTACATAACTACCCAGGATATTGTAATTTTATACAAACATAAACCGAAATACAAAAGTAATAGTAAAAACTATTCTACATCTTCTAACGGTATATAACTATACTGGTTACTTATCTCATGCAATTGTTAAACACTGAGTAGGGTAAGCGGTGACGCTTAGTGAGTTCAATAATAGATACAATATAACGTTATGCCATATATATACTTCAATATGGCAGAAGCAAAGAGGAACAAGGAACAACAAAGGCATATGTGAATCATGTGACAAACTTTCCATATCAATCAATGATTTGATACAAAGATATACGATCGATAAAGCTTCGGCCCAAATGGCACCAAAGACATACACTTTCTGATTTAAACATTTTGGTAGATTTCAGGCTTATAGCCCTGTCTAACCATCTGCCAATGCCATAGAATAGAAGTCATTCTCTTACGGAGACATGCTCTACATGGCCAGAGGCTACGTACCAGTACCACCGTGAATCTAAGTCCTTTCACTGATCACATGGTCAAAGGTATAGCTTTGCTATCATAAATAGCAGAAATAAAAAAATAGCACGAGAAAATAACCCGGAATAATAACACTGAAAAGCACATAGCACATATAACACATAACATACAATTGTTCCTATATATTAAACTCACCATGAAATAATCGGGGGTTAAAATAGTAATTTGGCCAGCACTTCGTTACAATAAATAGTTTTCTTTGTTAAAAAACGGGAGTTTTCTTGAAAACCGGGCTCTGCGAGGGATGGGCTTCAAACCGAAAAGATAAATTTCTCGGGCTTCTCGGGCACTTCGGGTTGTGTTTCGGGTGTTAAAAATGATACCGACGCTTCGGGGGGTGTAGAAATAGCTAAAATATAAATTTTGGGGTGAAAAAGTATGTAGATACCATCAAAATAAAACAAAATGATGAAATAAAAGCTTTAAAGTATGAAATCAAAAAATATATAAAAAAACTTATAATCTATTTGGAACATAAAAATGACTAAATCAGGTGAAAAAATAAAAAAAATTTCCGAAAAAAATGGAAAAAATGCTAGACCATCCCCTATTTCTATGTTATCCACCTTTTTCCAATAAAAAATGCGGGTGTCAAAGTTAATCCAATGAACCCTTAATTTGAATCAACTAAGGTAAAAAATCATATGGGACGAAAATAAATAGAGTTGCTTATCACAATGAATTATATTTGTTCGATACAATGTAGTCAATATGAAGGGTAAGAAAAGAGTATGATGAAGAAAATACAAGAAATTAAATTGATGTAATAGTAAAAAAACTTAAATTAAAATAATAGTAAAAAAAGATATGTGTTGGATTGGCATTGCATATATACTAAAATTTTTAGTTTTTAAATAAAGACAAAGTATAAAAAGGATTTATGCAAGCAATAGTGTATTAAATTAGTATGGGCCCAAAGAAACCATAGTAGTCTCAATGAAACCCTAATGGGCCCAATGAAGCCCAAATTGACCTAAAATCACGAGCAATTGATTAATGGGATAGTATTGGGTTGGAAACCCTAATTAGGGTTTGGAAAACCCTAATGTGATGAAATCCTAATTTTGGGGATTGATCAGGACCGATGTTGGAATTAATTATTAAACCTAAAATATTAAGTAATTATCATTGGGAAATTAACCTAAGGAAATATTGGACTTATTGGATTAAGTCCTTAACGAGTTAAGTAGGAACACTTGACCCTAATTGTCATTTTATGTGAAAACCCTAATTTTACTTGGGCCTTGAGTTGGGCCTTCCTATTGGGCTTTGGTGATTGGACTATTAATGGGCTTTCCAAGAATAACTAAATGGACTAAATAATTGTACGAGTTTTAGGGTAAGGCCCATGTAAGGGTTTGGGCCGAATTTAGAAAATTAGGCCATAGGTGGGCCATAACTAGGCCTTTATAATTATAGGATATTGGGCCATAGGAATACCAAGAGTTTGGACTAGAATTATTGGATGAGCCTTAAGGGAAGACCATGTACGGGTCTGGGCCCAATATAGAAAATTAGGCCATATGTTGGGTTTTGCCCATTACTTGACTTTTGGGCCTTTGGAGTATGAGTTGGACCTTAGGCTTGGAACCCAACTATTAATTGGGTATTGTTTGATGTTGACAGTTCGGGAAGCTGTCAACCAACATTGGAGTTTTATCCGTGGGACTTCAGCAGTGCCAGGTGAGTCTTCTCACCATACCAATGGGTCTAAGGCATCAAGGCCGGTCCAATTTATGATAGTTGGTATACTGGCTATGTAGAGGTGTGTGATATGTATGTATGCATGATCTGCGGTGGAGATAGCCTTTGTGGCTAATAGTAGAGACAACCTTTATGGCTGATGGTAGAGATAGCCTTGTGGCTAATGGTAGAGACAATCATTATGGCTGATGGTAGAGATAGCCTTGTGGCTAGTGGTAGAGATAGCATTTATGGCTAACGGTAGAGATAGCTTGTATAGCTAATTGATATGTGCCAATGGTAGAGATAACTTTTATGGTTATTTGATATGTGATATGTGGCAGAAGTAGCTTTTATAGCTAATTGATATGTGTTAATGGTAGATAGAGCTTTTATAGATATTTGATATATGATGCGTGGTAGAGTAGCTTTTATAGCTGATTGGTATGTGATAACGGTAGAGATAGCTTTTTACTGCTAATACGATACGTGTTATGCGGATCGTGTGTGGGGTATGCTCTAGGGGACTCACTAAGCTTTGTGCTTACAGTTTATAGTTTTGATTTCAGGTTGCATCGATTTGGAAATGAAGGGCTAGGATTGATCGCAGTGCACCAACCTATGACTTCCACAATGAATGGTTTTGGGACGAACTTAGATAATTATTTTTCTTAATGATGATTTGGAATGTTTGAAATAAATGGTATCAATGTTCTAGCCATATTAAAAATGAAATTTTTACCCTCGATTTTTTGGTCATTACAAAAGAGCCATAAGTTCTTTATATAGGGTGCAAAACCCTGAAAATTAGGGTTTTCCTTTCCAGCGTTTACTCGTCGAGTTGGGGCCTTCCAACTCGCCGAGTTGGGGCCTTCCAACTCGCCGAGTAGACACTTCATCCCGCATCCATAATGATCCCTACTCGATGAGTTGGAGCTTCCCAACTCGTCGAGTCCCAATCCAAAACCCTAAATGTTAGAGAAATAAATGATACCTGAAACAAGCGTTACAATCCTTTCCGTGCCAGTAGTTCTGTCCCCAGGAACACTAGGAGGTTGGGAAATATTTACCTTTTTGCCTTTGTTTTAACCCCTTGGGCGTGGTAGTGTTAGCTAGGAAGAATTGAATATTGAAAACTATCGTGGAGAGTTCCTTGTCTCTCGAATGCATGAAGATTATCAATACCATTTGAGTTTCTCTGTCACTGATTGTTAGTTTCTTATTTTCTGTGTGAGCTTTGGCTATCATAATTGGTATAAAGCTACTCTCTAAAATTGAATAATAGCAACATGCAAATGACATGGACTCGGATTTGAAGAGTAAAAGTATGGAAATGTACATGGTTCATGCTTGTAATGAAGTTTTTGCTCGTATTGACAATTTCCATTTGATGAAGTTTTTATTTTAATGGAACAAAGTTGCAACTTGTGGTAACATATAAATCGTACTATTGCTCCATATTGGCAACCTTTTTTTATTATTTATTTATTTATTTATTTTATACACAAATACAACTTCATGATATGTTTTCACCTTTTCCATATATCTTGAGGGAAGTAATAATATTCATGTGATATTGCTTTGTATTTATGTAATGATGAACATGAGTAAAATGGGCTCGAGTGGGAATGTACCAAATGAAAAAAAACATTATGCTAGATTCACTATTATGATAGAGGTGCTCAAGAAACTTTATGAATCAAAACCATCTTGAGATCATTGTTGTGCATTATATATCAAGAAACTTTCATAAAAGTAAACAAACATACAATACTATCCTCATCAAAAGAAAGCAAATTATCAACATCTTCAATATCAATATCTATGCAACAATAACTCATCATTTGATCGTTGTTTAGTCAAATCACAATTCATCACCATCTTCCCTGCTTCCATTTGATGTGTAGTCAATATATAACTCACAACTGAACAATCCACTCCAAATTTCCCATCTTTTTTCTCCTTTTCCATTTCTGTCACCTTTGACTTTGACTTTAACTCGTTAACAATCCCTAAAATGGCTCACTGCCTAAAACTCCCCCAAGAAACACTGGTTTTCGTTACATCTTATGTCCCCACACAACACTCTCCTTGTCCCACTTCTTTACCTCATTAAGCAATAAACTTTTATTTTCTTTCACATCATCTTTTATTCCCGGAACAAAAAATTCCGGTTTCCCCCTACTAATGTCATTCGTGGGATAGCTATGGAATAAGGTAAAGGGGCATTAAGTCTTTTGCCATTTGTAGAAGAAAAAGCAGATAAGAAAACATCCTTCACATATGTTATGTGGGTTCCTATTTGACTTTGACTTTGACTAGACAAGGTAGGAAGGCCAACCACCACATGATCTGTTTTAAGTCTTTAAGGTTCCACTAGGGGTGAGCAAAAGCCGAACCACAAACTGAAAAAACCGAAATCGAAAAAACCGAAACCAAAATGAAAATTGACTTTTAGTTTTTCAAAAACCGAAAATGTTTGGTGCGGTGCGGTTTCTAGTCTTGCAAAAATCGCAAAAAACTGAATCGCATATATATATATATATATATATATATATATATCTTTTCGAAGGATGATTATATATTTTTAAGCATATATATAGTGATATTTACAAGAACAAATAATGTTTATTATATTTTTTAACATTTAAATATGAAAAGTACTAGTGATGTTAGTATCATTTTTATGAATACATTAATTGATATTATCGGATGTACTTATGAAACAAATATTATATTTAATTCTTATTATATTCAAGCATTAGAAGCATGTTGGATGAGTGGTTATGTCATTTAAGTTCAAACCAATAGGTGGTGGTATCGGTTCATCTCTATATAAAGTTTCTCAAGAAATGATTAACACTCTTCATCCGAGTCAAATTAACTCGTTGAGTTACCTGGGGTTTAGTAAAAAGGCAAAACAAAACTAAATAAAAACCGCAAAAAAAAAAAAAAAACGAACCGCAAAAAAACTCAAAAAACCCGTAAAAACCGAACCGCATAAAAACTGAACGGTGCGGTTTCTAAACCTCAAAAAACTGAAGTTGCCGTTTTCAGTTTGGGTTTGGCCTAAAACCGCACCGAACCACACCATGCACACCCCTAGGTTCCACATTTCTATCTTCTACAATCCCTGGTATTGAAGAGAATGAAAATTGACCTTATGGTTATGGAAGGTAAGATCTTGGGAGGTGGGGTGAAGTTTATCTTTGCTAGTGACTTTTCTCGGGCACTCAACGGCACCCATCAGACTACTGCGATTCGTGAAGTGCAATTTGGGTCGTATTCGATTCTTTCAACAACACCTAGTGACGAAATGTTGCATTTTAGATCAATTGTTCTTTGTGACCGTTTTGCCCCTCCCCCTCTATGGAAAATTATGATTCGACCAGTTGACTTGTCTTTGCTTTAAACGAATTGCCTAAGTTGCCTTTCAGAGCTCACACTTTGAGCACCTGTAGGAATATAATATCTTATTAGCATCAACACTGGTTTTGGTTGTGTTTGGATAAACAAATTTTAGATAATAAAACAATCAACACAAAGAGAAGGCACCATTGATCAAAGCTAATACATATTCTATCGTTGTTTCACTATCGACTTTATTGTCTATTCGTGGTGGAGTTGTGTGCCAAAATGATTATGCCTCTATTTCTTCGTATTACTTCTTAATTCAATACCCTACCTTTCAAACCATGGCTGAAAAGCGATGGAGATGATATGAAAAAGGAGTCGAGGTAAATAAATAGTTCACTTAATGAGTTCCCAAATAATTTTTACCATGACTTTGTATTTTTATATATAGGGTGAACGAAACTTTAACAGATTTGAGGGGTGGCTTGGAAAGAACTCTACCACGGGAAAGAACTATAAGCTTCTTCAAGATTCTCATGTTTATCTTTTAGCTCCTCTACATTTCCATTTGGGCGGGCAATGTATAGTTTCTTAATAAGTTATCTGAGTTTTAGTTTTCACTCAAGTGTAAACAGTTTGATGAATGATGATTTTGGTCAACTGGTGTAGGTTGACCCTATGTCTCGATTATCTGTCTCTTCTACTTAAGCACATGACTGATCCATTAAAGACATTGCCAAAGGTACAAAGTGATTTTTTTTAAAGTGTTATGGTTTCTTTTAATTCCATGTTGTTTTGGATAAGTGGTAGGGTGAAGGTGTTGAAAAGGTTGTGGAGTTTATGGATGCATACTCCATTTGTCAGGAGGATTTTGAGTCACTGATGCTCATGTCCAAGTTTCAGGTAAATAACAAATTGTGTTTTTTTATTCAAGTGGTTTATAAATTTATAATTATTATTATATATGTAGGGAGGGGATGCCTAATTTACCTGAGGGTGTGCAACCTGCTGTAAAATCTGCACTTACAATAAAGGAAGCGAGACACGAGTGATACGAACAACATATTTGATCACACTTCCAGGCATTAAATCTTTTTTACAGGATGACCTATGAATTGGAAAAATAGAATATCTATATATGATTTATGATAATATTAATAAATATCCTCACTATATAATTTTCATGTATGTATTTGTAGTTATTTTAAAAATGTCATTAAGAATGGTTGGAAATAATTAACTTGGTGTAACATGATATGAGTAACAGAAGTTGTATTTGAGACTGGCCAAAAGGAGATGGACCCTATTTCTTTTGCTTCATGGTTTGTGTGTTGGTAGGACCTTTCTTGAATTCCTTGTTTTGGGATTTGATAATCTGTTTTTATCGAACACAAAATTTTTTAATAGAGTAAAGACTTTGTTTGTGGCTGATGAAGCTCACAAGTGGCCAATTGTGTATAAATACATTTTAGCCCATGTTAATATACTGTACGTTTGAGTATTTCTGGATTCATATTTGATCGAACTAAAGCATGATCATTTATTAACTTTCGAGGATTGATGGTTTGGATAAACAAATCTGGTGTTAGAAATAAAAGTGTTTTTGTTATAGGATCTGTTGTAATTTTCTAATTTATTGAACTCTTTGTAATTTTTTCTAGCTTCTTCTACAAATGCCCCATGAAGAAAAAGTTGGAAGTCAATAGTTTTACTAGAGGATATAAACAATAGTTTAACTTTTAAGGGTTGAGCAATTAGCATGGTGAGTCACTTGCTTGATCTCTATAAAGTCATATAATTAGCTTTGGAGTTTAAATTTTTGATCTAATATCTAAACTATTAGATCATTTTTGGTCTAATCAATAGGATTCGTGTTTTGTTTTATTTGCTTTACATCATGTTCTACTTTCACATGTCGTTCTATATATAACAAATTCACACTTACAAATTTTGTAACTTAAGTAGTTTGCCTTGTTAGATATTTTTTTTATTATGGGATGCCAGACAAGTAATACTTTCAATTTGAAAAGAAAAAGAACTACTTTTTTTTCTTTACCTGTAGATGTTATTACAACAGTCCCAAAACTAAATGAAATTTCATGTGAAAATTGTTTGAACGTATTGCATGATTGAATACGATTAGATTTTTAATAACTTGCATATGTTTCTATCTCCTACTTAAAAATTGTTCATTTTCATATTATTAAAGGCTTTTTGTTTATAGTTTTGTATGGTCTCCTACTCTGAGGCAATTGCAGAAGAATCGAGTACTTGTCCTATACATTTTTGAAAAATTATATCATTACTTAAAATGAATATATGGAAATCAAATTTTTTTTACTACTCTCATTAGTTTAGTTTTTTTTGTTGCTATAATGACCTTGACTATATTAACAATTATTTTAGGCATTTATACAGAAAAAATGAAGTTACTTAAGCGACATGTATATGTTAAGTTAGTAAAAATGATTGCAGATTAATGAAAACAACAATCTTATTTTAATTTAAACCAAAATAAAAAAGCAACGTATTTTATTTGTTACCCTAAATACTAACGTACACATAAAAAAACAACAATATACATTTAACCCATAATATATATTGAACTCAAAACAACAACATACTTCTATTTTAAGCTTATACAAAACTATAATCGTTTTCAACCCAAAACAATAATAATACTTATATCTTTACCAAAAACAGCAAAAAATTTATATTTTTAACCAAAAACATAGCAATAAACTTTTATTTTTTTAAACCAAAATAACAACGTATATTACATGTATAATTCAAGGGTAAATAATATTTTACTATGCATTATATGTTATTTGGAATACTACTTAGATCCGATAGCCCAAGGAAAATATTCATCAAAATGAATTAATCACCATACATAGACAAGTTGATATCGCTGCTGTGCGTAGGTAGACGACCAATATATATATATATATATATATATATATATATATATATATATATATAATGGTATTTGATCACTAGTTACGAGATCTTAATTTTGGTGATGCATTGCAGCCATACCTTTTGCATATGGAATGTGTAACACTTACGCTAATATGAACTGATGGTATAGATGAATCCCTCGCTTTATCTAATGTGTAAAAGATTCAAGCCGCACTTAAAAGTTGAGTACTCTACCATTAAGTTAGCAACCTAAACAAAAAACGAGTATGTAGATACAATCAGAATAAAACAAAATGATGAAATAAAAGCATTAAAGTACGAAATCAAAAAATATATAAAAAAATTATAAACTATTTGGAACATAAAAATGACTAAATCAGATGAAAAAACTAAAAATTTTTCCGAAATAAAAAGAAATGGAAAAAATGGAAAAAATGGAAAAAATGCTAGACCATCCCCTATTTATTTGTTATCCATATTTTTCCAATAAAAAATGCGGGTGTCAAAGCTAATCCAATGAACCCATAATTTGAATCAACTAAGGTAAAAAATCAAATGGGACGAAAATACATAGAGTTGCTTATCACGATGAATTATATTTGTTCAATACAATATAGTCAATATGAAGGGTAAGAAAAGAATATGATGAAGAAAATACAAGAAATTAAATTAAAGTAATAGTAAAAAACTTAAATTGAAATAATAGTAAGAAAAGGGTTTGTGTTGCATTGACATTGCATATATACTAAAATTTTTAGTTTCTAAATAAAGAAGTAGAAAAAGGATTTATGCAATCAATAGTGTATTCAATTAGTATAAGTCGAATAAAGAACTTCGATTCCTTGTGTCTTACTTGGATTTAGAATTTGAATGAAAAACACCTGATTTTAGGCAAAAAATTTTCATTTTGTGAGGATCAATCAAATAAGGTTTTCGTTAGAAAAAGATTCTATATGAAAAGGTGAAGTATCATGTGAATTATGGGAGGGTCACGATGTGAGGGTATCATTGTCACATCCTGACATGGCCGTGTCAATCGGGATTGATCGTTTAAGTGTCATGATGTGATACTCTATGGGCCACCATGTGACACCTAATCAGATGCAAAACCCTAATTTCGGACTTAGACCCTATTTAAAGGAAGTGAAGGGCAAGGTTTTCCTTCACCCGTAGCCTCTATCACCTTCAAATGCTCCTCTAGCCAACCCCTAGCCCTCATGAGGCTTTTGAGCCCACTTTTGCAAGCTTGTGGTGGTTTTGAAAGAAGGAGATGAAGAATCGGTACTTAGTTCTGATAGGTTTTATAGGTTACAAAAAAATTCATGTGGCGGAAAATAACTTAACTCTTGAGTTCACATGCAACCTATTTGGATCTAAGTTTTCACTATTGAATGCCATAATCTATTGAACATCAAAGAAACCTATAGAACCTTTAGGCTTATAGAAAATCGTAAAAGAGTTAGGGTTTACATATCTTCTTCATTATCTTAGTAAATAATCAAATGAATCCTTCCTGAGTTGACTTGGAAGCTAGTACCAGAAATCTTGTGCCTCTGATAGTTCACATCCAAACCCTAGCAAATATAAACTTTAAGGAGAGATGAGAGGGAGGCGTAATTACGACTATTCTTTTTTCTAGGAATGCTTGGACGAAAATGGAGAGTCTAAGGACCCCTGTTTACAGTTGAAAAAAACCCTAGATATCCCTAATTTGAAATAAAATAATATTATTTCAAATCTAGAATTATCCATATTCCTAAATATCCATATTATCCATATGGAATAATCCAGAAACCCTAGGAGCCTCCCAAAAATCCGACCAACCATAGAATATTCTAGAATTCTTCTTTGCCCAACTATTGAACAATTACAGCTTTAATCCTTTCACTTTTAATTAATCCAATCAATCCCTAATTATAATTAATTTCTGATTAATTTTTAATTAAATAGTATTGTTTATAATTAATATATTATTCTCAAAATATATTAGTAAATCATTAATTACAATTTATTAATCTTTTAAAAGATCAATACATCAACCTCTATCTCCAAAAAGCAATCTAGTCAATTACTAGGTTTGAGGGCAACCCAAAAAGACTTTGCTAATAATTCAAGTATATACAAATTTAGTTATTATCTTAGACACCTAATCCAACAGTCTCCTACTTGGATAAGTCTATAACTACATTTGCCTGATTTATGATGACGTCTAAATTAGATAGCAAAGTGTGCTTCCTATAACAACTGTCAATCTCTGATCAAATTAGACATTGGACCTAAGATAAGTGATCAAACATTCCTTCATTCTTCAAGATGTCATATAGACATGATTCATGGATTAGAATCAATCTCTTGTCCAAAATTCTGTTTCCTGATTTCCTGATTTGTGATGACGTCATAAGACTTCTAATTGAACACATCAATTTAGTCATGGCTGGGCCCAATGTTGTTAGTCAACACCAAATTATGGAGGGTGTAACACTCCGATGATGAGGTAATTCCAATTTTAACCCTATGTGCGGTGGTTAAATGCATTTTAGCCCTTTTGTATAGAAAATGTTGCAAAATGGCCCATAGTGGCATTTTTGTAATTGTTGGGGCATGAGCACGTACGTTGGGCGTACCTATGGTACATTGGGCATACCTATGGTACGTTGGGCGTATGTGGTGAAGTCCCAAACCCTAACTCTTTTCTTATCAACCTCCATCACCCCCATTCGACCTTAGCAAACCCTAGTTCCTTGTTTGGGAAGTCTTAACCTTTGGTGTGCATTTTAGTGGCTTTGAAGAAGAAGGAAGGAAGTGAAACCAGCTTGGAAGCTTGAAGAAGCTTTGGATCTGAGATCTTAATCTATCTAGCAATCTTCAAGAGGTATAAAGTTATGAACTTGGCTTGCATTTCTCTAGATCTTGTTAGTTTTGATTCATAAAGCATTTTGGTCCCAAACTTGACCTTTATGAGTATGGCATACTCTATCCCATATAAATTGTCCTTTCAGACGTTTTGAGATGTCTAGAAGCATAAAAATGTGACCTTGGCTCTTTGTTCTCCCTCATGCATGGCCTAGGATGTCTTAATGGATTAAGGAGTTAGTGTTTGTTGGTATTAAGTACTTCTAGCCATGAAAAGTCATAAATTTGGAAACATTATGACTTATAATGTTATTTTTGGCTTAGATCTAGTTTTGGATATAAGGACTTGATATATTAAGCTCTTAATAAGATATGGGGCTGACTAGGTGCATATGTTGGGCGTACCGAAGGTGACGCTACGCGTACATGGTCATAGTCTCGATTTCTGGGTCAATCAGAGTACGCCCACATATAGATGAGTATGCCCAACGTACTCAGTTAGTTTGTTGACTTTGACCTTTTACCAAGGTTGACCTAAGGGTATTTTAAGTAACTTGAGTTGTATTTGAGATCAGCCATTATTCGGTGTTTAGGTGATCATTTGGGGAGTACGCGGGGTGTACCCAGCTTGTACGCAACACGTACTGGACCCAGAAGGAGTACACTAAGCGTAAGTTTGAGTACGCCCAACGTACTCAACAGTTTCACTTCCGGTTGACTTTCACATGTTTGGGTCATATTTTGGACTTTTAGGGTTTGGACCTTGTTGGGCCATTGGAATTTTGACTTTGGGCCATTGCTAGGGTATGGGATTTCTTGGAATTAGGCCCATGACGGTTTTTGGGCCCAATTAGGAAGTTAGGCCAAATTGGGCTTTGGGATGTTATTTAGGAATTTGGGTTTTTTGAGCAAATGGGTTGGGCTTTGGTTTTGGGCCAAGTAAGAGAAGGGTAAAATGGACTTTTACCCTGGATGTTGGACAAGTAATTTAGATTCTTGAACATGGGTCGAAATCCAATTATTAATTAGATATTATTTGATGGTGTTAGAGCGGGGATTTTACGGATCAACAAACCGAGATTTTATTAGAGAGATTCGGCAGCTTGAGGTGATATTCCTCACTGTGTTTAGCGGGTCGAAGGCACCAATACTGGCCCATGGTTTATTATGATTAGAATGCTAGTTGTTTGCATGAGTCTGCATGTATGTTTTCTGATATGTTACTGGGCGGGGCCTGATGATTATATTGTATGTTATTTATCTTTGTGATTCTTGCATGTGTTTATGTGTTTGTATGTATATCGAGCGGGGCCTGATGCCAAGTGGGGCCTCATGACTGATAGATTTGTTCCGAGCGAGGCTTGATGTCGGGCGCAGCCCGATGACAGGCTGGGCCCATTATATGTTTTATATGAATGGTATGTGGTATTTTGGGGTGCTCACCAAGCTTCGTGCTTATGGTTTTCACATTATGTTTCAGGTACTTCTAGTTTGAAGGGGAAGAGCTCGGGATGACTTCATTGCACGCACTACATTGTTCTGCATTTTATATGACTCTAATTTACTTGGATATTTACCGACACACTCTGATTTCACTATGGTTTTATGTATTGTTTTGGATGATGGTTTTATTAATATAAAAATCGAAATGTTTGGTCTTAATTTTTGGGACGTTACAAGTTGGTATCAGAGCCTTAGTTTGAGAGAATCAAGCATACTTTCATGTGTGTCTGAACTCAAACCGAGGGTTTGGTTGATTTTTTTTTTTCAAAAAAGAAATGTTTTATAAAAGGGTTTTCTAATAAAAGAAAAGGGGTATGGTAAATGCAATCGAACGAGCTCAAGTAAGTTTTCCCAAAATACCCATACATGATTTATGATAGGCTTTGATTTGCGAATCTGTGAATCGCATGCTGGTTAGGGCTAAGGATCTGCTTAGGATTTGTATGATAGAATGGAAAGAGAGATGCCTTTATATGCATATTGTATGAGTTTGTAGACTTGCATGCTAGTATTGAGCAGTCCGTGATAGTGTGAGACCTTTCGTTCAAAGAATTATCTAGTGTCAGCGATATGTAATTGTATTCGTGACCTAGTTAGAGGATGTTACAGGGAGTTCCTTCTGCAGTTGATGGCGAGGTGTAGTGTGGCGGTTGCCCTAGGAAAAACTTGGAAAAGATTTAGTGCTGGGAGCCTTATCTTGTTGAGGATTGTATGTATGGATAAGGAGTGACTTGGAGGATTCAAGGAGATCCTTGAGGAAGGTACAAATAGATGTGGAAGGTAGTATGGGCTCGTACTACTGGAAGAAGAGGATCCATACTCGAGTCAAGGAGAGCTACGATGATACCAGGAAACTTGTAGAGTATGAGACTCCTCGATATACATTTATGCATGTTCTGATGATTTGAATGGTCTATTTTCAGTATGGTGACCCTTAGAGGAAGACCGAGTAATGGTTCTGGTGTTGGTGAGGGTTTTGGCTCGGGTTCTAGAGCCGGGCAGTTGGCTGATAAGATGCGGGAGTTCATTTCGTCAGAGATTACCCGCAACATACTCAAGCAGACTCCAGTGATCTTTGGTACGGTCAAGGAAGGCATTCCGTAGATTTTGGATGAGTGCTTAAGAATTTTTCGTTCTTAGATGGTGGAACTGATGGGAGCTCGTACGTTGACTTTCAAGAAGTTCCGGGCATGTAGGGCTCTGGAGTACTTCGGGGAGAAGGACCCGATAAATAGCAGATGTTGGTAAGCGGATGTTGCTAATGCCTTCTGCACTAGCTGTTGTCCCGATGGGGAAAAGGTCAGACTTGTTTCTTGTCTTCTGGAAGATAGAGACCGAGATTGGTGGGAGGAGTTTGGACACACCATTGAGGATGTGGTCGTTGATTCAATGACATGGGATGATTTTTTTGATGAGATCTAGAGCTGAGTTTGGACCGGTGATTGAGGTACAACAGTTGACGAGGGAGTTCCATGACCTTCGATAGACTACTGAGACGGTGGCCGAGATCATCGCTATGTTCCGCGAGAGGGCATTGTTGGTTCCGCAGTATGTGGCAGATGAGGAAATGAAAAAGGCGAGATACCATGAGATGTTGAGGAGTGATATCCGGCAGTTTGTTAGCCGACTCAGTTGCAAGAAACTAGAGGATATTATTACGAGAGCCAGTAAGAGAGATATTGATTTAGAGATAGAGAGGAAAAAGAATCCAGATCATTCTCATGGTTCAGGGAGTTCAAGAAAGAGGCCTAAAGTATTTGATTCGAGACCGAGAGGCCAATTGGACCGGATCTGGTGTGGCAAGTGTGGCAAGACGCACCATGGTACGTGCATGGTGTGTGGTTATGGTTGTTTCAAGTGCGGCAGGACAGGTCATAATAGCATGGATTGCACTACTACTACCACCACCACCTCAATATCTAATTTGATTTGCTGTCATTATAATCAGAGGTTCCATTAGAAGGCCAATAGCCTGAGTTTCACAGCAGCATGACCTGTGGTTGCGCCCGCTGCAACGACTCTATGGATTACTGATGGCCGCCAGGTTAAGGCGGATGCACCTGTGGTGCGGAGCTGGGATTATCAACTGACAGACGAGGAGGCTCGCTCAACACCTGATGTGGTGACGGATATGAATCTTCTCCTTATTTCCTTATTTATGTTGATTATTCTACTTATGTTTGTGTGTTTTGTTATAGGATCGTTCCTTGTGAACGGTATCTCTGGCTTGATATTGTTTGATTAAAGGCTACCCGATCTTTTATATCTCTTGCACTCAGCAAGAGGTTTGCTGGAGCTCCAGCAGATCTAGATTGTCCATTAGAGGTTGTGATTGTGGATGATTCATCCGTTCGGGCATCGGGGGTTCATCGGGGTTGTGTTCTAGAGATGTTCAGCGAGCAATTTCCAATCGATTTGGTTCCTATTCCTTAGCGTGGGTACAAGGTTATTGTAGGGATGGACTGGTTAAGCCCCAATGGGGAGTTGATTGATTGCGAGCATCATATGGTACATATTCGAACCCTAAGTAGGGGAGAGATAGTAGTTCAGGGAGAGAGTACTCATCGTGGGCCAATTCTATGTTCAGTAGCTAGGGCCAGACGCTATCTTCATTATGGTTGTTTCTGATATGTCTCATATGTTATGGATATCTAGGAGAAGGGTAAAGTGACTGTAGATGATGTGCCAATTGTATGGGAGTACCCGGATGTGTTTCCGGAAGATTTTCTTGGAGTGCCTCCGGAGAGGCAGGTGGAGTTTAGGATTAACTTGTCTCCGGGCGCGACTCCGATAGCCAAAGCACTATATCGGTTAGCTCCTCTAGAGATGGCGAAGCTGTCTACACCGTTGTAGGAGCTGTTAGAGAAGGGGTTCATTCGACCGAGCAGTTCACCATGAGGAGCAACGATCATGTTTGTGAAGAAGAAGGATGAGTCGCATCAGATGTGTAGTGACTATCGGAGCTGAATAAGCTAACGGTGAAAAATCGTTATCCACTCCCGACGATTGATGATTTGTTTGACCAGCTTCAGGGAGCATCTTGGTTTTCCAAGATTGATCTACATTCGGGTTATCATCAGATGAGGGTCAGATAGGAGGATGTGCAGAAGACGGCCCACCAATGCTCCATCCACGTTCATGGACCTCATAAACCACATATGCAGGCCAATGTTGGAGCGGTCTGTAATTGTATTCATTGATGACATCCTGGTCTATTCCAAGAGTCAGGGGCTGCATGAGGAGGACATGAGGGAGGTATTAGAGACTCTGAGGAGGGAGAGACTATAAGCGAGGTTATCCAAGTATGAGTTCTGGTTGTGCGAGGTGCAGTTTCTGGGGCACCTTGTGAACTAGAACGATATTCTGGTCGATCTGACTAAGGTCGATGCCATGATGAGGTGGGAGGTTTCGAGGTCTCCATTTGAGATCCGGAGTTTCCTTGGGTTGGCAGGTTACTATAGGAGGTTCATTCATGATTTCTCCAAGATAGGGATATCTCTGACTTGGTTAATGAAGAATAGTATCACTTTTCATTGGGGGATTGAGCAGCATGCAACTTTTGAGACCCTGAGACAGAGATTATGTGAGGCGCCAACTTTGACCCAGTCGGAGGGGGTTGAAGATTTCGTGGTTTATTGTGATGCGCCGATCATAGGTTTGGGAACAATTATAATGCAGAGGGGTTGCGTGAGTACTTACGCTTCGAGGAGGGTACAACCTCTTGGGGCGAATTATCTAACGCACGATTTAGAACTAGGGGATGTGGTTTTCGCTCTCAAGATTTGTTTGCATTACCTCTACGGGGTCCGCTGTATGATCTACACGTAACACAAGAACCTGATGTATTTGATGGATCAGCCGAATCTGAACATGAGGTAGCGCTGGTGGTTGGATGTGGTGAAGGATAATGATTGTGAGATCCTTTACCATCCAGGGAAGGCCAATTTAGTGGCCGATGCTCTCATTCGCAAGGTGGTCGCGGCTCTGATTAAGGATATATGTATGAGGATGACATTGATTACTCCACTCTTGGAGTAGATTCGAGAGGCTCAAGTTAAGGCTATGAAGGAAGAGGACCGGAAGAGTGAGCGCGTAGTGGTTCATGTGGCTTCCTTCGAATATGATAGCCGGGGGTTATTGACTCTCCATCGGCGGGTGTGGGTTCCATATTGGGGTGGTGCACATTAGGTTATGATGGAGGAGGGGCACAAATAGAGATTCTCTATTCATCCCGAGGCAACGAAGATGTATAGAGATCTTTGTCTAGATTATTGGTGGCCCCATATGGCAGGATGTAGCTTGGTATGTGGAGAGGTTCTGGACTTGCAGGAAAGTCAAGGCCAAGCATCTACAGCTTCACGACAAGATGCATCTGTTAGACATTCCCGTCTGTAAATGGAAAGAGATTACCATGGATTTAATTACGAAGTTGCCTTGGAAAATGTGCGGAGTAGATTGAATTTGGGTCATAGTGGATCGATTGACCAAGAGCGCACATTTTATTCTGATTTAGGAGTGTACCTCTACGGAGAAGTTGGCTAGCATTTATATCAGCGAGGTTCTGGCATGACATGGGGTGCCGGTTTTGGTGGTTTCAGATCAGGATGTCCGATATATTTCCAGGTTTTGGGAGAGGTTCCACAAGGAGCTGGGTACTCGTCTTCATTTCAAAACGACCTTTCACCCACAGATGGATGGTCAGAGCGAGCAGACTATCCACACATTAGAGGATATGTTGCGGGCATGTGTTTTGGATTTCGGTGGCAGTTGGGACACGTATGTTTTGTTAGCAGAATTTTCATATAAGAATAGTTATCACACCAGCATCAATCTACCTTCTTTTGAGATGCTCTATGGGAGGAAATGCAGGACCCTGATATGCTGGGGCGAGGTCGGTGAGCGAGTCATGGGGAGTACCGAAGTGGTACTCAAGACTACCGAGTTGATTCAGCAGGTTCGGAGTAGAATTCAAACAGCTTAGAGTCGGCAGAAGATCTATGCCGACAAGAGCCGATTAGATCTAGAGTTTCAGTTCCGGGATTTGGTTGTCATGAAGGTGTCACCCTTGAAAGGTGTCATCCGATTTAGGAAGCAGGTAAAGATGGGCCCCACATATATCGATCCTTTCAGGATTGTATCCCAGGTGGGTAGGTAGCATATCATTTGGATATTCCAGAGAAAATCAGTCTGATTCATAGTACCTTTCACGTCACTCAGTTGCGGAATTGTTTCGTTGATGAATCCGCAATGGTTCCATTGAAGGACATTCAGGTGGATGACCGCCTAAACTACAGTGAGAGACCGGTAGCGATCCTCGACAGAAAGACAAAAACCTTGAGGAACAGTTGAGTTGATGAAAGTTCAGTGGCAGCACCACAATGGTTCAAAATGGACGTGGGAGCCGGATGACGAGATGAGGGAGCACTACCCAGAGTTATTTGGGGCAGCGGACTTCGAGGATGAAATCTGATTCAAGTTGGGGAAAATTTTAACATTCAAGATTATTAGTATGTTTCTTTTTAACCCTTAATGTAAAATTTCTCTCAATTTAGTCCGTAGCTAGTACGTGGGGCGTACTCTATGAGTACACTTAGCGTACTAGCTCATCGATGGATCACAGATGCACCCACGTACGCATGGCATACATAATTCAAGGAAACCCCTAATTTTTAGGTTTTGTGCCCTATTTAAGCAACTTATCATCCCCTTCGACCTTCTAATGAACAACCTCCATCTCTCTATACACTAAGATCGAAACCTTAGTTGCCATTTGTGAGATTTGAGCTAGGAAGTGAGTTTTGGTGGTGTTTTTGGTGATGATCTAGAGTAATCTTCATCTTAGCAAGCCATTTGAGATAAAAGCCCTCATCTTGATGGTTCCTTATGCTAGATCCAACTTAGGGTGTTACTTGTGCAGTTTTGGGTCCTTTAAGCCATATTTGAGATTATGGTTTACTCCAGAAACCATGGATGTTAGATCTTAGCTTCGTTGAGGCCCCTTGTCCATAAAACTATAATCTTTATGAGGTATATTGGTCTATGCAAGTGTTAGGGTCCTTATTATGGTTCTTTTTGTGTTTTGAGTCCCATTGAGTCATGCATGGGAGTAAAGTTGCCAGCTTACATATTAAGTCACCATTTAGGATCAGATCTGGGAGTTTGGCTTAATGGCATAACTGAATAAGTGCTTAATGGGATGGCTCGTACGAAGTGCGTACTGGCCCCAGAAGGAGTATGCTAAGCGTAAGTCTGAGTACGCTCAACGTACTCAGTAGTTTGACTTTCGGCTGACTTTCACGGGCTTGGGCTATATTTTAGACTTTTAGGGTTTGAGCGTTGTTTGTCTATTGGACTTCTGAATTTGGGCCATTAATAGGCTATGAACTTTCTTGGAATTAGGCCCATGATGGTTTTTGGGCCCAATTAGGAATTTGGTCCATATTGGGCTTTGGGATGCCATTTCGTTATTTGGGATTTTTGAGCAAATGGGTTGGGCCTTGGTGTTTGTCCAAGGAAGAGAACGGTAAAATGGCCTTTTACCCTGTCGCTTGTGAGTAAGTCAGCCATATTAAGGCCAATTGTCCCTTGCTCACTACGAGAGCGGCGCAGACTCGAGCACCAGCTACAATGAGGATCACTGATGGGAGCTAGAGTAGGGCGGAGCCCCTAAGGGCTCAAGGTCGCGCTTTCCAGCTCACAGCAGAGGAGGCCAGGGTGGCGCCGTACATTGTTACTGATATTTTTGTTGGATTAATGTCTAAGTCCATAACTATAATTGGTAAGACTTGACCCGACCCGGCATGGTCCATTTGGGTTGCATACCATCATGCACTTGGATGAGAGAAATAAGACACTTATGGTTATTAATATATTATAAGTTCTAGTATATTAATAATAAGAATAATAAGGTTATTTAATTAGTATTGATCAAGAATTAATCTAGGATTAATTAAGTGATCAAAAGAAGACTAATTAAATATATGGGTTGATTGTGTAAATCATCCATACTTGTATAGTGGGCTAATGCTCCATGGATAATCAAGTTGGGCTAAAACCCATAGGATGGTCCATGGATGCTCCATGGTGTATTTGTACCCATGGATCATGGAAATGAAAGGCCATGTCAATTAGGGTTTACATGGTGTAACCCTAACTATATAAGCATCTTATTATTGAGGAAAAATCGGCCACTAGTAGTATTCTAGAAGGGCTAGCCGATTTCATGAGTTGTAAGAATTCTCTCAAGTTATTCTAAGTGTTTTGATGATTGTGATTCCATTTGAGGTGTCACACTTGGGGCACTAGGCACTCAAGCTTCATGAAGACTTTCTTCTCCAAAGAGGTATGTATTCTATCTTGCTATAGTCATTGTTTTGTATGCTAGATTAGGATAATACCTTGGAAGTTCTTATTTGCATGTATAATAGAGAAAACATAGATCCAAGGTATTTAGGGTTGCATGTACACTTAGGAGTGTTAGAATGCTCAAAACCCAACAGTGGTATCAGAGCCTAGGCTTGTTTTCTTGTTATACCTGCAATAGAAGCTGAAAAAACGAATCTGGTGCTGTCTGGCCATCAGACTCGGCGAGTCCATCAGGAGACTCGACGAGTCCATGCCTAAAAAGTGATGAATTCGATCCAACTCGCCGAGTTTGTTCATGCACTCGACGAGTTGGACTCCCAGACAGCATATTTTCGAGTTTTTTTGGCTAGAAATGGACTAGGAACATTACCCTAAGTTGTTTTTGAACTTATAAACTTGTTTTTGATGTGGTAATGTTCATGCTAATCCATTTTCAAAGATAATTGTCAATAGATTTATGTTTTGTATTAGTTTAAGGTTTAGACTAATTACATGAAAAAGTTTGATTTGAATTATCTTGTTCTTATGAGTTGCTTAGATTAATAGAAATGTTGAGTGAAATAGTTGTTTTCAATCCATTTTAATCTAAGAGTTGAGTATAAAATGTGTTTGTGTAACTTGTCCTCAAGTTACATGAAGAGTCACATTAAAGACTCATAAAATTCATAAGAGTTGGCAATGGTTACAAAATGAAGAGTCTTGTGTCATTGAATGTTTCTTTTTATGACTCCATAACTTATCCTCAAGTTATGGAAGTTCAAGAGTCACTTCATTAAAAGAAAAATATGTAACCATAATTAAATCCATAAGTTATAAAATAAAGAAAAAGTTAGTTCTTTTATTAGTTTAAAGTCTTCCATAACTTGTCCTCAAGTTATGGAACTTGAAGAGTTTTTGGATTAAAACTACTTTAAACACATAAGTTATGGAATTAATTAGTTTTGAATAGTTTCAAAACTTGCCCTCAAGTTTTGGAATTTGAAAAGTTTTCAAGTATGAATACTTTAATTCCAAGTTAGCCCTTAGAGTTTTAAAAGTTAAAATTCAACCCTTATACTTTATAATATTATAAGTTAATAATATATAAATGTATAAGAGTAAAGTCAGTCTTACCGCTAGTACGCCTCATTCACGAAGCCGGTCTATAAGGTGGGTATAAGGTTGTTGCCTATAAAATGGCAACTTAATGGGTGTCCACTCTCACCCACCGCTTGCTTGACTGGTGGAGGGTCGTTAGCCGAACGGGTTTGACAGGACTAGAATTCTCCCTTCATTAAAAGTATTAATGATAATACTAAGTAACTAAACTCTTAATAATACCCAATCTTAGTTACTTAGGAAAAATGTGAATAAGGTGCTAATCCATGAAATTACACTTTGCACTTTGTTTAAGTCGTTAGTGGAGCGTGTGTGGTTAACCGGCACACTAACTTGGACTTAACAAGGTAGGTAAAGGGTGACTTAATATTTATCATAGTATCGATGGAGCGTGTGTGGTTAACCGGCACATCGATTGAGGGGTAATTTATTAAGGGTACCAAGTGATTTGCATGGTTACTTCACACCTCGTTTTGTGATCCTCGACATCCCAGTCACAAAACTTGGAGGGCACACTCGAGATTGAAACATGCCTTTGAAAAGTTCAATGAATCTCAAAGATCTAGGAGTTTCAAAAACCAATTAAAACCTAATAATACATTTCGTTTATCTTGGTGGAAATTGGTGAATCGTCATTCACCTACCTTCAAATATTTTATAGCTTGGATTACGGCATACCTCTTCTAAGTTATAAAATAGTTTGTTGGGTCCTAGCCTTAATATTTCATATTGGGTGTCATATTAAGGACTTAAAATCAACTATCTTGAATATCTCCCAAAAGATGTCTGTAATAGACACCTATGATCTTCCCAAATCTCTTGAAACAAGGTTTCCTAATGAGGATGATGTCCCATGGATATCATACTTCTTTCTCCTCCTCCAATTATTCTCCCTAACCCACAAGTTCTTGAAAAGTTTAAGGTCACTCAAGCCCTATTGGCAAGGCAAGGTCTAGGTGTGATCACATCTTGGAGATGTAGTCACATATTGACAAGCCGGGAGAGTTGGGTGTCAAAGTCTTGAGAAAGTTGGTGGTTCAATCACTTTCTAAGTCACATAGTGAGTTCCTTTGGGACACCTATGAAACAGACTATGACAAGACCCTTAATGATCTTATCTGTTTGCTAAGATCAACTTCCTAAAAACTTTATGGACATTGACAATAGTGACACAGGAAATCTCGGAAAGCATTCTCTTCCCAATGGAAAGGGATCGGCCATAGTCAACTCGGTTGACCAAATGGTAAAGAGAAAAGCTAAGTCTGTGATAGTCTCGTGTACCATTATCAAAGGGTCCATATGTTTATATTGCCAAAGGAAGGGGCATTGGTTGCGAAGCTGCCAAATTTACCTAAGGAAGTTAAAGTCAATAAGTTTGACTCTGTTTCAGGTAAAGTCCACTATCTAACTCTGTTAAGTTTCTATTCTGAGATTCTTGATACATGATGTGACTGGGTCACATGGTGATGTTTTAAGAATCAAAGAAAAGTGAAGAAACTTAAAGAAAGAATATGCTGAATCTGATGGCGTAGATGGATTTCTATCGCATAGTTTGAAGATCGGATTCTTGAGCTACTTCTCAGGAGTTATGAGATATTGCTTAGGAATAGATAACAACAAGTTTTCATATGGATTGTAACGATAAGTTTTTTTTTTCGCAAAGTTTTAAAATAAAAGAAAATTTTTGATTTTATTTATTTTAAAATATCCTTACAATGGCATTTGAGGAAAAATTGTTGCTTATATGATTCCATTAAGAGCAAGAGTGGAAATATGAAATTGATTCTTTCATTTGTGGTAATGTCTAGATTTACCAAATAAGGAAAGATTCTCATCACCCAAGTTTCAATTGGACCGGAACTTGGAATCATGCAAGTTGTATAGCATGATGAATGAGAACTTTCAAGTTTTGGAAAATTAAGACTAATTACTTTGTCACATGGATGTGTGAGTCAAGTAAAGGACTAAGGGATCGAGTACACATTCTTGTGCACTGGTCAAGTCCACCACAAAAAGATTGATAAAACTATTCGTCATAGTTTACTAAAGCACAGTAAATATGATTATACTTACAAGCTTAAGTGTAATTCTGAGACATTGGAAAAAGGTTCCAATGTATGGCAGAGCGAATAAGAAGAATCAAATAAGGCAGAAGGATAAAAGTTTCTCAAGTCTGAAAAGATGGGAGAGTACTTTAGTATCAGTTTTGTGATCATCTTAATGACCATAGCACAATTAGTTCTCTAAGGAAATCTTAGTGCATTCTTATGACTAAGAAGAGGGATCTTGAATTGTTGAAATGGTTAAATCAAGAAGATGAGTCATACTTCGCTCCAATACAAGTCTTAGAGTCATACTCCAAGATTGTAACTTGAGTGACATGTCTCAAAAGAAGGTTTAAAACACTTGTCAAATGTAAGAGTAAAAGTTTTCTACTCTTGTACATTTGAAATTGGTAAGTTGTGATGTTTTGGATAAAACAAAGACCAATTAAGGCCAATTGTGTAAAGTGTTTGTCTTGATTAGAATCCACACTATCTCTTGGATATTTGACAAGGGAGTCTTATAGGTCAAGAGGACAGTGGGAGTCTTAAAGGTCTTGAAAGTCTCAAGAACTAATCAAGAGTAAAACCTGAAGATCTTCACTAGCACACGACTTGAGGTTTATAACCTATCGTGTTGACATATTCTGTGCCCATTCCAGTTAAAGTTGGTTTTGCATATGAGTTCTTAGAGTTCTCAATTTGTTGCACAACAACTTGGAAGCAATGGCAGGCCCTTGAGCTGCCAGGTGGCAAGAAGTTAAGATTGAGTTCGGTCCATATGAGTTTGGATTAGTCATTATCTTTGTCTTGTGACTATGATTTTGACCATACACATGGATAGGAACTCATACACCATAAAAATCTAAGTGTCATAAGGTTTCTCTCCGATTCATGAAAATGATGGTGAGGAAACACTTTCACTAAGTAGATTTTAGCTAGATAGCAATTGTGATATTTGCATTCTCAAAGTCGTTAGTGGAGCACGTGTGGTTAACCGGCACACTAATATGGACTTGTGAGAAGTGGCAAAAAGGTCTAACCATTATGATTACGGCATACCTCTTCATAATTTTTTAGACTCACAAGTGTGCTATCTAAGGGAAGGTGTATGATTTTGATACAGCTTTATCAAAACAATCTAGCATCAGAAATCTGAACTTTGGTAAGAAAGTCAATGAAGTATTGATTTCTAGAAGTCCAGCTGATTTCTGAGTACATGTCAAAGCTAGTGGGAGCATAAGTGTTATGCTAATAATCATCATGTTAGTGGGAGCATGATAATTATGATAAGTATTGCAAGTTAGCAATGTTAATTATAGTTTCAACTGGGAAAGAGTTGTTTTGCTATAATTAAGGGAGAGGAAATTATACTTCATCTCTATAAGCTTAGATCGTGAGGTTTTAATCATTTAGTGAAGGATATATATGAATTTCATGTTGGAATGGCTCAACATAAGGAAATTCTGTATATGGGTCCATTATTTGCGTTCTAAAATTCGATTATGATTACGGCATCCCTTTTCATAATCTGAATTATGAGAACTTGGCAAATTGAAATGGACATATTATAGCAAAAGACTGGTTTAGTCTTTATGTGAGACATCATGAATCGTGTCCCATATGCTTCGGATATAGGATCGATTACATGTGCTATAATCATCCGTTCTAAAATTTTCCAAATGCCTAGGGCATTAAGAAGGGAAAAAGGTTTAGAACTGGATATGACTAAAAGGATTAAACAATTGTCGAGGACAATCTAAGGTTTACCAAAGATTGGTTGCTCAAGGACAGTTGGAAGTATAGTGATAATTCTGGAAGGACCATATTGACATAGTCTGTAAGGAGGCAACTCTTGGTCAGAAGTGATAGTCAAAATGGAATCTGGAAATGTTTCAAAGTTAGAATTTTCAATCTGTGTAAGATTAAGGAAACTTAATGCAAGAAGGATGTTTCCAAGGAGCTGATCTCCTTTGGAATACTCTGTAATGACTGTTGTCAAGTTTTTCTGACTTTGTGCATAATCATTACAAGAGGATCAATGCATATAAGTTTAGAATCTAACAGATTTCAGTAAATGGCATGAATTTGGAATTCTTGCATTTGCGGTAAGGATTTGGGAGTGTGAAAAGAGAATCATTGAAGTTATGTTCAATTGATCTAATTCACAAAGTAAAGATCATAGACAAACATAGTATGCATACTTGGTGTGTGG